>NC_042615.1:240431587-240731587 GCF_901001135.1 Rhinatrema bivittatum
TCGGAGCGGCCTCGAAGGGAACTTTCCTTCCACCCCCCCTGCACCTTCCCCTCTCTTCCCCTACCTAACCCACCCCCCGGCCCTATCTAGACCCCCCCCTACCTTTATTCGAAAAGTTACTACTGCTTCCAGGCAGTAGTAACTTACGTGCGCCGGCTGTCTGCTGGTGCGGCAGGCCCCGACACAGGCTGCTGTGTCGGGGCACTCGGCCACGCCCCTGGACCTCCCACATGCCCCCGAACACGCCCCCGAGCCGACACCACACCCCCTTGCCACGCCCCCACCACCCCTTTTTGCAAGCCCAGGACTTACGTGCATCCCAGGGCTTGCGCGCGCTGCCGAGCCTATGAAAAATAGGCTCGGCGCGTGCAGGGCCGTTCTAAAAGGGTTACGCGCGTACCTTATGCACGTAACCCTTTCAAAATCCGGCCCATCATTCACTGCACTGGAAAGCTGAGCTGAATCATTGCCAGGATACTAATAAATACAAAAATCCTTATTGAGCTATGATAATGTGAAAATCATCATCTGAATTTATATCAATTAAGTAGACAATAAAAAAATAAAATGATGCAGTTTTCTGTAAGCTTTATTGCCTTGTAGTAACAACTGTAAAAGAAAGAAACTGCAATCTTGAAATGCACTTAACCATAAAAGTATTTATCCCAGCCTAATAGCAGTGCTGTGTGCTGCTGCATGACTGACCCGTGTTCAACTTCCAAATTCAACTGCTGCTCCTGGGGCTGAGCATGCCGAGAGGGTCCTTACTGGCTGGCTCAAGGGTGCACATGAGAGCCATAATCTGTGCCACTCAGCTGGAGGACTGCCACTGCAATGGCAGGGCTAGGTGTGAGGGAGCTAAAATAAAAAGGGGAAAAACCCCAGGGAAGTTGTGAATGAAAGTTCCTGGTGCCATATCTCAGTAGAGGTCAGTTCTGACCGAGCTGAAAGCCCCAAGGTGCAGGAGGAAACTTGAGCACCCCACCCCCCGCCTTCACACACACACACACACACACACACACACACAATTTATAAAAATAAAAGTATTTGAAATTCGGTGGCAGAAAAGAAGCAGAAAATATTTATGCGCATGCTATGGTCCATATAGTAGCACTAGGCAGATGTCATGCATTGGTTTAACTGTTCTGTACGCAAAACTGCTAAAGATATTTTGGAATCTAACAGGGAGGATATATGATAAAATAGACAAAAAGCAAATCACTATAATGCTGATATCGTACCACAGAAGTGACACGTCTGGATTTCAAATGTGGAATGGTTTTACTGTTGCTGGTAAGGCATTGTAGCCATCAGTACTGCAGGGCCTCTTCTTGGGTACTCCGCAGAAGAGGTTTACATATTTATTCATATACCTTTTGACTAGAAAAAAAAACAAGATTCCTATCCCTTTCCCAGGAGTGCCACTGGAATGTCTCTGATGCCAATCCTAATGAATATATCTCCTGATTTGCAGATGCCGGCTCTTGTGGATGGGAATGTTTATGAGGTGGATGTGTTGCACAGGGGACTCTCCGAGGCCTGTTTCTGCATTCTCTTTAAGGAGGAAGCCTGCAAAAGCACACAAGACAAAATAATTACCACCGTTAGCACTACTGCTGATCATTTCTATAGTGGTACTACGGCAGAGAATACAGAAAGAAGAGCTACTAATGGTGCTCCATTCACGGAGGTGCTCACTGAGCCGAGCCAGCATATCCAGGGCAGGGCCGAGCAGGAAAGAAGCACATTCTTACCACCTACTTCTTAAAAGCAATCAATGCAGGAGCAGAGGACAGAGTCACTCAAACACAAAACCCTTTCCTAAGGCTGCTCTGGCCAGGGTGATCCTGCTGCCTCAGCAACTATCACCAACAGAAAGAATGAAAGGCTAGCTCCCATACAGGCCGATACAGTACAGTGTGCTCCGGCGGAACGCACTGTTAGCCCGTGTTTGGAGCGTTTGGACCCTCGTTTTCGACGCGCTAGCTTTACCCCTTATTCAGTGAGGGGTCGAAAACACGTGTCCAACCCTCCCCCTGAAACTAATAGCGCCCGCAACATGCAAATGCATATTGATGGCCCTATTAGTTATTCCCCTGCGATTCAGTAAGTAAAATGTGCAGCCAAGCCGCACATTTTACTTTCAGAAATTAGCACCTACCCAAAGGTAGGCGTTAATTTCTCTCGGCACATGGCGATATTAAGACGGAGGTCCCAAAAGTAAAAAATAATTAAAAAAACATTTTTTTTTAATTGGCCTGCGTCTCACGGGTTGAAAACCGGACGCTCAATTTTGCCGGCATCCGGTTTCCGAACCCGTGGCTGTCAGCTGGTTTGAGAACCGATGACGGCAAAATCAAACTCGCTGACAGCCGCCGCTGACAGCCGCTGCTCTTTTTACTGTGGGCCCTCATTTAAATACTGAATCGCACGCACAGGAGAGCGGGCGCTTGCCCACTCTCCCGCGACTTTTACTGAATCGACCTGTTAGTGCACAATTTCCAAGTCTATGCTCCTTCTGATCTATCCTGGACAGTCCTTCTGCCACACCCAGCAACTGGTTAGTATTGTGGCAATTGTACTTGCTGGAGACCCCTTTGGCTGCAGAGGCACTGCTGCCACATTATGTAAGATGGGGGTCGCTGGAGATGTCCTGCCTATCAGTTTATGGTGCCTATTTTGTAATATATTAGTTTTGATTTTCAAAGCATAGAACATGCCAATACAGAAAACAATTTCAATCTGCATGATTATTTAGATGTCGAAATGAGTGTATTCCAGCATGATTTGAGAATGAGTCCACAGTCACTGCATTCACCGGGTTCAGCTGCCTGCTGGACACGCACAGCAATCTGTTTTACTCCGTGCTACATCACTCTGACCCTCTACACTGAGAAATACGCAAGCAGGCACAAATCACACACGAGGCTAAACCTCCACAGGGCAAAGTCCAAAAACTCCTCAAATATCTTTTTGACAGCATAAAATATTTCAGTGGGCTGCAGTGCTTACATTGTTTAGGGATTTCTCAGAACGGAGGCTCACATTCTTTAACATCCCCCTCTGCTCCTGGAGGTTATTGCCACCACAGGTTTCTTGTGTCCCCCAACAGGGTCAGATGCACCCTGCCCTAAGACTGTCCAACTTCTCAAGCTCAGCTATAAGGCCAAAAAGGGGGCATCCTCAGGTCACAGCTCAGTCCCAGACCTTGGATCCCAAACAAAAAAAGAGGAGCAATACTCCAGTTTATTGTCCGTATGACAGGGGTTAACAGTACACAAAGCAAGCACCCCAGCAGGCAGTGCCATCACACAATCACACGAATCATAAAACAGCCCCGCTACCACAAAAATGTTAACACCCTCTGATCTGTTTTCTCACTATCCAATGCAAGCACACGTGACTCCACAGGAGGAAGGCTTAGTGAATGATTCATGCAGGCCTTTCCCACAAACATCTCAAGTTCCATGATTTTTGGAGGCTTTCCCTATGTCAAATGTGGTTACTCTTCTCCACAAGAGCTCCCTGCCATCCTTATTTACCTCTAACAGTGCTGCTGCCTTGCCCTGGCTTTCAAGGATTCCTGTACTCACTTTGGGGGCCAACAACAGGAAAGCCAGGGCAAGGCAGCAGCACTGTTAGAGGTAAATAAGGATGGCAGGGAGCTCTTGTGGAGAAGAGTAACCACATTTGACATAGGGAAAGCCTCCAAAAATCATGGAACTTGAGATGTTTGTGACACAATTGATGGTGAACTTCAGAGACATTTCAAAGGGATCGGGGTGACATTTGAACAGTGTGGGGAGCTGCTGGTCCTCCGGCCGTTCAGTACTGAATATTGCATAGCAAACTACTGGGGTGACATTAGAATTTAGTCCTGCCATGTAACCAAAGGTCATCAGAACTTCATCATTATTCCTAATAGGCATTTTGGGATACTTCTGCATAAAAAGATGATTATGTGAAGTAAAACATAATAACATATTTTATCAAGTGTCTGAACTGTGGCACTGAACTATATTGCCCAAGGTCACGTAGAATATTACTGGCCAGAGGGGCTTGGACTGCGTTCTCCTAACTCTTAGGGCCACATTTAAGTTTTCAGCAAAAAAGTATACAAAAAGCCTGCAAGTCAGTTTGCCGGCAGAATATTGTAAATAACACGTTATTTTGCCCAAGGATTTAATTTACCACGGCTTCAGAAAGGAGGAAAAAAAAAATCTGCAGAAAACCCTATGTAAGCTGAAGCTTCTGCAAAAAACACTGCAGGGCATTTACCCAAACGCTCTAAAGTTTAAGAGTCTCAAAGCACATAATAATTTTCGGTGGATTTCTCCCCTTCCTAAAGTTACAGGAAATTAAATCTATGGACAAAGTATTGTGCTTTTGTAAAACTGTGCAAGCAAAACTGATTTACAGGCTTTGTTGTTGTTGTATTTATTTTATTTTTTTTTTGCTTTACTTTTGCCAAAAAAAATTAAATCATGTCCTTAATTTAGTGCTTTGACTTCCTAAAGTGCAAGGTCCGAGTTAGGTCTTACCATTTTATTTTGGAAGCCTTTTATTTAAAAGTATAAACAAACTCCAGAAAAACAAAATAAACTTACTGTTTTCTGAAACGGTTCCTGAATCTCCTCTGGATACCTAATTTAAAAAACACACACAGAAAAAGAGATGCAATATGGAAAGTATTAGACATGTTTATTAGTCAAATTTATAGTTAATTTTGATTTCTCTAGCTGTTGAACTGTTAGGTAGGATTTGTTGTAGTGGGCAGTGTGTTACAGCAGTAAATACTTCAAGTTTCAGATAGTTAGATCGGTCAATTGTAACCTATAAATCATTTAAATGTACTTTCAGGAAAAGTCTCTTCGGATCTGGATGTTCTGTGCTTTATGCTTTTAAAAGTCAGAATTCTGGCTGTAGAAAATGAACTACCCCCGAAGCCAAGCACCTTCATATGTACCGTATTTCTCTTTTGATTCAAAAGCTTTACAATTTCTTTGCTGTGGAAGTCAGGATAAATAATGCATGCTGGTGACATGCAAAATGATCTTTCCAGCAAAATGCAGGAGTAATTAAGATTACATTATAGTCACGTTATTCAGAGTACAGAAGGTGTGCTAAACCAATGTGGATTATTTCACTGGTCACTCACTTTAGTGAAAGCATGGTAGGCTGGTTTTTTAAAGATCACTGTCAGGTTTTTTTTTTTTTTTTTCTCAAACCTCCCCTTAGGGTACCTTATGAAGAAGATCAGTCAAGCTGTTACTTAAGCAGTTATTTCTGAGATGTTACGGTGAAATACTTACTTCGCAGGCAGTGGATGGTGACAGCCAGTACAATTAGTAACACAACAACGCAGAACACGAGGGGTGCCCAAACTGCGAGACTGCAGACAGAACCTAGAGAGGGGGAGAACAGGGTAAAGGATCGTAAAGCACAGCCTGCAGGATCAAGGCTTAGTGTGAGACAACTTGTCCTAACCATCACGCTATTCATCACTTCTTTAATGCACAGACTAGAGTAAACTGTGAAAGGAGCAGGGATATTTTTGTAATATTGCAATGTTTTGATTCCCTGCTCTAAATTTAAAGTATTCATCTATTGTAATGAAAAAAGGATCACCTGCAACTACTTTGTTATCTTTCATTTCAGCTTCTCTGTTTCCCTTAGATTCATCATTCTGTCGCGAAAAAAAAAAGGAGCGGGTCGATAGTGGGCAGCCAGCCGCATCTCAGTGGTGCGGTTTCGCCTGCCACGGTGTGGCCGCACCGCACGCTATCGCCCTCATAACACCACGGGAAAAGGTATCATTGTTTCCCGTGGTGCTGCTGGTCGCCTGCAGCGCTGCCTGGAGATAACTCCGCCCAAACCCTGCTCACACTCCTCCCCTTCCCCTAATTTTAATAATACTGCCGCGATGCGGCCGGTATCGTGTGTGGTAGGACCTTATTGCGTGCGATTCTTCCACACGCAATACCGGCACATCACACAATAAAGAATGACCCTATCTGTTTGAAAGGTGCAATTTTGTTTTTTTTTAATTCGTACTGGCACCTTAAAACAGGCACCATTCAAGAAGTCACATACGAGCACCAAGAATGGCTGTTCCAAGGAGCCTGCAAGCTGAATGTGAATTTGAGGCACAGGGGGATAAAGGGAATTGTCTAAAATTACAGTGAGTGTCAGCGGCAGAAGCAAGGCTTTTACTTGGCTCTCCTACTATCCAGCCTGCTGTTCTAATGAAACACTAGGGCCACCTCCCACAATGGGCATGTTTATGGAAGATGGTTAACAGCAGGGTAGTCATAATGGGAAAGAAACCATTATGGCAACAAATAAAATGATTTCTTTTATCACTTACATAACGAGGGGTAGATTTTTATAAAATGCGGGCATGCTACCCGGCGTGCACACATGGATGCGCGATTTTATAACATGCCCGCACCGGTGCACACGTTATAAAATTGGGGTTGGCACGCGGAAGGGGGGGGGAGGGGTCAAATTTGGCTACTTTCACGCGGTGTCGCATCGGGGCCTTCCCCATTTCCCTTCCAGTCCACTCCAATTAAGGAGTGGACTGGGAGGGAACTTTCCTACCCCCCCTCTAAAACCCTTTTTTTTTTTAACCTTGTATTTCGCAAGTTACTTCAGGGCCCGACCTGCAGCCGGCCGGTGCGCGAGGCCCCAGGACAGCGAGGAATGGCTGCCACTGTGCCACCAATAGTGGTGGCACAGTGGCAGTGCTACTTGGGTTGCCAATTTTCTCCAGATTTTCAGAACAGGTTGATCCAGTTCTACTTTTTCTCCCCTGCATGCAGGCACTTATAGTCTTGTTTTATCTTAGGGAATGCAATAGGGAAATCAGATCAAGTCCCTGCATGCAGTGGGGTAAAACCAGGACTGGATCAGCCTGTCCTGAAAATCTGGGGCCAGTTGGCAACCTAAGTGCTGCACACTACTGTAGAGAAGGCCTAGATTCAAGTGCCAGCTGAAGTCTCCTGCTGTACTAAAGCAGTGTTTCCCAATCCTCTCCTGGAGGCACACATAACCAGTCTGGATTTCAAGAAATCCATAATAAATATGTATGAGATAGATTTGCATAGATTACAAAAAAAAAAAAGTGCACAAAAAATATATAGACTGTCTGCATAGAAAGATGCTTTTAATAAATAAAAAAACAAAACTTTCCAAAGTTCTTAGAATGCCCCTGACACGGACCTTATTTTGCAAAGACTGCGTCAGGAAGGACCATAGCCTAATCCTGAAAACCCGACTGGCTAGGTGTGTCTCCAGGAGACCGCAGGGAAACACAATCAAGTTCTCACTGCAGACTTTTCACCTGCAAAAAGCTAAGATAAAGATTAAGATATGCATGCTGCTCTTACATTCGGGCTGATACAGTACAGTGCGCTTCGATGGAGCGCACTGTTAACCCTTGATTGGACGCGCGTTTTCGACGCTTTAGCGTTACCCCTTATTCAGGAAGGGGTCAAAAACGCGCGTCCAACTCCCCAAACCTAATAGCGCCCGGAACATGCAAATGCATGCTGATGGCCCTATTAGGTATTCCCGCTCGATTCAGTAAGAAATTAGTGCCTACCCAAAGTTAGGCACTAATTTCTGCTGGCGCCGGGAAAGTGCACAGAAAAGCAGTAAAAACTGCTTTTCTGTGCACCCTCCGATTTAATATCATGGTGATGTTAAGTCGGAGGTCCCGAAGGGTAAAAAAAGTAAAAAAAAAAAAAATTTGAAGTAGGCCCGCGGCTTGAAAACCAGATGCTCGATTTTGCCGGTGTCCGGTTTCCGAACCCGTGGCTGTCAGCAGGCTCAAGAACCGATGCTGGCAAAATTGAGCGTTGGCTGTCAAACCCGCTGACAGCCGCCGCTCCTGTTCCTAAAGAGGCGCTAGGGACGCACTAGTGTCTCTAGCGCCTCTTTTTACCTGTTTCTACCGCCGGACCTAATTTGCATACTGTATCAC
Source organism: Rhinatrema bivittatum (assembly GCF_901001135.1). NCBI lineage: Eukaryota > Metazoa > Chordata > Amphibia > Gymnophiona > Rhinatrematidae > Rhinatrema > Rhinatrema bivittatum. The sequence continues at coordinate 240,439,575 of NC_042615.1, forward strand.
GTGCACAGGAGAGTGTCCTGTGCGCGCGTTGGGAGAGCGGGCATTCGCCCGCTCTCCCGTGAACTTTACTGTATCGGCCCGATAGTTTGTTTCAGCCTGTTTTCCAATTATCTGATATGTAACTGTGACCGGCTAAATCTCTGGTGATGTTTGACACTAACTCTTTTGTGGAAAGCTTTGCTAACTTGGCTTCACATCCATGTATATTACATGACACACAAACTTCTTGCATAAGGAAGAAAATATTTTTTGGCAGTTTAAAAATCTTTCAGAAATAAAACATGTAAAGAAAGATAATTCAGACTCTGTGTGACTTTCTCATGTACATTATTTTAATGAAAATTTTCCAAACACTACAAAAGCAATTCAATTTTCTTGAAAGCAATTAAACATTTTTAAGTTATTATTATTTATTTACAATTAACTTTTGTTCTGCTGACTTTTGAGCACATGTAGGGGGATCCTTTGTTGAGATCTCTGCTATGATTTGGTATTTCTGAAATGCTTTGCAGTTAAATTTTGGCACAAACCTCGAACCATCAGCTAACTTTCAAGTTTTGGCTATTATAGTGACTGCTCAAACCAGCTGGAAAGGAAGAAGCAACACCTGTACTCAGAGACCATGGGCTGCTGGCACTCCTCTTACACTGATGAGACCTGCCAAGGCAGGACATGCGCCCTGGACACAGAAGTGACTTTACAGAAGCCATCTCCATTCCCAAAGCTACAGTTTGCAACAGTGTTAAATGCAAGGGTATTGGAAGCAAGGTGCGACACTAAAACACTAATTTCAAAGTTAAGCCCAGGAATACTCTTTATGCTTGCATAGTGGCAATGTAGAACACACTGTACCCAACTTCCAACAGTTCTGAAGTACCTAGCTAATGGTTCTGTTTAGTAAAAATGCATGAAAACAGAAAATTATGTTTGTGCTATATTTGAGCATCATGATGCTTCCAAAGGATGAGGGTAATGCAAGTTGCCTACACCCTCTCCCCTCCTCTCTCTCTCCCCCACTCCACCCCAGTGGATAAAAATAACAAGACAAAATCCACTATGGGGAGGAGAAGGACTGAGTGTATGAGTGTGTGTGTCTGCGAATAAAACTCAGGTATTCACAACCAATGTTCCCTCTAATTTTTGACAGGCTGTGTGTGCAAAACATTTCTTTTGTGCAGCTTTTTATAAACTGAGCTAAAAATTGTGCGCGCACACAAGCCAAGTGTGCCCGAGCAAGAAAAGTTCTCTCTATGTCTTATTTTATTGCAGAGCAGAATAATTTTCAATGACAAACAATTCCCTTAAGGCTGCTACAGCTCTCTACACAGAAGCTAAATGGCAGCAGAATACCTCATCCCAGTCACGCATGCAGAACTTGGACAGACCCTCACCAAATACAGAATAAAGGGAACATAAAGTATAAAGAGAAACACGCAAACAAAAAATGAACTGGAAACTGCAACAAGCTGTCTCTGTACACTGTACAGCAATGGAAAAGAGAAACAGCACCAGTTCTCATAAAACATCAAACAATAAAAACAAGGAATACAACTGGTGGCAAAGGGATTAAAAAACTTTCTAGTATATGGAGCCCATTTATTGCTCAGCTTAAACAAACTTTGCTCCAGGCAGGCATTAATAGCTGATAGCTAAATGTGCATCTGAGATGCACATTTTTTTTTTTTTGCATCGGCGTGAATGCCTAATAGCCTCCTTCACGTGCATTTGCATGTGATGAGTGCTATTAGGTTCACTCCGCGTTGGACACACGTTATATATGCGCTAATCCTCTTATTGTATTAGGGGATTGATTAGCGCCTATTCAATCCATGTCTGACTGCGGGTTATACAATGCACTCGGCTGAGCGCACTGTATTGCATTGGACCATTTGCGTGCTCAATTTTCAGCGTTCGATGGCACCAAGACGATACTTGAACAACCTGGCTGAACTGATTTGTTATGTTTGGGATGGCCTGTTTACTAGGTGAATAGGTGTAGCCCAAACTTTTGAGAAAGATCGTGTGTGGGAAAGGGGAGGGGAAGGTAGTGTTGGGGGGGGGGGGGGATTTAGGAGGAGGGTTGGGTAGGGGCAACTTGGAACATGAAATGTTTTTGTATTGCTGCTTTGTTATCCTACCTTTATTTTGGCAAAACTTGGTTGTATAGCAATTATCTTTTTCTTGTTGCCTTGTTGTTTATGGGAAAATGTAATACAAATACTATACAAAGAAAAAACTCACAAGGAATACAAATCATCAATAATAGTAAAACCATTCTAATTAAAAGCCTAGAGTAAACACAGTAACATAGAAATAATGGCAGGCCAGCACTTGTGCGCGTATCGGCCTTTATGCGTGTGGCTGGGCCTTGTGGAAAACTGGCTCTCCGCGCGCAAGGCCTGGCCACGTATGTAAAGGCTGGAATTTACGTGCGCAGCGGGTCAAAAATCTACCCAAATATTTCAAAACCAGCCAATGAACAAAATAACAGCCAATAATTAAAAACTCATAACAATTATAAAATTTCCCAAATATCAATAATATTTCAAAATAGCAGACATCAAATAGCACCCAATAATTACAACTAATAAGGATTTAAAAACTCCCCGCTTTGCATATCTGGGAATTTTTGATTTCCAGTCACCCTGAGATTTCCATGGATTACTGCGGTGAGGAGGGGGCAGGGAGGGTGAACTTTTCCTCTTGTATACACACACATACACATTTAAGCCCTCTCACACGCACACACACACAGAGGCTCTCATGCATGCTCTTTCACACACATAGATGCTCTCACACACGCACACAGATGCTCTCACACATGTTCTTCACAGACAGATACTCTCGTACACGTACACAGATGATTTCATAAATGCTTTCTATCACACATGCACAGATGCTTAAATGCTCTTTCACACACACATACCACACATGCTCTCTTCACACACGCACATGCTTTCTCTCAAACACGCCCATGCATATGCTCTCCCACAAACACATACACACACACACACTTTCACAAACACACTCCCTTTACCTCACTCACACATGCTCTCTCTTCTTTTTTTTCTTTGGCACTGGTGGGGCCTCCTCTTCTTTTTGGACTGCTAGTGGGTTGGATTTCATGGGCAGCTGCTGGCCCACCTCTGTTCTTTGGCCGCCAACAGGTTGGGTTCTGCTGGTAGCACACAAGGCTTTCCTTCTCCTTCTGCTGCTGGGCTCTGCCAGTGGCGCAAAATGCCTCGTTCCTCCTTCTGCCACCAGCGGTTTGGGCTCCGCTGGCAGCACATGAGAACTTCTCTTTTTTAGGCCACTGGCAGGGAGGACAGAGCAAGAGAAGGATGTAAGCATCAAACCTCTTGCGCAGAGCAACTCAAGTCATGCGCGAAGGCTTCGGAGGTTGTGCCTACCTGCGCACATTGTTCACAACCCCCCCTGAGGTGCTTTGGTCATTCTGGATGGCTAGTTGGAAAGAGCAGAGATAAAGTGAGAATTGGGACAGTGGGAGCAGCTGGAGAGGTGCTCAATGCTGAGATCCCTGGACTAATCTCCCAGGCGGAGATAGACCCAAAAACCAGTGGCAATTTTTAAGAACATCAAAGAGATAAGTGAACTTGATTAAAGCATCAATAGCGGAAAGTAAGGGTCGGTCCGCATAACGGGGGAATCGAGCAATGGACTTGGAAAGAATAATGACATCATGAGAAAAAATGAAAAAATAAAAAAACAAAAAATTGGTTGTGAAAAGAAATAAAGAATAAAACACGGGAGCTATCCGAAGGGGGCAGTCAATATAAAAGGCTGCCTCGAGGCTGGCAACCGCACAAATAACCACATGACAAGAGGTTTTCTTGTTGTGTAGTGAGTTATAGGACATCCCTGGACTAACATCTGGCATGCCATGTGTTTACTTGATATTGGTGTCCCCCCTGATAACCAATCAGGGACACTACTACAACTGGGCCCAGTATAACAAGGTGCAGGGTTAAACTGTGCTGAAGTTCAGCATGCGTTTTCACCTGCACAGAAAAAAACCTCCCAATGCAGTAAGCTAATGCATCGGGAATTAAAAAGTGCAAATCCAGCTAAAATGTGCACTCAGCCTTTCGCATAGGCTGGGTGTACATTTTAACTTGAAAGGAGGAGGGAATGAGAGCAGGATTCAGCACTGCAGGAAAGGAAAGCACAGGGCAGAGGAAAAGCCGCCTTTCCCTCTCTTTTCTGTGCAGAAAACATTCTTTGTGTGTTTCCTGTGCATAAAAAATGATTTACGCACATAAAACATGCACAAAGCATGCACCTTGAACTAGGAGTTTCTATCGCAAAGAAAACACGAGGAAAGACATCACATTCCTTGCACTGGGCTTGGGGGTGGGTAATAGCTTTAATGCTATCAGTAGCATGCGATTTTGCTAACCTGTACATAACATTGCTGTGCACACTTGTACGCAAACTTGCTGCATCGTTGGGTAAAGTTCGTGCCCAAAAAAATGTGCGTACAATTGCAGGTTAAGCTGTGTGCTCTGCCGAATGCATCCCTGCGCAACAGTATCCAACGCCCTCCTTGCATTACACTACTCGGCTGTCGGAACCAAAGGACAGCATCATTTTTTACTTTTACTAAAGTAGTGTGGCAGCAAACAAATATTAGGTGATACCCTTTTACTGGATTAATGTAATACATTTCCTTCAGGGCTGGTGCTAGCATTTTTGCTGCCCTGTGCGAAAAATTGCTGTTCTACTCCCTCCCCCCCCCCCCCGTTGTTTTTTTTTTACACAAACTTTTTGTTGTTTTCCCCAATAACCAACACACAATGCATCTGACAAAGTGAACTGTCCTGGAAAGCCTGTGCTTTAATAAATTGGTTAGTCTATAAGGTGCCATCCGACTCCTGTCATTTCAGCATACAAGAAACTGTCAGCCTCACGCTCTGTCCCAATTCCCCCTTCTGCTGCCAAAAAAAGACCTGCTCCCTCCGGCAATCAAAACTATGAAAATTAACACACTCCCCTGAATCTATTTTACCCCATCCACAGGTCCAAAATTTCTAAATTTTACAATTCTAGAGGCACAGTCCATATGTATTTCACACGTTAATAAAAGGTGGAAAGAAGGCAAAATGATTACCGTCATGGTTAAAAGGTGAGGTGAAAGAGGCTATTTTAGCCAAAAAAACATCCTTCAAAAACTGGAAGGAAGATCCATCTGAAGAAAATAGGATAAAACATAAGCATTGTCAAGTTAAGTGTAAACATTGATAAGACAGGCGAAGAGAGAATTTGAACTGAAGTTGGCCATAGAGGCAAAAACTCATAATAAAAACTTTGAAAAATATATCCAAAGCAAGAAACCTGTGAGGGAGTTGGTTGGACCATTAGATGACCGAGGGGTTAAAGGGGCTCTTAGGGAAGATAAGGCCATTGCAGAAAGACTAAATGAATTCTTTGCTTCTGTGTTTACTAATGAGGATGTTGGGGAGATACCAGTTCCGGAGATGGTTTTCAGGAGTGATGAGTCAGATGAACTGAACGAAATCACTATGAACCTGGAAGATGTAGTAGGCCAGATTGACAAACTAAAGAGTAGCAAATCACCTGGACCGGATGGTATGCATCCTAGGGTACTGAAGGAACTAAAAAATGAAATTTCTGATCTATTAGTTAAAATTTGTAACCTATCATTAAAATCATCCATTGTACCTGAAGTCTGGAGGGTGGCCAATGTAACCCCAATATTTAAAAAAGGCTCCAGGGGTGATCCAGGTAACTATAAACCAGTGAGCCTGACTTCAGTGCCGGGAAAAATAGTGGAAACTATTCTCAAGATCAAAATTGTAGAGCATATAGAAAGATATGGTTTAATGGAACACAGTCAACATAGATTTACCCAAGGGAAGTCTTGCCTAACAAATCTGCTTCATTTTTTTGAAGGGGTTAATAAACATGTAGATAAAGGTGAACCAGTAGATGTAATGTATTTGGATTTTCAGAAGGCGTTTGACAAAGTCCCTCTTGAGAGGCTTCTAAGAAAACTAAAAAGTCATGGGATAGGAGGCGATGTCCTTTCGTGGATTACAAACTGGTTAAAAGTCAGGAAACAGAGAGTAGGATTAAATGGTCAATTTTCTTAGTGGAAAAAGGTAAACAGTGGAGTGCCTCAGGGATCTGTAATTGGATCAGAGCTTTTCAATATATATATGTATAAATGATCTGGAAAGGAATACGACGAGTGAGGTTATCAAATTTGCGGATGATACAAAATTTTTCAGAGTAGTTAAATCACAAGTGGATTGTGATACATTACAGGAGGACCTTGCAAGACTGGAAGATTGGGCATCCAAATGGCAGAAGAAATTTAATGTGGACAAGTGCAAGGTGTTGTATATAGAGAAAAATAACCCTTGCTGTAATTACACAATGTTAGGCTCCATGTTAGGAGCTACCACCCAGGAAAAAGATCTAGGCATTATAGTGAATAATATTTTAAAATCGTCGGCTCAGTGTGCTGCAGCAGTCAAAAAAGCAAAAAAAAAATATCATAATGTCTCTGTGTTGCTCTATGGTGAGACTGCACCTTGAATACTGTGTACAAGTCTGGTTGCCACATCTCAAAAAAGATATATTTACACTGGAGAAGGTACAGAGAAGGGCAACCAAAATGATAAAAGGGATGGAACGGCTCCCCTATGAGGAAAGGCTGAAGAGGTAAGGGATATTCATCTTGGAGAAGAGAGATGATAGAGTTCTATAAAATCATGAAAGGACTAGAATGGGTAAATGTGAATCAGTTATTTACTCTTTCAGATATTAGAAGGACTAGGGGGCATTCCACAAAGTTATCAAGTAGCACATTTAAAACAAACTGGAGAAAATTCTTTTTCACTCAATGCACAATTTAACTCTGGAATTCGTTGCCAGAGGAGGTAATATTGGAAGTTAGCTAAGATGGGTTTAAAAATGGTTTGGACAATTTCTTGGAGAAGTCCATAAACTGCTTTTAGTCAAGCTGACTTAGGGAATAGCCACTGCTTATTACCAACATTAGTAGCATGGGATCTGTTTAATTTTTGAGTACTTGCCAAGTATGCTACTCCATAACTTCATGAAATGCCCCCGTCCTTCTATTATCTCAAAGAGTAAACAACCAATTACATAACGCTGGGCTTGATGGACTCTTGGTCTGACCCAGTATGGCAACTTCTTATGTTCTTATGTTCTTTCCCCTAGATTTATCAAAATGCTATAAATATAGCGGAAATAGTGTCCGTGCTAAAAAAGGGGCATAGTTAGGGTAATTACCCTGCTCCCGCATCGCATAGGCAATACATTTTTGTACCTTGCGCTATTTTTCATTTCTCGTGCTGATTAATACATCTCATGGGTTAATAAGTGTTGGGTGGGGGGCGAGTGAGAGAGAGATAGAGAGACCTGTTTATTTCTACCTATGTTTTACTAGGATTTGCCCTGCACCTGTCGACTTTATTTTCTAGAGATGCAGGGATGCAAAATATAAATATCAGAATAAGAATAATTGTATTTATTTCTTACGTACTGCCATCGTGAGACATCATGCAGTAATCTGCTCATTTGCAGTAAATAGCATGAGGACACACAGCTGCTATATGATCCTCAAATGGTATGACAGAATGCTTGCTCTGAAGAGATAACCCTCCAGCTTTGAGCACAGAAAGTAAAATGAGTTACTAAAGGTCATACTGAAGGAGGGAAGTGACCTGGTGCCCCCCCATTCACAGCTCTCTGCTCTCAGCACTAGCTCACCCTGCCTGCTCCCAACTAAGAATTTCTGGATGCGTTTAAGTATAAAGACTGGAGCATTTCCATTGTTTCATTAATGCTAACTCAGTGTCTCTTGTACAAATGATAAAATATTGGAACCGGGAGGGCCAACTCTGGTCCTTGAGAGGCGCAAACAGGCCAGTTTTCAGGATGTCTGCAATGAACATACATGAGAGAGAACTACATCCACCACCTCCATTATATGCAAATGTATCTTATGCATATTCATTGTGGGATTCCTGAAAACCTGGCCTGATTGTGGCTCTCGAGGACTGGAGATGTCACCCCTGCACTAGAGGATGCCCAAAACTCTCTTATTCTTTGGTACTTGGAGTGAAGAATTTAACTTTCTGCAGTTCTATCTTGGAGATGAGTCAGAATGTAAGAGAGCAGCCACTTTCTATGTCTCACTCAGACATGGTCCCAGCTGTGAATCATTCTAGAGGGGTTTGTACAAATAATCAAGGGGGAATCACGAGTGAGTAGGGGAGGGAAAGATTCATTACCAAAGTCACAGCTTGGTGGTTCATCACCTACACAGAGTGATATCACAGAATGCCTGCTAATACAATGATATGTCGAGAATGTATCACATACACATTGCAATATCACAGCATGCCCGCTAATATAGTGACATACCAATAACGCATCACATACACAGGGCGATATCACAGAATGCCCGCTAATATAGTGACATACCAATAACGCATCACATACACAGGGCGATATCACAGAATGCCCGCTAATATAGTGACATACCAATAACGCATCACATACACAGGGCGATATCACAGAATGCCTGCTAATATAATGACATACCAATAACAAATCACATACACAGGACGATATCACAGAATGCCTGCTAATATAGTGACATGCCAATAACGAATCACATACACAGGGTAATATCACAGAATGCCTGTTAATATCAATGACGTGCCAATAACGCATCACATACACAGGGCGATATCACAGAATGCCTGCTAATATAGTGACATACCAATAACGCATCACATACACAGGGCGATATCACAGAATGCCCGCTAATATAGTGACATACCAATAACGCATCACATACACAGGACGATATCACAGAATGCCTGCTAATATAGTGACATACCAATAACGCATCACATACACAGGGCAATATCACAGAATGCCCGCTAATATAGTGACATACCAATAACGCATCACATACACAGGGCGATATCACAGAATGCCCGCTAATATAGTGACATACCAATAACGCATCACATACACAGGACGATATCACAGAATGCCTGCTAATATAGTGACATACCAATAATGCATTATATACACTGGGCAATATCACGGAATGCCGGCTAATCACAGTGACATTGCAATAAGGCATCACATACACGGGGTAATATCACAGAATGCCTGTTAATATCAATGACGTGCCAATAACGCATCACATACACTGGGCAATATAACAGAATGCCTGCTAATCACAGTGACATGCCAATAACGAATCACATACACAGGGCGATATCACAGAATCCTGTTAATATCAATGACGTGCTAATAAAGCATCATATCCACAGGGCAATTTCAAAGAATGCCTGTTAATATCAATGGCATGCCGATAATTACACTGGGCAACAATGAAAGTGTTACTGACCTAAAAAGGTCCTACTCTGTAGTATCTTGATGTGCTGAACACGAATATGACCATGAAAAGTTTTTATTGGCTCTCGTTTTGAAGATATTTAATATAGCTCACTTTCTATGTTTAGTCATGTAAATTTATCCAGTAGGACTGTAAATAAGCCTAGAATGATGTAATATTGCATCATATTGCATAATACCATCATGTACACATCATCCAGAGTTTATTACATCATTTTCTGATGCAATGCAGTTCTACTGCCATGCTGCTGCTGAGTAAGCTGACGTCAGCAGTGTACTATATGAAGCCCAGTCAGAAAGGGTGAGCATTTGAAATATTCATGCTGGCTGGCTACTGCTGGACACTCCGCAGAGATGCTCCCAAACAGGTGTACAAGAGACAAGCAAAGAAATCTAAGACGTTGTCTATGACTTCATTTTTCAAACAGTATTAACCGAAGGTCTCCTACTATTGGCATACAATTCAAGATGTAATTATATTATTGCATATTACAAAAAAACTAGAGCCAATTTTGCATTTTCACAGTCACATTCATGTTTAGCACATGGAAATTTATAAGAATTGACTAATTTAATTTCAGTAACATGACTTTTGTGAAAATTTCTTGCCCAGTGAGCTATTGGCATACAGTTCAAGATGTAATTATATTATTGCATATTACAAAACAACTAGAGCCAATTTTGCATTTTCACAGTCACATTTGTGTTTAGCACATGGAAATGTATAAGAATTGAATAATATCATTTCCGTAACATGACTTTTGTGAAAATGTGTTGCCCAGTGTAACGCATCACATACACAGGGCGATATCACAGAATGCCCGCTAATATAGTGACATACCAATAACGCATCACATACACAGGGAGATATCACAGAATGCCTGCTAATCTCAGTGATGTGCCAAATTCGCATCAAATATACAGGGCGATATCACAGAATGCCTGCTAATATAGGATGTGCCAATAACGCATCACATACACAGGGCGATATCACAGAATGCCCGCTAATATAGTGACGTGCCAATAACGCATCACATACACAGGGAGATATCACAGAATGCTAATCTCAGTGATGTGCCAAATTCGCATCAAATACACAGGGCGATATCACAGAATGCCTGCTAATATAGTGACGTGCCAATAACGCATCACATACACAGAGTGATATCACAGAATGCCTGCTAATCTCAATGATGTGCCAATAACGCATCACATACACATTGCAATATCACAGCATGCCCGCTAATATAGTGACATACTAATAACGCATCACATACACAGGGCAATATCACAGAATGCCCGCTAATATAGTGACGTGCCAATAACGCATCACATACACAGGACGATATCACAGAATGCCTGCTAATATAGTGACATGCCAATAACGCATCACATACACAGGGCAATATCACAGAATGCCCGCTAATATAGTGACGTGCCAATAACGCATCACATTACACAGGACAATATCACAGAATGCCCGCTAATATAGTGACATGCCAATAACGCATCACATACATAGGACGATATCACAGAATGCCTGCTAATATAGTGACATGCCAATAACGCATCACATACACAGGACGATATCACAGAATGCCTGCTAATATAGTGACATACCAATAACGCATCACATACACAGGACGATATCACAGAATGCCTGCTACTATCAATAATGTGCCAATAATGCATGCTCTGCAATAATGAACGCAGATTTTAACAGGGTTAGACACCATAAAACAATGCAGCATTTGCATTATTTTATGGTGTCTAAAGGAAAGGAAGTTGTAGAACTAGAGATTATAATATGAAGATCCAAGGGGATAGACTCAAGGGCAACATCAGGAAATACATTTTCATGGAGAGGGTATGGATGTTTGGAATGCTCTTCAAAAAAAGTGTGGGATAAATACTGAGGATCTCTAGTGACAAGAGATCTCTTATGGAACGCTCTACTGTTAATACTGAAGGATGAGCCAGATACGCTGAAATTCAGAAAACTGTTAAACACACACGTTTGTTCTGGCTTTTCCTTATACAAATTGATTATTTTATTCAATTTTATGACTGGATTGTTATTATTGCACTTTTATTGTGTATTTTAATCCTTTTTTATTGTATATGATCTGCCTTTGAACTATAAAATGTAAGGTAGAATATAAATGAATACATAATAATAAGAAGAATGATAATAAGAGACTAGAAAGAAGCACTGGGGTAACCTGCACAGAGTGGCAGTTACAGCCCAAAACAGCAATGATATGACTGCATCGTGTCTAGAAGGCATGGAGTAACCTACACAGAGCAGCGGGTACAGAGCAGATACATGGGGACTGGGTGTCAGTTCCATGTGGGAACTTGTATGTGCGTCTACCCAGAGTGCACTCACTATTGGGTAAACTGGATGGGCCATTTTGGTCTTTATCCATTATCATTTTCTATAGTACTCCTGTGATGTCAAAAATGTGAATCCATGCTGAGTGAGTTAGCGCGTGACACTGTTGCAAACAGAGCTCTGCAGAACGGCAGGGGAGAATTTCCAAAATAAGGACTCAGAAGTAAAATGTTTACGTGACAAGAAGCCAGTGTCACCACAGGTGGGGCTTTCTTTTCAGCAGTAGTCACCGCACATCATAGCTTTCAAAGAGTTTGGCCATGAGCACAAGAATGTGGCACCTCGGATTCAGCAGGTGAGCACCCAAGCGCCGGCACTCAGGTGCAGCAGTGCGGGATGTGGCCATTCAACATGCGGAAATCACTCTCAACATCGTAGGCACACTGAGCAGCCATATGGGATCCCATATAATTTCACACTTTTACTTTTACATAAGAACATGGCTCCAAAACATACAAATTAATTTCTGTGATTTGTCTAGATGGTTTGCAAAAGCAGCTTTCAAAAGCCATTCCAGTTCAGGTACATTATTATTGTTAATTAGAAGACTTAGGGCCACAGGTACTAAAGATTTTCTCCCATTTTGTCTATAGTACAGCTGCCCTGAGTGAGAAGCAGTGGGCCTGATTTTAAAAATCATTTACACGCTTAAAACTGGGTTTCACCTATGTAAATGCACTTTACCCATGTAAGTGGGCTTTTGAAAATCGCTACAATATATGCCATTGAATTGTCCATAGGACATTCAAGTGTAAGTGCACTTTGCACAGGTATATGGCTTTTTAAAATTGCTAAGATAGTAAGCCACATTTCCACGTGTATCTCCTTTTAAAATTTCCTCCAGCGTGCCTTGGGCATTTTAGAGCGCGAACCCTTGCTAAATTCTGCATGGCACCTCTCTGCTCTGGACTTTCACTCCGTACCTTTCACACTCTCTTTACCCGATTCCTTCATGGATTTGCTTGGATCTCTGCGTTTCCACTTTGGTTTTGTTTCTGGCACTTTTGTTGTTGTTAGAGGCAGGGTCTCAACTACAATAAAATAAGGAAAACAAAAACGGCATTAAGGTTTGTATTATTCCCCTCTCCTGCAGAAAGTGGAAGGCAGGTGAAAATATATCTTTCTGACATCCCCAAGGATATGCAACATTCAGAACCCCGATGACCCTTTATAAATAATAAAAAAAGACGAATGCTGAAAGCTCTCTCGTTCGAGAAGGGGGCTTCAGGAAAGTTCAGCGCATTCATTCCTGCCTTGACGCAAACGCTTTACTCTGAAAGGATTCAAATATCATAAACAAGAAGACAGCCTGCAAGTGCTAACTGCAGAACACAAAAACTTTCATCCTTATTCTAGTACAGCAGAATATGCAAGCATGCGAATAATGCAAAATGAAACATGTAAACTGAACTTTTAACGTTAAATGGAATCAGTACATTTAGCTGGATTACATTGCAAAACACTTCACCAGGCACAGGTGAAGCCTCACAGCTGAGGTAAGATTCAAAGTCTCTCGTTGACCTATTTGCTGCTAGATCACTGCTGTGTCATTTTTCAGCCCCTGCACATTTGAGGGCCCGCTATTCCTGCTCGCCGAGAAGCTGAAACTGCAAGGTGAACGCCAGATGGAAATAAAATGGTCTGTTGGTGTGCTGATTCCCCCAAAGAAAAGCAATTCAGCATGGCTTGGAGGCTGTGGACATTGTCTACTGGACCCCCAAGGAAAATAAATTATAGGTCGATGTTATGGTGTGCGGGCCTTCTGGATCTCAAAGGTCGTCCCCCCCACCTTTCCGAAGTGGCTGCAGCTCTGATTCTGTGCTTGACGAAACAATCTTTCTCCATTGTTAGCATTATTCACATGAATATGAAAGAAGAAGATCAATTAGATGAAAAAAAAAAAAGGTGGTTCTCTGAGGATAAACTCTGCCTCTTGTTTCAGAGGCATCTGAAGAAGAGATCTGTGTGGCCTGGAAAGCTATAATGTATACGATAACTTTAATGAATAATTTATTTTTGTTGGTCCAAGAAAAGTTATCACAACCTCCTGAAAAAAATCCCAAATGAGACAGATGTTTAGTTTTGGTGAGATTTTTCTAAGACTGAATCTAATTAATAAACTGTCAATGCTAAGACCCTGGCTGTTGACTGTGAGTCAAGGACTTATGTGGTTTAAAAAAAAATTCAACCTCACTTTTATCTCAAGTTGAAAAATGACCATATAACTTCAGTCCTTAACTCATTATGCGCATAACTACAGGACAGCATCATTTTGATACTGGCGCCCAGGCAACATCTGGGATTTTACCAATTCTGCAGCCACTGGACAGATCTCCAGAAAGGCATTGGAAAATTCCTGGCCACATTCTGTCTGGTGGAAGCACCGTCTAATCCCGCATGTGGACCTATAATAAGGGCAAGGTACTCGGCACCCCAGACTGTCCCCACCAACACCACCACCACCACTACCACTGCACCACTACGTTTCCACCCACATTGGTTCACTGATGGACAAAAAAAGTTCTCCAACCTGACCTAAAATATGTACCATACACTGTTGAGTAGCAAGAGATCCTCTACTGAAATGCAGACTAGCCTGGGATCAAGATGTGAGACATGAAGAGTCAACTCTGAAACAAGAGGCAGATTTTTCACTAGAATCAGTGGGAGTAAATCCTGTGTGCTAAAACACAGGAAAACAGTTATAAGTTATTGCACCTGTGGCACTACACCCAGCAAAGACTGGGAAAGCTGGGTATAGCCTCGTTAGAAATTTAATGGTGAAACTGTGAGGAGAAAGGCTCTTCCAAACACATTTGGTAGACCTGCCCTACCATCCGGATATATCTGGCTCTAAATCAATATTTGTTTATTTAGTTTTGCATTTCTTAATCACAGTGCATTGCCCAAGGCAATGTACAACATCATCAAAATAACGTTCTATAAATAACAAGCATTAAATAAAAAATATTCAAAAACCTAAATACTTGCTAGTCATATAGCTGGGTTTCCCTTTAGGACGGTTACCCCCTAGGATGGGTAAAGATCACCTCCTGTTAATACATGCATTCGTAGTGGCTAGGCATAACGTAGCCTGTCACTGGAAACCCCAAAGCAAACCATCAACGGATGCTTGGTTTCAACATGTTTGCTGTATACTTGGAGTATGCTCATGCTCACATGCTATGTAGGGAAAAAATATTAATACAATGTAAAAAGAATCCTATTGTTATTATGTGAATGTTATTTATAAGACATTTTTTAGAATTCTTTTTGTTTATACTTACATAAGTTGCTAATTTTTTTCTTAGCATATATTCTAAAATGTTATTTTATCTGTTTTAAATATGTGCGTTTCTTTATTTGCTGTATCTCATTTTGAGCACTCGGCCATGTAAACACACGCAACATTGCATGATATGTTATCTGGGGATCCCTTAGAGATATGGCAGAGAAAGGTATTATATAAATTTACATAAAATATATCTGACCTGCATAGATTGAACCATTGCCATGCGGTTATAAGAGTTCTTTTGAGGTAATGATCTTTGTATTAATGATATGAAGACTGAAATAGGTTTCAGAATTTTTGTTTTTTTATCATTTACTGTACAAAAAGCTTTTAAAAAAAGAAACTTTTGGAAAAACAAAGGATTTCCAAAGAAAAAAGAGGCACACTTGAACATTATGATTTAACATATATAAAGATGTTAAATGGACAAAAGTGGTAACAAATGGCTGAAACTATTTTTTGGGTCTTGGGCCAGTCCTGTCAGAACTGGAAAGTTATTTCAGTTTGTATTATCATTTTTTTTCATTAAAAGTGTACAATCATATCTTGTCTGATTACTTTACTTTCTCTCGTATATGGATTTTGTATCTTTGACCTAAATGGCACCTACTTGAATTTAATTTTTTTAATTATTTTAAAATTTCACTACATTATTTTTTACTGGAAACATTCTCTTATGTGAACACTGAATTCCCAAACTCTCACCCTGGAGGTCATGCAATGCAAAGTGTACATGCAGAGCAACATCTGAGGTCCTTCTGGCAAGGTACATTACCTCTTTCATTGGCCATGTCCGAAAAAGATCTCCAGGCTCAAATGCTATTCATAATTTCTGCCTCCTCTTAAGAGACACTTTAATTATCACATCAGTAACTGATGCATTAACACAGCAGAGCCCTATCTGGTTCTCCAAAATGCCATATCTATCTTCTTGTTTTCTTTCAATAAAAATTGTAATTATCCTGAATGTTAACTCATGGAGCATTATTTCTTTGCATTCAAATGATCAGACCACAAAGCTAACATAATTTCTGAAACTGAGAACACGCAGTTCCATTATCATTTTTAATCTGCACATTCCCCTGCACTCTTTCCTTGTAAGGGGTTCCCTCTCCCCTCTCTCTAGGTACAGAGAAGATAAGTGCTAATTTTTTTTAAATTCAGGATCACAAGGGGCTTATGAGACTCTGGAATTGTTATGATTTGAACAGATACTTACCCACTCTCAGCTCTGTGCCATCACCAAAGATCAGGTCTGTGTTTATTTTAACGAAGCAATAATATGTCCCATTGTCCGAAGGCTTCAGCGCACTTATCTTCAGCATGTACAAGTTTCGAAAGTGGTCTCTGGTCGGCTTAAAACGGTCCCTGCTGATGTTTGCGCCATACTGTGTATTCTTCTCCAGCAGGGATGCAAACATGATGTACTGCAACTCCTCAGATGCCACGGGCTGCCGGTACCAGTAGACGCCTAGCATGTCTATCAAGTGTTTTTTCATTGTGCAGACCAGTTCGGTTACGCTGTCGACCAAAGCCAGGCTGGACCTCGGTGTCTGCACTAAAGTTGCAGAACAATATGCGCCTGTGAAGAGCAGAGAATCTTATTATTGTATTTTGTCTGCGCTGCTGTAGACTTCTGCAGAGCGCTTATGTCTGTGGGAACAGGCTACATCAGCAGACACTGTGCCCAGAAAACAGAACATAAAACAAAACTTTAAAGTAACAGATTACACTGATGCGAGCCCAGCCATGTATTTAAAGATAAGCATATCTGGGTGGCTGCTCACTCAGACAAGGTGGTATATCTTGGACTGACCTAACACATTTGTGATGAGCTTTTGGGAACCAATGCTCCCTTCAACGAATCAATGTAAAACTTTGTTTCACACTAACCTGATGAAAACATTATAAATCTTGACAACTAGTCACAAATGTATTCTGTTAGTCCAGTAAAAGGTTTTAACTGCAAACTTATTTCTTGACCTTAAATTTTTCATAAAAGAGCAATAAAAACAGAACCAAATTATTATAGTTATAAAGGCTTATTTTAAACTTAAAAAATAAACTGTGAATTATCTGTTTTCATTAGCTTTCATGTTTTTCATGCTGTCCATACTATTTTTAAATAAATTAGCTAAAAAAAAAATAAAAACTCAACAGTTGCTCTGCCTGGAAAGGGCCTCTAGTAGTGTAAGCGTTCTCATGCCTTACCACAGGTATCATGTTCACGCAATTGTCTGTCAATTTCCTTTTCATTAATTGTATTTTTTGAAAGGCTACTTGTACATTGACTTTCTTACATAACAGCCAAGAATATATAAATAATTGGCATGAGATCGCGGTAGTGTTGATACTAGGTCACCTGCTCATAAGGCATTTTTTCCCTTTTCATAAAGAATGCCTATAAAATGGAACAGTAACTACTTCCCTTTAAAAGGGTCACTAGCAGAGCAAATCCTTGTACGGCCCAGTGATGGTCAGGAAGCGGGAGAAAGTATTTTATGAAAATAAAGGTCTTGCTCACTAAATAGAGCAGAGCTAGGCAGAGGCTGCTGATCGGTAGCTCAAGGCTGGTAAGGCCCGTACAGTTTTCCCAGAGCAGAACCAGCTCAGAAAGCTACATTTAATTTTAATTTCAGGTTTTTATATTCTGCCTTTACAAACATGTAAAACATATAGTTATGGACAGAGGTATAGATATATTTATTTTTCTTTTCAAATTTGACTGCCGCTGCGTGATGGGTCACTTCCATCAGAAAGAGCAACCTAGGACCCTTCAAAGCTGCTCCTACGAGCAAATGGCTCTGGTAGCAGGAGCTGCAGGATGAGCCATGCCAGGGCACCTAACCGTGCCAGGACCCTCCCTAACCCCTTCACCCACTCCTAGAACCCGGGGTTACCTCCAGGTGCAAAACTAAGCATCTGCTCGTCAGTGGGTCCTTTCGGGGCAGCTCCCCCCCCCCCCCCCCCCCCAAGGCTCAGCCCAGCCCTGCCTTGTCCCTACCTGCAGCGCACAGGCACGCGAGGAAGCAGCAGCGCAGCGCGAGCCGCTCCATCCCCATCCCTGCGTCCGCTCCAGCAGCTGCCAGAAGACCCAACGCGGCCCCCCCCGAGCACCTGCAGCATTAGCGACCCCCGCTGCTCCAGGGCACCTCCCAGCAACAAAGCACGTCACGGCCCCAGCCAATCGCAAGCCGCGCCGCCTCGCCCTCCTTTGCATATCACCTGCCCTGAAGGCGCAGGGAAAAGGCTTTTCTTCGGAAGATGAGAGCCCGCCAAAGGAATTAGCCGAGCGCTCTGAGGCGGAGGAGGCGCCGCGCTGTCTGAGGCCGTCCTCAGAGCTAGAAATCGGGGGGTTTGTGGCCCCCGACGGCAAGAGCGTTAACTTTAAATGTTAAAAGGCACCTGGAATATTAGAAAATAAATATGCACCTTTTTAAGGCATTTGTTTTGTCAAACTAAAACATATTTCAAACCCATAGTTTACCGATTGCCGACCACTTTTTTGTGCAAAAAATATTTCGCAATTACAAGATTTTTTTTTTAATTTTAATCAGAAAATACGCGATTTCTTTTTAATGGGCAGGATATCTTTTAGTTTAATCTCTTCTGTTTTCTGAGGATTGGAATTACATTAAGTAACTTCATAGTCGTCTGCTTAAAAAAACGACAAGGAAAATACCCAACATCTGAATCCATCCTTACTCACCCTACAAAACCACTTTGTAGGCTGCTGCGGAGCGTTCAACCGATTTATTAAATATGTGCGATATACTAGAAATATATGTGTGGTTCTTTTTGTTTTGGAAGAGGGTTTTTGATTACTACTATTTTAATCAGACATACAAAAGTAAATAGGGGGAAGTTTTTTTTTTTTTTCATGAAAAGTAAGCGTGGCTACCATCTGACTTTAAGTTACAGTTTACAAGTTAGAAAATGCGGTAGATGGGAGCGGTGACATTAGGAAAGGTGCGATACCATACTCAGTAATGCGCACAGTCCCATCTACCCCATTTTCTAACTTTTAAGCTGTGATTCCCTGACCCTTAGAAGTAAAGTCAGGTAGTAGTCACGCTTAATTTTCATGAAATAATTTAACCCCTTCTCATTTATTTAGTTTCGAACGACTGATTAAAATATTTATAATAAAAACACCTCTTCCAAACCCCCCCCCCCCAAAAAAAAACCAAAAACCACTGAAGCTGCAACGTTATTAACCACACGTGTATTTCTTGTATAAAATGGTCTTATATCGCTCATATTTAATAAATCGGTTGAAAGCCAGGTAGCAGGTCAGTGGATTGGCAACCCCGGAGCAGCTCTCGATCGGGAATCAATATGTTAAAAGTGTTTTTCTAGGGTGAGTAATGATGGAGTCAGATGTTTGGGTTTTTCCTTGTCCTTTTCTAGGCAGAGGACAATGAAAGTACTGAAAGCAATTTCATTCCTCAGAAAACAGAAGAGACTAAACTAAAAGACCTCATCCCCATGAAAAAGAAAGCGCAAAACCACTTTTGCACAAAAAGCCAGCAGAATTCGGTAGACCATGGGTTCAAGATAAAAAAGAATATTTGGTTCGATAACATATGTTTTAGTTTTACAAAACAAATGCAATCTACTGATCGACCCTGACAGAATCTTCATTAGTCATCAGAAGAAGCAGAGTTTCATTAGGACCCATCCTGAAAGGAGAGTGATTTGTGTTTTGAGAAAGATAAAAAAAAAATCCCAGAAGCAACAGGATTTAGATTGACCAGTTCTGAACGTAGGTGCAAGTTACAGAATTATCTCCCTCCCCCATGTAGCTTTTTAACACCTTCCCATTGAATGCCTTGGCATAGTTGTTGACAGTTTCAGCCTTAAGGATCTAACACCCGCTCGAGGCCCTGGTCGTGGGGAGGGGGAGAGATTTTTCTTTTTATTAGTGGAGGAGGAAAAAATAAGCCGCCACAGCTTCAGTTTTTGCAACTGTCTTCTTTATTAGTTGACACCTTTGGGTGAGTGAATTCCACATTCAGTTCTGCATTTTAGAGATTTCCAGGATTCTGCAGGTCAGTTTATGCACTGGTGAGAGGAGATGCTGGAAGGCTCCTGGCAGAGGTAGTGCGATTCGCTTGCCAGCACGGAGGGATAGCAGAAGGTATACGAGCTTTCTGAGGCTTTATTGAAAGGGATGTTTTACGTTACCAACAAAAAGCATCTAACCATGCATTTCAAAAACTGCAAACGTGCTGTTGTCAGATTGCCCTGCCGAGGCTCGTCTAAACGGTTTTCAATCCAGTTTCCTGGTTGAAACGTAGAGAAATGAAAGAGTGTAACAGTACCATTCTGGAAAGACTGCCGCAGTGTGATCATTTTGGTTTTATCTACCCTTGTGAAGAGAGTTTGCAGCATTCTTGGTTCGCTACACCTGCATCCGCTCTCCGGTAGTACAACCTGAAAAATGGGACGATTTTTTTCCCCCTGGGCTGATTTTTTGGGGGAAGTTAGGGATATTCTCCTCTGTTTCAGAAAGAAATCCCCCTTATTCTTGTATCCTCAGATTGGAGAATAGTGATGGTTTGATGTCTTTGATCTCTGCTTATTAGGGAAATTGTTTTCAAAGCCAGGGCTGCATGCCTACTGAATCACGCGCTGTAGAGGATTTGGTTTCATTTTTCTGCAGGGCCCAAGTAATATCATTTCGGAAATGGAACGTGACTGGTTCTAAACATTTTCGAGCCTCTCGTGGCCACCCCCCTTTTCGATTCCACAGTTTTTAGAGCAGACAGCTTGGGGGGGGGACTTTTCGTCTTTACATTTCACAAGTAAGTTTTATGAAAAAGAGCTGGGGTATCCAAAGTTTCCTGCAGCAACATTTACAATAGTTCATATTT
Source organism: Rhinatrema bivittatum (assembly GCF_901001135.1). Lineage (NCBI taxonomy): Eukaryota > Metazoa > Chordata > Amphibia > Gymnophiona > Rhinatrematidae > Rhinatrema > Rhinatrema bivittatum. The sequence continues at coordinate 240,460,585 of NC_042615.1, forward strand.
GGTGGCGGGATAGTACATTGTGGTGCGTGTACTTCTGATCGCCATACCCCTGATAAATTGGTGGATATTAAATTGGAGCAGGTACCGTGACAAAGTTCACCTTGCATTAACAGGTACAATAATAGGAAATACTGACAATAGTTTTCTCGAGTCCCAAATGTTTCTCCCCAGCAAATAAATTTAAGCGATAACAGATGTCTGAAATAGACACATAGGAATCCACTGTATACGATGCTAATTCTGCTTCTTTGCAGGGCCATCATATATTGGAGAAAAATGATCTAATACTGACTTAAAAATCTTTCTGCACCAATTACAATAATAAAACACTGCAAATAGTGAGCTGGGTGGTCCTTATACTATACAATGGTCTGGTATTAGGGAGAACGGCTGTTAATTAAGGTCCTGATATCATATATTGAATGAAATCAGATTGAAGAGAAATATCCTAGTCTTAAAGTCCCTATATTACCTGTGTCCTACAATTATAAGAAAAGTATACACTATTTTACTGAAAGCATAAGATCCTGGCTTCTGCCAATATTTTGACAAAGTTCCTATGCATGTTCTCATTCCCCTTATTTGAAAAGTAGTTTAGCGTCATTAGAATAGTCGGCATTCTTTTTCTAGTACTTTAATAAGCTATATTAATAACAATCATAATGTTACTGATGTACACTGGATTGGTTAAATCCTTAAATGTATTTTTTGTCCAAGATTAACTAACAACTATAGCTTTATGCTGTTAGAGATACTGATACATCAAATAAAATCAGACGTACATTGTAAGCATATATATTTTGAATGAACATTTTTTTTATTGCTTTATGTGACATTAAAATGCCAGTCCAAACAACAGCGGAGAGGAATGAAAACCTGAAGTGTTCTAGCCCGGAACAAGTTGTGCATAATATTATATACATCAAACTCCAGACTGAATGCCTCTGAGAGTGGGCATTGCTGTGTCTCTGAGCAGTGAATACTGCACAAAGTGGGGGACCTTTTCGTCCTCGTTCAAACGCTCAGTCAGCCATTATTTCACATATTACATGATAATAAAGTCATAGTTTCATTTAAAGCAAGCGTGACTAATGTGTCTAGTTTTCAGTCACTTGAGAATCTAATATCATTCGTAATGTTTTGTCTTTTTTTTAACATTATTCCCCTGTGGAATTTTAGATGACTATGGGTCAGATGTACTAAAATATTTTCGTATGACTCTATGGGGAAAAAGCAAAGTATCTCTGCTGCTATATGTGTCTGTCTTCTCCAAGAAAGATATGATAAACCAAATCACAGAAATGGTAACACAGTAAAGAAAGAAATGTATTTTAGTTGGATGAAAATAATATAATCGCACTTTGGTGCTGTGATACCTGAATAAGCCCCATACTTGTATGTTTACATTTGCTTTCAGAATGAGTAGAAATAAAAGTCAACAAACTAGTAGGTGATACCTTTTCATTGGACTAATGTAATACATTTGTGTGCAGCTTTTGATACCTGTATTCTACCTTCATCAGGTCAATGTGAAATGAGGTAAAGATGATGTCACCTAAATAGACAAGCTAATTGTAGGTTGCATTGTCCAATCAATATCAGAATGGGAAGAGAAAGACTGTTTCATGCTTTTATAGAGAATATAGGTGAGACAGAGAGATATATGATAGAGAATTTCAAATACCTCAACGGTACAAATAATGTACAAGAAACAAGCATTTCTCAATGGAAAAGACATTCTAGAAAAAGGGTCTTGATATGAGGCTCACAAGAGGTAGGCACAGGAGTAACATTAGAAAAATATTTCTTCATGGAAAGGACTGGTGTGTGCATGGGACATAGAGGCGGCAAAAACTGTAACAGAATACAAGGAAAGCCTGAGGTAAGCACAGTTTGCAACTGTGATGTGACACGCTGCTGTTTTTCATAAGATTTTCTGTTTTATTTAAATGTTTCAAAACGAAAGCGACAGACTTTAGAGAGGGAAATAGTATTTCAACTATTACCACAAGAAATTTAAATTAGACTAGAGACAATATCATCAGCATGTGCTCAAGAACAGGTTTAATCTGCTGTCTCTCGCCCTCAATGGGCCCCAGGCAGTTGTCAGCCTTATGAGCAAGGATTGTTTAATCATTTATTGTCTCATGTCTTTCTAAGATGTATTTATCAAGTAACTGTTGTAATTTTAATTTTAATAAATTTCAACCAATTTTAATGTAAAGCGTCTATTAGAAATTACTAAACCGGCTTTTTACCAAAGTTTAAATAAATAGAGAATACTTAGCCAAATGAGGCCATTCAATACCCAACCCGACATGGGCCATGTTTCGACTCTACAAAGTCTTCTTCAAGGGGAACAGATGCATAAATTCTCTTTACTACCGGCAACATATTCAAAGATCCGGGACGAAAACTCACATCTCTCAGGATCTCAACATGGCAACATGTTTGCTTCTGATTTGTGATTGATTATTTAAATGTTTAACATATTATTTATTTTAATTCTTTGTTATTAATTTATGTCATGTTTTATGTTTATGATCAATATGAATGATTTGTTTTTCTGTACGCCGCTTAGCTCAATTCATTTGTTATAGGTGGCTTATAAATATTTAAAAAAAAATAAGTAAGAAGTGAAGGAAAATCAGAGATCAAACTGCAGTCTATAGTATTGTAACAGGAAATAAATTAGACAGATTACATGAGCCTTACACAGGGGCACTGCTTCCATTAGGTAAACTAGAGCATCGCATTGTGTATGTGTGTGTGTGTGTGTGTGTGGGGGGGGGGGGGGGGGGATGCCAAAATCAGAGGAGGAAGCTTGGGGCTACCAGCGGATCCCATCCTTACTGGTGCTGAAGAGCATGGGAGCTCCTGCTGCCAGTGGCTAAGCCTTAGGAAGAAGTAGTGTGTGTGTATCTGTGCAATACCGATGATTGGCTAGGGGGCCTAACACCCTTGCAACCAGCCCTGGCCTTAAGATCCTTATCGACTGTCACATTCTCTGTTTCTGTTATACGCTAGCAGTGAGAGTGAGGATGGGTTGCTGAAACTACATCACAAGCTCTACCTGTCTTGTACGTGTTTTGATTTACGTTACACTGGAATGCTGCAGATAACCTTGAAACCATAATACTGCAATGGGTATTTTTTTTTCTCCACTGGAACAGATGGATTCGGGGAGGATTCTGGAGGCTGGATAGCAGGATGCGAGTTCACACCTTTTCCACAGCTCTTAACAGCCATGTTGTACCCATGCAGGAAGGGTGCTGCGGGTAGGCTGCATAAAAAGTACAGTGCATACATGGATAAACTCATCTTTTCTTTTCCCTCTCTGCCGCAATCAATTACATATACCTCATAAACCAAAGAGAAAAACCAACAATCCCCGTTACAAAATATTATCTCTGGTTTCCTTCCATTAAGTCCGCAACATAACGGACAGATCCTACAGAAAAGGGGGAATTAAATTAAATTAATAAACTCAAAGAAAAAAAAAGACAAACATAACATTACTGGAGGCTAGACTTCCTAAGGTGAATTTTAAAAGCCCCATGCACGCCAAAGCCAGGAGATACCCTCAGAAGTCGGGCACACAGATTTTAAAAGGTGCCCATATATGTGCGTAACTCCCGGTACAGGCATACAATTTTTTTTTTCCCAAAGAAAGGGGTGGGGTGTGGGCAGAGTCTGGGCAGCGCATGGGCATTCCAGGATTTATGAATGAAACCAGCGCATAAATATTTACATGCACAAGCGTGCACCGTGGGTCCCCTACTGTGTAACTTTACTGCTATGGATGGCGTGTAAGCCCTAAAACAACAAAACTAGGAGAGTCAGCGGGGGCTTTTAAGGGCTGGGGTTAACAGGATAAAAGGGAGGCTAATTAACTAACGGAGGGGGGGGGAGGGGAGAGGAAGGTAAGGGTTCAGGTAAGGTGGCACAGGTAACTCTTCGGCAGAGTCCTCTAGGAATGCAGTCAGATCTATACTATCCGCAGAAGCTTGTGAGAATTCTGCAATTGCTAACAACCCCTCCACACATTGTAGGATAAGGTAGAGGTCCTTATTCAGAACGAGTATTGCCTCTCCAGGAAGTTTGAAGATCTTAGTCAGGTGTCTTTTGGCCATCTATCTCGGGTTAATAGCAAGCTTTTGAGGAAAGTTGAGAGCCCTCACATTTAAATGCCTCGGTTTATTCTCCTAACTTGAAAAAAATCATAAAAAATATGAGTTGTACATATATAAACCAAAAAAGAAAGAACAACTCACAATAAACCAGATCAACTGTATTAATGAACAGATACACAAATACCTCGAACAATTACACCTCAACAGCCTGGGCACTGCGGGGAAACACTATCATCAAAAGTATCTGTGTAGCAATGTTCCAATTTTTTTCAATATTTGCAGATAAAACTTTTTCAAAAAATATAATCATGAATGTGAAAACTTAGCTTTTTTTTATTTTCAGTTTATTCTCCAACCGTTTCAACGCACTGTTCTATTATATAACACAGAGGACGTTTTGCAAAGTGGTAAATACTGGATTTTCAGCACCTCGGTCTTCTAGCATATTCCACTGTTGAGCCCTCTAGCTTGGCCATTTGTTCCCTAACAGCCCCAGGAGAGGCCTCCATGATACACAACTTAGTACTCACTGTTTTCTCAAGGACCACAATTGCTTGCCAAATGGACTTCAGATTTATGATATTTATGGATCTCTCCAGATGCGACATCCATGGGGTAGCAGGAGACTCCTTTATCACTATCAGCCCAGCTCCCTGTTGTCCACTCACTGGGCTGGCACCTCCTGCCTCAGCCCCTGTCTGTCTTGCCAGGCCTTTCCCCTCCCAAAATCACTTCTGGGAATACTTAAACCACTGGTGCTCCTCACCTTCTGAATCTCTCATGAGACTTCAAGGGCCCTGCACAACCTCTCTGGCATCTCTATATCTGCTGCTGCACTTCCAGGACCTGGAGCCGGTGGAAGAACATGGCTCTTGAGGCTCAGCGATATCCCTGCCTTAAAGTTGGGTTGAAATTTTCCCTTCTCCACTGGTAGCAAGGGGAATCCATGAATCTTTAGGCTAATGTCCAGGGCCAACAAACTGTAGAATAGTCATCTGGAAAAGGGGTAAGGCCCTGAGGGATAAATCCTCATCTTCCCTTTGCTTGTTACAATCCAGAAAGCAGGCATAAGAACATAAGAAATTGCCATGCTGGGTCAGACCAAGGGTCCATCAAGCCCAGCATCCTGTTTCCAACAGAGGCCAAAACCAGGTCACAAGAACCTGGCAAGTACCCAAACATAAGAAGATCCCAAGCTACTGATGCAATTAATAGTAGTGGCTATTACCTAAGTAAACTTGATTAATAGCAGTTAATGGACTTCTCCAAGAATTTATCCAAACCTTTTTTGAACCCAGCTACATTAACTGCACTAACCACATCCTCTGGCAACAAATTCCAGAGCTTAATTGTGCATTGAGTGAAAAATAATTTTCTCCAATTAGTCTTAAATGTGCTACTTGCTAACTTTACGGAATGCCCCCTAGTCCTTCTATTATCCGAAAGTGTAAATAACCGATTCACATCTACTCGTTCAAGACCTCTCATGATCTTAAAGACCTCTATCATATCCCCCCTCAGCTGTCTCTTCTCCAAGCTGAACAGCCCTAACCTCTTCAGCCTTTCCTCATAGGGGAGCTGTTCCATCCCCTTTATCATTTTGGTTGCCCTTCTTTGTACCTTTTCCATCGCAACTATATCTTTTTTGAGATGCGGTGACCAGAATTGTGCACAGAATTCAAGGTGCGGTCTCACCATGGAGTGATACAGAGGCATTATGACATTTTCTGTTTTATTAACCATTCCCTTCTTAATAATTCCTAACATTCTGTTTGCTTTTTTGACTGCTGCAGCACACTGAGCCAATGATTTTAAAGTATTATCCAATATGATGCCTAGATCTTTTTCCTGGGTGGTAGCTCCTAATATGGAACCTAACATCGTGTAACTACAGCAAGGGTTATTTTTCCCTATATGGAACACCTTGCATTTGTCCACATTAAATTTCATCTGCCATTTGGATGCCCAATCTTCCAGTCTTGCAAGGTCCTCCTGTAAAGTATCACAGTCCGCTTGTGATTTAACTACTCCATCACTGAGATTGTTCCATGCATCCACCACTTTTTCCATGAAAATTATTTTTCTAGTGCTACTTCTGAACTTGCCTCTTTTGAGCCTAACATTGTGAATGCTTGTTCTAGAACTGTAGTTCCCTAACCTATCCTGGAGGATCCCCCCAACCAATCAGGTTTTCAGTTCATTGATTCAATTCATTGAGTTAGACAGCTCCAGACAGACGGTTGGTCCTTCTGTACAGAGCTGAAAGCCAATTGTATTTGTTGACCTTTATTTCTGTGCAGAGCTGAAAAAAAACAACTTAGCTTGAACATTTCAAAACAATGCATATACATGGCTCTAGTACAACCTTCAAAGGGGACTGCAGTCATGATTTGTCTTTCTTAAATGTTCCAGCATTCCTTTTGAGTCCCCTGAGGATCAATCCAGATCCTTAGGAGCAGGGCCATAGAACAGGCTGTCCCAAGACTGACTTTGCTTTTATCTGAGCCTTCCCATGACTCAGTTCATAGCACACTGGCCCCATGCCAGGCAGACCCCAGCTCAAAATCGTGAAATACACCTTTTCCCCTGACACCTAATGGGAGAAGATTGTCCTTCAAAACCCACGGCATGCTAGTGGAATCACTTCCCCAAGTATTACTAGCAGCTCTTTGGGGAAAAACAGGCCGGACAGTGGTGGGTACTTCAAATTAAAAGCTTACTTTGACTTGTTAAAATGATCAGTGTCCATGAATAGACTGCTCCCTTACACACTGGATCCCATTGGCTTAGGTCTTGCACTCCTTTGTGGATGGGTCCCTCGGATTGGACGCTAAGAGCTTCTTACCTTCCATGGAGTGGATGGATAAATGTCCCAGTTGGGTGGGGTGTTCCCCAAACAGTGCCTGAGGTCCAGAGAGTCTTCAGCGGCTCCACAAACCTGTTTCTGTCCTGAACCCCGGACTCCAGTGGGGGTCTCCAGATGTCTCCCAAACTTCTCACTCCTGTTCTTCTCTCAGATCAGCTTGCTGGACCTCTCTGGGTGAAAAGTGCAGATGCCAGGCAAAGAAGGGTGGCTCAAAATTTCCTGCCCCAAATCAGGAAAAAATACCAAAAATTAGGATTCTTTACAAAATCAAAATAGGTAAAACTCTCTTTCATTTCTAATGGGGGTGAGTCACACCTGTCCCTCCTTTGGTCAGGACCAGGGGTTCACAAAACAGAGCCAAAAACCAAAATCTCATAAAGACTTCAGACTGTTCTCAAAATCCAGACTTGAGGCAGACCCTTTCAGGAAGGTGGGTGCACTGGTAAAGGAGAAACTCCTTTCAAAAAAGTGGTTAGGTTGGGAGGCCCAACAAAATAACAGAGAAATATAGCAGCTTCTTACTCTCCAAACTCCAACCAAAAATGCCACACTTTCCTATCTACTCCTCTTCCCTTAGGCACACAGGAGCTCACCACTCCAGCAATCCTCAGGGGAGGTGCTATTCAGAATTGTACTCCCCTATCCTGATTCTCTAAACCTAAGGCTTGAACTAAGGCCATCTAATGGAAACCTTGAGGGTCCTGACATAAATGAAACCTGAAATCTCTTAAAATAGGAGGCTTTGATTTTTAATGGCATCTCTTTTAAAAGTCAGTCCTTTTTGTTTACAAATACACACACACACACACACACACACACACACACACACACACACACCATAGACCAGGGGTGTCCAACTCTGGTTCTCAAGAGCCATAAACAAGCTTGTTTTTCAGGGTATTCATAATGAATATGCATGAGATAGATTTGCATACAATGGAGGCAATGGACAAGACCATGGGATCAGATGAGATATATCCCAGGATACTGAAGGAGCTCAGAGAATTGCTGGTACGTTCGCTGAAAGACCTGCTCAATAGATCCTTAGAAACGGGAGTGATGCAGCAAGATTGCTGGAGGACACTTGTGGTCCTGCTTCACAAAAATGGTAGCAGGGAGGAGCCTGGAACCTACTGGCCAGTTAGCCTTACCTCAGTGATGGGAAAACTAATAGAGATGCTTCTGAAGGAAAAGGTAGTGAACTATCTGCAATGCAGTGGGCTGCATGATGCAAAACAACATGATTTTGCCAGATGAAGATTATGTCAGACAAATCTGATTGACGTTTTTGATTGTGATTAGAGAATTAGATCAAGAAAGAGCACTTGATGTGATTTATCTGGATTTCAGCAAAGCTTTTGATAGGAAGAGACTCATGAACAAACTGAAAAGCCTGGGAATGGGTCACAAATTTGAGTACTTCCCTACTCTGAGGAGGGAAGAGTGATAAGTGGAGTGCCTCAGGGATTAGTTCTGGGACCAGTTCTGTTCAATATCTTAGTGAGTGATATTGTATAAGGGTTAGAAGGAAAAGTTTATGCAGATGCAACAGAGTGGACATACCTGAAGGAGTAGAGAGAATGAAAAGTGATCTAAGAAAACTTGAGAAGTGGTTGAAGATCTGACAGCAGGGATTCAATGCCAAAAAGTGCAAAATCATGCATTTGGGGTTCAGAAATCAAAAGGAGCTGAATGGGATGGGGTGAAAGTCTGATGTGCACGGACTGGGAGAGAGACATTGGGGTGATAGTGTCTGATGATTTGAAAGTGAGGAAGCAATGTGACAAGGTGGTGGCTAAGGCCAGAGAGATACTGGGGTGCATAGAGAGGCATAACCAGCAGGAAAAAGGATGTGATAATGCTGCTGTGTAGGCCGTTGTTAAGGACTCATCTGAAGTACCTTGTTCAGTTTTGAAGACTGTATCTCAAAAAGGATAGAGACAGGATGGAAACACTACAGAGAAAGGCCACCAAAATGATGTAAGGTCTGCACCAAAAGAGTTATGAGATAAGATTGAAGGATCAAAATATGTATACAATGGACAAGAGGAGAGACAGGGGTGATATAATACAAAATTTTAAATATCTGAAAGATTTTCATAATCCACAGCAACCAATCCTTTTTTTTTTATGGAAAGAAACATGTAGAACAAGAGATCATAATATGAAGCTTCAAGGGGGTTGAGTCAAGGCCAATGTTAGGAAATATTTCTTCATGGACAGGGTGGATAGTGAGAACAAGGATAGTAATGGAATTTAAAAGAGCATGGGATAAATACAGATGAATTCTAGTTGATAAATAATGGAGATGAAGAAAAAGGTTACCTGTGTTGATTAGGGTAATCTTCACAGAGCAACAATTACCATAAGAATATAAAAAAAATGATTTCTGGACAGAATGTATGGACCATTTGGGTCTTTTTCTGCTGACATTTACTATGTTACTATATTAGAAGAGAGAAATGAAAGCAAGACAGATGTCATGGAAGGAAGGAAGTGATGAAGATATGAGAGAAAAAAGTAAAATGGAAAAGAGAGCCTGGAAAAGAAATTAGAAGACAGATGAGGACATCAAGAAAAAGACAGGCATCAATGCAAAAAAAAAGCCCACCCAGAGAACAAGGTGAAAAAAACACACATTTTATTTTCAGTCTATTGACTGGAATGTGTATGCAGTGATCTAATAGCAATATGGTGTCAGAATTTCGCTTTTAGGGAAACTCCTAAAAGGCTCCAAAAACTTGCTCTGCATATCTCTGACAATGGCTCCTGGAGCAAACTAGATTCTCTGCAGGCTATGACAGCTGCCTTTTATTGAATGAATCTATTATCCAAAAATGTTATGCATGAGCTATTGAGACCACATGGGTCCCTTCTTCAGATGTGAATAATGTCTATAATGTGAAATCTGAAAAAAGGGACCTCTTTGGTTTCAAACGCTCATTTACTATATTAGCAGATAATTTGCATGCTGATCCAGAAATAGGTTTAAGAATCTGCTTAGAATCCTATGATTGGAATGCAATTTTCAGTGTTAAGTTATTGTATGCTCTATGTAAAATGTACTTTTTTCTTATATGGAGAGAGGTGGGGGAGAGCTAAATCATTGTATGAAAGCATGGAGTATCTTATCAAGTGGAGCAGAATTGATGATAGTCCCTAGATAAGAAACTGGCAGCACTTCACTGATCCTGTAAGAATCAGCCATTGCAGTGCATCCCCTTGGCTCTTCTAGTGTGGTTGTTGCAGATTTCTTAAATTGTCCTCAGAAGGCTAGCGGGATCTCAGTAACACGAGTGTCCTGTGTTCTTATAGGATCATTCTTAGGGGGGTGAGGAAGCCGCTCGATTGCTAAATTTAATGGGACAGAGTCACATGGGCCAATGCTTCAAAGTCATTTAAGTACTTAGCAATTCCTCAGCCTATCCAATTGATAACAGTCTGTCTGGGAGACATTTGCAAGCCATGATGTGACTAGGAGATTGTCACTTTGGACAACGGCAGCTGAGCGTGAGGATTAATAATGCTGGATGGGGGTCCCACATGCTTGGAAGTGGCAGGGGGCCCCGGTATTTGTGGCGGCACTCGACCAGATGATGCCCAGATGCCCAGGTGGGCTGAAAGTGGCCTGTCTTGCTGGAATACGGCAGACAGACCATCCAGTCATCAGGTTGGGAAGTTTCCCAAAAAGGATCTGTGACCAGAGTACATTGTTATGTGTGTAGCCTCCTTTCCCAGTGCAAGTGCTTAGATGGGGACAGGGGTGTAGGGGGGACATTCAGTACTAGAGCTGGTTTTAACTTAGTCCTGCAAATCTTGGCACGGATTCTCTGAAAAGGGGTGGGAGGGAGGATGAACCTTCAGGACCCTAGGCATTTAGATGGAATAACTTCAAGAGAGACTTCTCCTCCTCTCTTCCCTGGACTCTTTAGGATTCCTGAATGGGCAGCTCCCTCCTTCTATGCTGATAGTTACCTCAAGTCAGGTACCTGGCACTTGCCTTTCGCTGTTCCTGTGTAGATCTTCATTCACCATGATCTTCGATCAGGGTCTCCTTTCCCCCATAGAAAGGCAGGTCGAGGATGAGAAGTTTACTCCCTCATAGCAAGGATACTCTCCACCCCATTGCTGGATTCCCCAGGAACAGTTACTTATAGTTCAGTATCAGAATCACCACCACCGGGAACTGTCGTTGGGGCCCTCTGTATCCTCTACACTCTACAGAGTATGAAGCAACAAGGAACAAAAGGAGTTTTTTTTTTACCTCTTCCCAAGCTTCACACTCAAGAGACCAGAGGCTTGCTTTCTGTCATTCTCCTGATTTTTAACCCTTCTGAACAGAAATACTTGGGCTGCCATAACCCAGCCTCAGGACTGTACCACTGTGGCTGCTCCTAGAGGGGAGTGCCTTAGCAAATAGTTTAGTCCAACACACTACTCTGCCACACTCAATATGTCCTCTGCTGGGAGGAGGATAGATCTGGTGAAGGGACCATATTCCCCTTTATATGTGCTTGAAATAAAGCTCTGGCCCTTGTTTATTCATCTATTTGTTTCTGCAAAGTTGTGCAAAAGGGGCGTGTGCACTAGGAGCCTGGATGCTGGCTGCCCACCTTAGTTGTGCATGTTGCTAATTTGTAATTTCTTTTTATTCTTAACCTTGACTTGATTAATGATGCATCGTTACACAGGCTTCTGACTATATTTTTCATCATTAATATATCTTTATGTGCAATGTTTCCCATAGGATAAATGTTGCCATAACTAGCACCACCACTTATGGTAGTTTCATATACATTTTTTTTTTGTCCGCAGTAAACAAACCCCTGCTGCCAGAAGTTTTCTATTCATGTGGCTTTTATCTGCCCTCAGTTTGTTTTTTGTTTAAATCAGCTATTTGTGCATTGGATCTTTGTTGCTCCAGAATCTGAAATGTTTTAAAAGAAAATACCAAAGCAGGAAAGGAAATTCTGAGAATTCTGCATATTTGCTATCGTTAGGGAAACCACTTCCTCTGTGTCCACATGTTCAACCTGCCTATCCTGCTGTACCTTAAGATCTTAGAAAGCCAAACCTGCTGTGCAACATCTCAAGAAATGAAAATGCATGTGTTAACTTAGAATGAACAAATTCTGTGTATATATTATTAGCCACATTTTTAGGGATCTTGTTTGAGTTTATGTTTTTTAATTTTATTTTTTTGGTGGGGGAGGGTTTAATGAAAATAAATCAGCGGGGAAAATATTTATATTTCAGTTTCACCACATTTTCATACTTTTTATATTATACTTGATGATACTGCATGCAGGAAATTCCTGCAGTGAGATTACTACAGCTACATGAGATCCAAGACATCAGGCTTCTGTCTGTAATCTGGATTTTTGGAAATGGTAAATTAAACCACACATTAATTAGATTTATTGTACATAACTCACACCAAGTCCCCACACTGTTGGAATCAATTGCACATACCCCATTACAATTTTTTTTAAAAGGGGCTGGCCTAGGACTCAGGGGCAGTGCTGTGTGCCTCCATAAGTGAGATCTGGCTTTAATTCCTGAGGCTGGCTCTGCTCCTTGGATCAGCTAAACTTGGAGAAGCCAAGGTATGTTACTGTGATAGTAAACATGGCTGAGCTTGCATGAAGGGGAAATAAATATAAGGGTGAATGAATTGCTGGTAGTTCTGCAAGAAGACTTATGGAACTCCAACTCAGTAGCAGCTAGATCCAGTTGAGATGGAAGCCCATAAAATCAGGAGGAAACTACAAAGATATCTATCTACCCACGCACACACGAGGTCAATTACAATTCGAATCCACAAGCAACTACATCTAATTCACGACACAATAACTATCGATCTACTCGTCGTTCTGGACGTCGTTTTTTTCGCCAACGTGGGAACAACTGGACGGATACGGGCGGGCGCCCTCAAACCCGCTCACAGAGCAGCCACTATCCACCGTAGTTAACATTTCTTCACAACAGCTATCAATTTCACAACTATCATTATTAGAAAAGGGTCTATCTTTCGTCCCCTTTTATCATTATGATGCTTTTCTTACCCGCTGTGATCTCTATCAATTTTTTCGCAAGCTTCAGTTGCGTTTATTTTTTTCAACTCAACCTCCTATGACCGATGGCTCCGTTGTGTCTCCTAAGTCCTTTTGGCTTCCTCCTGGCCCCATTGATGCCCATGTTAAAACCTTTATTGATCTTGTCCTGTGTGATGTTGATCTCATTGAACAATGTAGCGAACGTCCTGCGTTTAATCTTTCTTACGAACAACATCTAGCTCTTTTGGAATTAAAAAAATCGACTTCCCTGATAATTAAACAGGCAGACAAAGGTGGTGCCGCTGTAATTATGGACGAATTGTTCTATACAAATTCTGTACTCGCTCATGTGTCTGATTTAAACAACTATGTACAGCTTGCTCAAGATCCAGGCCCTGCTCTTTTACAACAGATTGAAGATATTGTGGAAGATGGGTTGGCTGTTGGCTTTATTTCCAAAAAGGAACATTCTTTTTTGATCAACAAGGCATATAGATCTCCGATCATTTATATGCTTCCTAAAATCCACAAGCAAATAGTAAGACCGCCGTGTAGACCTATTGTTAATACAATAGGGTCCCTTTTGGAACCATTATCTATCTTTGTTGATAAATTCCTCCAACCCCTCATTCCACATATGGCCTCTTTTATTAAGGATACCAAGGCAATGTTGAATCGGTTGGATTCTATACATATTAGTTCTCCCTGTATTATGGTTACACTGGATATAAAAGCCCTATACACGAGTATCCCCCAGCATGCGGCTCTCAAAATTTTGACAGAAGCTTTGGACACACGTCCTCGTCCTCATCGAGTACCCACATCATTTTTAGTGGCTTTGGCAAAAATTGCTCTTTGTGACAATTATTTTTTGTTTAACAGCCAATTTTACAATCAAGTACATGGTACTGCAATGGGGGCCACTATGGCCCCCAGCCTTGCAAACCTTTACATGGCTGATTTTGAGGAGCGGCTTTTGTATTTGGCTCCTGATTTTGCACCAGTTTCCCACTGGACGCGCTACACTGATGACGTCTTTTTTCTGTGGCATGATGATATCCCTAAGCTCAAGTTATTCCTGCAATGGCTCAATTCTTTGGATTCTAATCTTGTTTTCTCCATGCAATACCATCATTTTCAGATTTCTTTTTTGGACATTTCCATCAGCTCAGCTGGTGATCATTTTAATACTACTTTGTATAAAAAAGAAACTGACAGGAATACTTTATTGCATTTTTCAAGTTACCATGCTTACAGTTTAAAAAAGAGTTTACCCATTGGCCAATTCCTTCGCCTTAGACGTCTGTGCTCGGACAAAGCTGAATTTGTTATTCAGGCACAGCATTTAGCTACAAGGTTACTATACCGGGGCTACCCTTCACCTATTATCAAAAGGGCTTTGAAAAGAGCATTAAACGCACAACGTGAATGGCTTCTGTTGGATAGCACCGATGAATCTCATGATCCACCATTGGTATGCACTATTCGGTTCTCCGCTAAATCAAAAGCAATTGCTGCGATTATACACAAATATTGGCACGTTTTACATACCCATGTAATATTTAATGAACCTCCATTGATAGCGTACAGTAGGGGCAAGAATTTACGAGATTTACTTACTCGTCCAATTATTCAACCCACTGTTGATCCCTCCTCTGAAGGACCCCTTGGACATTGGATGTGCGGCAAATGCACTGTATGTTCTCAATCTATGAATGGTATTACATGGTCCGATCAGAACGGAGACTCACACTCAGCCCGCTTTCATTCTGACTGTACCACTAGTCATGTAGTGTATATAATTATATGCCCATGTAAGAAGATATATGTGGGGAGGACAAAGTGTGCGATTAGAATTCGCCTAATTGAACACCGGAGCTGCCTTAATACCGGCAAGATCAACGCTCCTATTGTCCAGCACTGCCTCGATATGAAACATCTTTTTGTGGAATTGAAGTGGCGCATTATTGACCGGATTTTGTTGACATCTCGCGGTGGTGATCCTCAGAAGCTGCTTAATTATCGTGAGCAACGCTGGATCTTCCAGTTAAAAACTGTGCAACCCGATGGCTTAAATGCTGCCATCGAGTGGTACTCGTTGCTATGACAATTTATCAACAATGTTCGTCATTTCCGGTTTAGGATGGTTTCTATTGGCTATCTCTCCTTTAAAAAATGGCGCAAAAATGGACTCCCGGAAAAAGAATAACTAGCATTACTCTGATATGCTGCGTTTCACTATCTCACGTTAGTACCTTGGAATTATTGGATGTATTATCAAGATTGCTGTTATATTGTCATTAACTTTCCGTTTTGCATTTCTAGATATTTATTGCCCTTGACGAAGGCCACAGATGCCGAAACGCGGTCCGTGTCGGGCTCTCCGGTTGTAAGAACTCACGACCATGTCTCTGGCGATCCTCCATTTTGCTTATAAAGCTAAGTCAAATTTCCTGTCATAACCTTAATATAGGTCACTGATGGACTATGCACTATTGCACTTTAGCAACAAAATAAGTTAAAAAAATATAATAAGACCTATGATTATAATTTCGGTGTACCTTTTGCTAAATAGCAATGACTACATGTATGCCCTGATATGAGGTCTGCTTACAACTAGCATTCTGTGTACTTACACGTTGGATTGTATGGATTATCTGGGATCATAGCTTTTGATATATTGGCCATTCATATAATGCCTCCATTTCCATTCTTAATTCTTGCTACCAATAGCCTTCCATTTTTCCCATCCCTAGCATCCATCCTTCTGCTGACTTTTCTCCCCATCCCCAGCAACCAGATTTCTGTCTTCTCTTCATATCGATAGATATGTCTTAATAGAGAAGAGGCAGCATGGATTTAGCCAAGGGATTGTCTTCCTTATCAATCTATAAGAATTATTTGAAGATATAAGCAAGCATGTTGATAACGGCGAACCAGTTAACATAGTGTATCTGGCTTTTCAGCATGTATTTAATAAAGTCCTTCATGAAAAGACATGAGATAGGAGACAATGTCCTATTGTGGACTGGTAACTGGTTCAAGGATAGGAAATAGAGTAGGAATATACTCAGTTTTCCAAAAGAACAGAGGTAGAAAGTAGAATGCTCCAGGGATCTGTCTTTGGACCTGTGCTATTTAATAAATTCATTAATGACCTGGAAAAGGGAGCAATGACTGAGGTAATCAAAACTGCAGATACACACAATTCTTCAGAGTAGTTAAAATACAAGCAGACTGTGAGGAATTGCAGAAGGATCTTGCAAGATAAGGAAACTGGAAATCTAAACAGCAGATGAAATTGAATGTGGATAACTGCAAGGTAATGCACAGAAGAAAAAACAAACTATATGTATGCAATACTCTGTTCTACATTAGGAGCTACCACTAAGGAAAAGGATCTTGCACAAGCCAAGATTCTCAGCTCACTGCAGCAGTGGTAGAAAATGCAAATAGAATGACATGAAGTTGAGAATAAAACTGGGAATATCATATTTCTGTACAGATCTATGGTGTGACTATACCTCAAGTATTGTCTACAGGTCTGGCTGGCCCATCTTAAAAAAGATATAGCAGAACCGGTAAAGGTACAGAGGACAACAAAAATGGAAAAAGGCATGAAATGGATCTTTATAAAGAAATGTTAAACAGGTAAGGGCCAGTGCTACTGTCTTTGTTGCCCTATGCAGTTACTGTGCTGCTCCCTTCCTCATTGTTTTCTTTGTAACACTTAATTTTTGTTGCTTTTCCAATAACCAACATACAATAGAAACTGCAGGTCTCACATACTGTCCCAGGTCGTCCCCCCCCCCCCCACCTTCTCTGATGAAAAAACCTTGCCCCCTCCAGCAATCCAAGCTATCAAAATTGACACACCCCTGAATTTATCTTACCCTATCTTTGGGTTCAGAATTCCTAAATGGGCAGGAGTGATTCCCAGGCACCCCTACCCTGCCTGACGGCATGTAAAAATGGTGCCGTGACTAGCAGCATTTTGTTGTAAAGAAATACATGTACTGCTGTGGTGCCAACCAGAAAATGTTGCAAAACACAGTTAGAATCCATATGGTATTAGGCCTATTGTAATGTGTTGGGTGTGGGTTTACCCTCAAAAAGTCATGAGTAAACTGAAATACAATTACAATAGAGTAAAACCTCCTATACCAAACATCACTATCTGCTGAATTTCCATAGTAACACTCCCTATGAAAAGGCAACACTGCAAATATTACACCGGGCCTTAAAATACTTATGCACCTCCTATTATGAAAATAGAACCAGCCAAGCTGCTTTAGATCCCTACACAGAAACTACACACTAGCAGAATACCTCATCTCAGTCACACCTGCAGAATATAGACAGACCATCACTAAATAGAAACTTAGAATCATAGAAAATGATGGCAGAAAAGGACCAAATGGTCCATCCAGTCTGTCCAGCAAGCCCACAGCAGCATCTGCTGTGCCATACAGGTCACCCCCTTATTTAGTTTCCCAAACTGTCAAAGTCAGGGCGCTTGTTGGTTGGGATCTTGTTGCTGAGTTCAGTTCCCTGTTACCTCTTGCTGTTGAAGCAGAGAGCAATGTTGGAGTTGCATCCAAAGTATCAGGCTTATTGATTAAGGGTAGTAACAGCTGCATCAGCAAGTTACCCTCATGCTTATTTGTTTCTCCCCCCATGCTTATCTGTTTTCCCAGACCGTAAAATAAAGAGATCATAAAGTATAAATAAAAATGTGCAGACAAAAAAACTGGACTGGAAACTGCAACAAGCCAGACTCTGTATGCAGTGCAACAATGAAACCATCTACCGGACCATGATAACAACTGTTTGGGAAGATTTATTTCTGAACTTCCCTTAATTGTGCATGGGTCATATTTAATCATTGGTCCCTATTATGAACTTTGTGACCTGTGTGTATACATTTTTAAGAATTTTTGTTGCAATTAAAAAATGTCAAGCGCATTTCAATTAAACATTGTTACTTCCCTAAGAATTGTTCGTGCTGTCAGTTTTCAAAACCTGACATAGTACTGTTTCAATACTCTGCATCAGGGACTTGCACTGCACTTTTCCAGACTCATAACGCCATTTACTGAAAAGAATAATAAAATAAGAAAGCGCATATGTTTAGCATTATGACAACAAACAACAAGCGTCAATCTTACATTAAGCATTCTAGATTGTCTATTGCCTATTTGAAACCTTTATTCTTTTGGGTGAAAATCATGGGCTCAAGTCGGCTGTCAGTGTGTTGTTTGAAAATGTTGGTGGGTGGCCTACAAGGCTGCTATGCTTAAAAGCACAGATTGACATGTATTAATAACATCACCACACAGGGATGTGTCAGCTGTATAAAAAGCAGGTTTTTGACAATCAGCTGTTCCACAGGAAGGCACCTTGTATTTTGGGGAAAGGGGGCCTTTTCCAAAAGGATGGGCTCCACCTTAACCAGAATAGAACCAGGCTGCTGGCACTAACCTTTACAAAGGAGATAGTGCAGCTTTTAAACTAGATGATGGAAGACAGCCGACAGTTGCTCAGAAGCACATGATTCAGAATGATGTATCTTTGAAGGATACTAAGAGAACTGGGAAATTAGAGCATCCTAGTACAGAGGTTGTAATAAATGCTAAAATGGACAAAGTGCCTTTAAGTAAAGAGCAGACAGAACAGAAAGTTTCCCATTACCTCTGCCAACTGATAAGCAGGTAGTTAATACAAAAACCCCCCCAAAACTTTGAAATGTCTGTATACAAATTCTAGATGTCTAAAAAATAAGATGGGAGAGTTAGAATGTATAGCACTGGATGAAGACTGACATATCTGAGAAGTGGTAGAAGGAGGATAATCAATGGAACACTGTGATATAAGAATACAAATTATATCAAAATGATAGGATGGATCAAATTGGTGGAGGGTTTGTTGCGCTTCCCGGCTGCGTTGGCTCCGCGGTTGGGCCCACTCACTTGGCGCAACCGTCTACCAGCTCCTCCCTGACTCCCAGCTCTGCTCAGCCGCAGCTCCGACAAGCATCCCCGGACTCTCCGCGGCCTACTCCCTCGCAGCTATCCTCGCGCCGGGGCTCAGCATCCTCCTTGGTGTCGGCCCCGCCCCCTGGCGTGCGCGGAACTCTCGTTCATTTAAAGACCCTAGCGTGGGAAAACCCCGGGTGGCGCCCGATCCTGACATCACGTAGGCTTGGTATATATACACCTGCCCGGCCCCTAGCTTGGGGCCTTGGCAATCGGGTCGTACACTCCGGTGTCTCTGGTTTGCCTTCCTGTGTTCCAGTGTCTTGCTCCTGTGTCTCCTGTTCCAGTCTTTCTGTTCCAGCGTTTCCTATGTCTCCAGTTCCAGCATCTCCTGTGTCTCCCATTCCAGCATCTCTTGCATTTCCTGTTCCAGCGTCTCCTGCTCCTTTGTCTCTCCATCCCTGGTAGTACCCTTCGGACTGATCTCACGGAACTGACTTTTGCCTGTTCCTGACTTCTCCTTGATTGCTGTCTGACCTGACCTCCGCCTGGAACTTTGACTACTCTTGTCTGCCACCTGGAACCTGACCTCCTGCTTGACCTGATTATGCCCGGATTGACCTCTGTTACCGACCCTGCCTGGATGACCATTCTGCACTAAGACTCTGGCCTTACTTCTCGCTATACACTCGGACACTCTATTCTGGCCTCCTGCGACCTCTGGACTTCATTGTCTGAACACTGACCGCGCAATCCGGTGGACAATCCATTGAACTTTCTCTCTAGGAGACCCTGCGAGGCCCACCTAAGACCAGGCGGCCCGGGTAACCATGGGCTCATCTGAGGGAACCCCGGGTTGCTATTGGTAAAGCTCCAGCTAGCCTCTATCTCCTCCTGTGCTCTGCCTCCTGGTGGCAGGCGCTCTCCGGGTCTGACCAGAGGGCCGTACCAATCCTGCACCAGGCCAAGGGTCCACTCCCAGCGCAACAGGTTGCCAAGGCCATAGACTCGGTGGAGTCTCCCGCCTTGCAGGCCCATCCCTGATCTAGCAGCTCACATCCGAGAACAACAGCAAATCCTAGAAGCATTGACTTCGTTTGTGAAGAGACTACGGTCTCAACTTGAAGAGTCTCTTAAGGTCAACTCGAGGGGCTGGGTCCAACCAGCACCCTCACGGGCATCTCTGGCCCTTCCTGCTCCACCCCACTTCAATGGAGATCCGCGCTTCTATCGAGGCTTCCTCAACCAATGTTTTATGCAATTCGCATTACAGCCTGAGCTGTTCCCAAGTGAAAATACCAAGATCACTTTCATCCTCTAACGCCTTGAGGGTAAGGCCCTGGCATGGGCTTCCCCACTTTGGGAACTTTCGGATGACATCCTCCATCAGTTCTCTTACTTCATCTCCGTGTTCAAATGGACCTTCCAGGACCCCGGCCGACAGGCGGTTGCGGGTCATCAGCTCCTTCATCTCTGTCAAGGATCACATTCGCTCACTGAATTCACGATAGAATTCAGGACATTAGCAAGAGGACTGCTTACAGGCAATCTATCTGGATGGCTTATCTCCTGCCCTCAAGGATGAGCTGGCTGCTGCGAGATTCCCACATCTCTAGATGATATCATCTCCTTGGTTGGCAAGATCGATCATTGCCTACGTCAGCGACATCAGGAGGTAAGAGCCTCTTGGCCCTCTGCTGTACGCCCAATTCGTGCTACCAGCCCTCAGTTAAAGGCCTTACCGGCGCCTCTTCCTCCAACAGAGGAGCCGATGCAGATCAACCGCGGATGCTTGTCCTCTGAAGAAAGCCTTCGACGTAAGAAGGAGGGCCTTTGCCTGTACTGCGGCGGCTCTGGACATCTCTTACAAGCCTGCCCAGTTCGTCCAGGAAACTGCAGAGCCTGAGTCCAGTGGGGGTCCCGAGCTTGGGCACCACTGTTACTGGCCCCCAATTACTACTTCCTTTTCTCTCTCCCTAGAGTCACGATCCTCGCCACCACAGCTCTTGTGGACACCGGGGCGAGTGGCAATTTCATCTTGGACGATATTGCCACGCTCCTCCAAATCCCTCTCCAGCCTTTGGACAGTCCTCTCAGGATTGTGTCCATCCAGGGAGAGCACCTTCCTGGATGCATCACTCATCGCACCATCACCTTCCGCCTCTCCATGGGAACCCTCCATGAAGGAATCTCACTATACGTCCTGAAGCCTTCCACACACCCAGTAATCCTCGGATTTCCATGGCTCCAGTTACATGGTCTGCAATTTGACTGGCAATCCCTACAGCTAATCCAGTGGGGACCCCAGTGCCAACACCACTGCTTACCTCAAGTGTCTCCAGCAGTCACCGTGTTGAACTCTACGACCCTAACTGTGTTGCCTGCTCCGTATACAGACTTCCAAGATGTATTCTCTAAACAGAATGCAGACATCCTACCTCCACTCCGGAGGTTTAATTGCCCCATTGAGCTCCTACCAGGTACCACGCCTCCCAAAGGCAGGACCTACCCTCTCTCGCTACCTGAGACTAAGGCAATGTCTGAGTACATTAAAGAGAATCTAGACAAGGGATTCATAAGACCCTCCGACTCTCCAGCAGGAGCCAGTTTCTTCTTCGTGAAGAAGAAAGATGACAGACTACGCCCTTGCATCGACTACCGTGGGTTAAATGCTGTAACCCACAAGGATCTTTATCCCCTGCCACTCATCAGCGAACTCTTTGATTGCCTCCAAAGAGCCCAGGTCTTTACAAAGTTAGATCTCCGAGGGGCATACAATCTCGTCTTTGATTGCTGCCTGATCTGACCTCTGCCTGGAACTCTGACTACTCTTTGATTGCTGCCTGACCTGACCTCCGTCTGGAACTTCGACTACTCTTGTCTGCCACCTGGAACCTGACCTCCTGCTTGACCTGACTATGCCCGGATTGACCTCTGTTACCGACCCTGCCTGGCTGATCATTCTGCACTAAAACTCTGGCCTTACTTCTCGCTATACACTCGGACACTCTATTCTGGCCTCCTGCGATCTCTCGACTTCCTTGTCTGAAAGTTTTTTAGTTTTGGATTTTTGGGAGTCATATGATTAAACAATGAAAATGATATATCCTGCAAGCAAAACAGCTCATTAGGAGCCCTGATTCTGATTAAATCATCATCATGGTTCTTTCAGGTACCCTTCTGTCCTCAGAATCCTTCTAGGCATGTCACTGCTCTGACTTCCACCAACAAAAATAGTGACAAATAGTAATGGACTTATGATTTTGCTATCCCAAGGTACTGCTGTTGCTGTGAGCCCTCCCTCAGTAAGGTCAGGTTTAAGACACAGCCCCAGAGTTTCCTGTGACATATCAGGTGTAAATTGTCAATTAGAAAATTCTGAAGCACATTTTATATTATGAAAATAAAATAGCTTTCCAACCTTGCTTATGTCTGAATAATTTGTTTATTGGGAGAGGAAAAGGAATCTCAAGTATCAGTACAGGGGGGAGATCTTGGGGATGGGGAGAAGAAAGATGGAGAAGGAATGAGGAGGATGGGAGAAAAGGAGGACTGAGAAAGAAGATAAGGAATTTGGGATGAGGGAAATTTTGGTACTGAATAAGGAGTAGGAGGAGGATCACAGGATGCAGGGTTTGGAATTGGGTTTGGGTGGGGAGGTGCTGTTCCAGGATCTGGGGGACAGAAAGATCAAGGGAGGAAGAATCTTAATTGCAGGGGTGTAGGAGAGAGATGCTCCTGTTCTGCTTCTATTGAAGAACATATTTGCATCCACATCCCTTATCTAACATCCCACCTAATCTAGCACTGGCGTACACACACACACACACACACACACACATCCAGTGCCATCTCCCTCACACACAGAAATACTGCCCCCATTCATCTTTCTCTTATAGACACCCCCCAACCAATCCCTTCTCCTAATCTCCTAATGATCCCTCTTCTCAACCCCTCCTAACCTCCCCAATATGATCCCCCTTTTCTTCTTCGTTGCTCCAGACTCACCCTTCCCCTCCTATCCCTGAATGACAGGAAGGGAAGGACTGGATTAGGAAGCAGGGTGGCTCTTTCTTGCTCTGCTATATCTACTCCAACCTCACCTTCTCTTTCCTATTCCCTGAATATTATCTGGGAGGGGAAGGTCTGGATCAAGAAAGAGAGGGTTGTTCTATGCTGAATGAGATTCCGATGATCTGGAAGGCAGCAAATCTTCAGCTGGCCTGCTGTCTATTCGATTTTTGCTGCCTTAGGCACAAGCCTAATGGTACAATTAGAGCTTACCTAGTTAGCTTTTCTCTTTGTCCTGCCAGACCAGTGGATCTATGGGATTTTCCCCCCTTCCAGCAGATGCGGAGGCAGAGTGCATGACTTCTTCCTGTGACATCAGCTGTATATAGGCTGGCCCAGCAGGGAGACCATCAGTAGAGTTTTGCAAACGCTTGCTTCTCTGTTGCTCATGTGTATTCCCTCTCTCTATTATTATTATTATTATTATTTTTTATTTCCAAACACAAATCTGCTAACTTAACTTAAAGACAATAACATAATCTCTCTTTGTTTTTTTTTCCCCATATGTGCTTTTAATCTGGGTCCTTGGCCTAAACTCCTTCCCCTTGAATAGAGGGGCACCTATGTGCTTTAGGTGTCCAAGTGAAAAATTATACAACTAAAGGTTTGTCTACTGGCATAATAAAGGAAAGAAAAGGAGAGCAACTCTTTTGTTTGCACTTCATGAGCTCTCCTTTCCTGCTTACCTGTCTTCTATGCACATATGACCTTTTTTTTTTTCTTTCTGGATGGGATCTACACTGGTCTGTCAGGACTCGAGGAAAGCTAATTAGCAGGATAGCTCTAATTGTTTCTTCCTCTTCGTCCTGCTAGACCAGTGAACCTATGGGATTTAACAAACAGCTATGTTAGGGTGGAAATCCTCAGAGCCACCTCAAGGACACTCGTAGTGAAACTTGTCTCCCTTCTCTCGTGGAGATACAATCTATACTGTTTCCTGAACAGATGAACTGGATCCCTACCTTGCAGATATCTATTGGCACAATTGCCTACCTTGCAGATATTTATTGGCACAATTGCCCTATATTCTGCCCAGGAAATAGCCTGGTCATTGGCAAATTCCAAGTATCTCAGACGTGAGATACTTGGAATTTGACCTGAGATTCTTGGACCTGAGATTCTTGGCACTAGACGTGCCAAGAATCTCAGGTCTTTGCATTTCCCTCCATACTCTGCCTTTTTAAACCATGGCAATGTAATAGGCTGGTTAATATGAAATTCTGATATGACCTTTGGTAGAAAAGCCGGGTCTGGCCTATTAGTCATCTTTTCCTTGGAAAAGGATAGGTATGGGTCTCTGCACATCAGGGTCTGCAGCTCTGATACCCTTCTTGCTGAGTCCCCTGCTATGAGCATCACTGTCTTGCATGTCAAGTCCTTCAGTCAGCTTTCCCTGAGAAGTTCACATGGTGGCCTGGCTAGGGTCCTAAGGACCAAGTTTAGATCCCAAGGTGGCAATATGGGCTTGCACGGTGGACAAACCTGGCTTGTCCCCTTAGAAAACGTACCAC
Source organism: Rhinatrema bivittatum (assembly GCF_901001135.1). Lineage (NCBI taxonomy): Eukaryota > Metazoa > Chordata > Amphibia > Gymnophiona > Rhinatrematidae > Rhinatrema > Rhinatrema bivittatum. The sequence goes on from NC_042615.1 coordinate 240,485,197, forward strand.
GTCCGGATGGACTGCTAGTGACCTGCCTCCTAGGTTTTCTCTAAAGCATATTGCTGCTACATGGATCCTCAGTGTAGTCACTGCCAGGCCCTTGTCCAAGCCCTTCTGTAGGAACTGCAGGATCCTTGGTCCTTCAATGTTTCTTGGGGCTCTTTTTTTTTTTTGCACCAGCTTTCAAATATCTTTCAAATCCGTCCATATGTTAGTGAGGTGGTTTGCTTTTGGCCCTTAGCAGAGTTACTTTCACTCGACCTAAATATCCTCTTTGCTTGAACATTCTCCTTTCAGTAGCCAGGCTGTAAGCAAAAACCTGTGTGGGCCTTCCATAATGACTGGACCCTGTCTGAGAAGCACTGGAATCATCTTGAAAGTGATGAGCTCTGCCTCCTTCCTCTTTACTAGGTTCACCTACCATGGTCTCTTTGGTCAGTTTAATGCCACTAGAATCATAAAGTAATATGGACCCCACTGTAGAGAATGAAATACTGGGTGAACATGCTGTGGAAAACTGCTTGTCTAAATTTGCTGTTACTTCTTGATAGATTTTCCAGACAGTAATGGGATATGAAGGTGCAAACTGACAACCAAGTTGTAGCTTTGCAAGTGTCTTCAATAGGCATGGCTTGCAGGTGAACTACTGAGGTAGCCAAGGCTCCTACCTGATGAACTTTGACAGTCTATGATCTAGAGGTCAGCAAAAGCAAAGCAATGTGCAATACAGTCTGCTAGCCAGTTGGATAACACGCATTTGGTAACAGCTACTCCTAGTCTCTTAGGATTGTAAGAGATGAAAAGTTGTAAAGCTTGATGATGTGACTGAGTTCCCTTCAAATAATAGGCCAGGATTCTGTAGTAGTATAATGAATATAGGGCCTTCTCACACTTGTGGCCTTAGAAAGAAAGTAGGCAACATGATAACTTGAATCAGATGGAAAGCCGAAACCACTTTTGGCAGAAACTTTGAGTGGATGCAAAACACTACTCTGTTGTGAAAAAAATGAAGATATGGTAAGTAAGGAACCAATGCCAGAAGCTCACTGACTCTTCTATTTGATATAATCACAACTAGGAACACCCCTTTCCAGGCAAGGAACTTCAAGGAGGTGAATTCTAATGGTTCAAACAGTGACCTCATGGGTTGAGTTAATACCATATTTAGATCCCATGGCAACAATGGTTTGGAGATCGGACATAGGCCTTTCATGAATTTGGACACTAAGGGATGAATAGATATTGGTTTGCTGTCCACTTGGATATGTTAAGCCACAATATCACTGAGATGCTTCTTTACGGATGAGGTACTGAGACCCAAAAATGAAAAAAAGAGAATGAATACTGAAGAAACTGTCTAGATTCACAGGCAAATGGATTCAAGGATCTTGCCTGACACCAAGATGAAAATATTTTACATTTGAATTTGTAAGCATTCCTCATGGAAGGCTTACTTGCAGAGAATTACAATGTCCTCAACTTCTTTCAATAATGACACCGATATGATCAGCGAGCACTCAACATCCACACTGTCAAATTGAGAGAGGAGAAGTTCTGTTGATATAGATGTTCCTCTACCTGAGTCAGAAAGATGGATCAGATCCTGAGGGACTGGAGGGCTGATTGACAACTGAACAAAGTATGAGAAACAGACTTGTCTGGGCCACATTGGAGCAATGAGAATCAAGCGTGCCCAATCCTTGAGTGCTTTCTGCACCATTTTGGCTACTAGGGAATGCGGTGGAACAACGTAGAATAAACTTGCATCCCATTTGAACAGAAAAGCATCTGGAGCGTATCTGAACTCGCTTTGAAGAATGGAGCAGAATGTTTCCACCTTCCTGTTGGCCTTTGATGCAAACAAATCGATCGATGGGTGACCTCCAATGACTCAACATTCTGTTTGCCACTGTTTGGTCTAGAAATCACTCATGAGGATGAAATACTCTGCTGAGGCGATTCGCCAATGTGTTGGAAATCCTGGCAAGATAGGTGGCTAGCAGGAAGGCCTTTTGGCTGCAAGTCCACTCCTAAATATTGAGTGATTCTTGGCAATGGTCCAGAATCCTATGCTCCATTGCTTGTTGATGTAGAACATCACTACTTGGTTGTCAGTTTGGATTAGAATTCTCTTTCCCTGAAGATGTGAAAAGCTTTTAATGCATATCTGATTGCTCTAAGCTTCAGACTGATCTTATTTTATGAGAGCTTATTTATGTAAACTGCTTTGACTAAGCAGTCTATACTTAGTTATAAATAAATAAGTAAATCTGCAACGGTCATTCTGTTGCTGACCAGGTTCCCAGGATTTAGAAAGGACACATGTACCACCCCATCCCATGGAGGATGTATCCATTGCCAATGTTAATTAATGGGGAAAAAGATGAAGAGGAGCCCCCATGTGTAGGACATTTGGGTTTAGCCATCACTGGAGTGATCCTTGCATTTCTTCCATAGCCTTCATGGGAATGACAGGGGTTGTAGCAACTGGACCCACTGGGAGCAGAGGCCTCATTGAAGAATCCTCATGTTGAGGCAGGTCAAGTGAACCACATGAACAACTGCTGTCATGTGACAAAAGATGACCAACATTTCCCTGGCTGAGATTTGATCCTTCAACAGAAGTCCTTGGAGCAAGGATTAGAGGCAGTACGCTTGCACTTCTGGAAGAAACACTCTTTCCTCCAGAGTCTGTCTATGCCTTTATGAAATTGATTTTTTAGGTTGGTAAAAGATTTCATTTTGTGAAGTACAGAACAAATCCCAGTGACTGAAGAAGTTGGATTGATTTCTTCAGGGCATGCAACACCCCCCACAAATTGCCACCTGCAATGATAGTGATGATATCTCAAAGGCCTTTTTTTTTTTAAAGTAGCATTTCCATTTTCCTATCTTGGGAGTTTTTTTAAGACCGCTTCACCTTCCACTGGAATCATTGTCTTCTTGGCTACCGATATGGCTGCGTCTATCTTGGGAAGGCTAAAAAAACCTCTCCATGTCTTGTTGGTCCACCAGATATAGCTTCTGCATAGTCCTATGGCTTCTGAGCCTAGCCTCTGGGCCTTCCTACTTAACTGCCAACATATCCTGGATTGCTGAGGGGACTGGTTGGTTGGTTTCTTTATCCCTGTAAGGTCAGGGTTCCCATTTTTTCTGTGCTCTTTAACTTGCTCCTCTTAAAGGCTTAGTACCTGTGACACTTTTAGAAATCAGTGTCCCTAGCTCTTCCAGCCTAAAAAGCTGTACTGCTGAGTCCTTCAGCTCCCCATCCTTCTTCCACATAGCTTCTTCCAGAGATAAGATTTCTTCCTCATCTTCTTCTGTTGAGGCCTCTTACCTGGCCTCCAAACTTCACACATAGCCTGGGCCCTTTTGGTTCTCTTGGGGGCTGCCATCTCTCTCCTAGTCTGCCCTTCATTTGGCAATATGGTTGATGCATAGCCAAGATGAAGGCTGTCGAGAATTCTCCTTCCTCCTCCTGCCATGGGATGCTGACGTTTGCCACTGCTTTGCCAGGCCATCCCTCCCTCCGACACTTCTGAAGAGTGATGCGAGTGCCCTGACACCATCTTTAATAATGCCAGGAAGGACGTGCTAGCCACAACACACTGATCCGCAAAGCCAGCCCCACCTCCCTCCTCTGCCGTGATCTGCTTCTTGCTGTCACAGTTGCAGCAGAAAAAGCCAGCAATACTTGGTACGTGTCTGGCTCTACATTTTGCACATTTGATGCCCTTCTCCATGAGGAGGAAGTGCATGCTTCGGACCAAGTTGTCTTTGCTTTTTTTTTTGTATTCACAGTTTCTGTAGGAAGGCTAGAAGACCTGCACAACTGGCAGCCTTGGGAAGGAATAACAGACCTATAGAGGCTATTGTCCTATGGATGTTCCCCACCCTGCCCTGGATCCTAGGGAAATCAACCTTATGGAAGGCCATTGTTCTCGAGCCCCTCTTCTCCTGCTGGACCAGCCCTCCGTGCTCTTCACCATCTGCTGGAGGCAGAGATTACTGATGGTTTCCCTGTTGGGCCAGCCAATATACAGCTGATGTCACATGAAGAAGTCATGCACTCTGCCCCCATCTGCTGGAAGGAGGGAGAATCCTATAGGTCCACTGATCTGATAGGATGAAGAGGAAGAGCCTATTTGCAAAACCAGGCTTGAAGACAAAACCTCCTAGTTTTACCTTATTCCTTTACTTCTTTCATCTTTGTTAGATTCAAGGAAGGATCTACACTCTTTCAGTTCCCTTTTCCTTGCTCCTCCACCTTCTTGCATCTTCCCTCCCCTTATCTTTTTTCCTCCATCTCCTCTCTCCTTCCTTTAGTGATTTCAAACTTCCTAATCAATCCCTGACTCCTCCGTCACCCTAAGCCTGACCTCTCACACTTTATTCATTATCCTTTTTATTCTCTAGCACTCTTCTCCTACTTCTCTTAAGTCTCCCACCCCTCTCCAGCATGCCTCTCATCTGTCCCATTCTCTCATTCCACTGCTGCTGCCCCATTCCTCATCTTTGGGGGAGAGATCGGACATTGACTCTGCAGTCACTCTCCTTCCTTTCCATAGGCTTCCTCAGTGCACCATCTCTCATCTACTTGTTCTTGTTTGTTAGTAATGGCACATAGCAAAAGGACACTAATGGCTGGAATCCTGCAGAAGTTCCACTCCAGCTGAATTCAGTTTTGTTAATAAATCAATCAGTTTATTTATATCATGCCTTCCCAGAAATGGTGCAGAAGGTGTGGAACAACATAAACAGCAAGTAATCATACAATGCAGTCTAATAATCATATATACAAAGTACAAAAACACATTTAGTGTTAAGTTACATGTAAAAATAAATATATTAAATACTAAATGTTTGCAAAGGTCCAAAAAAAAAAAAAAGACCTGATAAAACAAAAACAGACATAAACACATTGTCAAACCAAAACAGTTCTTTAACCTCAAAACTAGGATAGTTAAATAAGAACAATTGATTTATTTATTTTATTTATTTATTTTTAATTTTTATATACCGAGGAAATACAAATCACTCCGGTTTTACATCAAACAGTGAGTTGCCCAAAAAGGGAGGGGCTTTTACATAAAACAATAGAACAAAGTACAAATTGAACATAGAATAGTATAGTTACAAGAAACGTTTGAGCTCATTATCATAGTGTAGTAACAAATAACAAGTAGAAACCATAAAGCGCAGTATATACAATAAAGTATAAATTATAAATTAAATTATATATAATAAAGTATCTATGAACACGTTATATAGAATAATGCACAGTATCTTATTAGGGAACAAAAGGTATGGGTAAATGTAGGTGAGTCCTGAATATAAAGTACGCTAGTATGTGAGCATCTGGGCAGCGTTAAGTGTCAGGAAAGGCTTGGCGGAAGAGCCAGGTATTTAGTTTTTTTTTGAACTCCTGATGACTAGGTTCAAGTCTTAGGTTTGGGGGGAATGCATTCCATTGGTGGGGGCCTGCAGATGATAGTGCTCGTTTCCTTAGTAATGTTTTTGCAGGCGAGGCGTACAGTGTGCCTTTATAAGCGCTTCTGATGGGTCTGGAAGATGTATGAGGTTGAAGTTGTGTGCTTAACCTAATGGGCGCAAGTTTGTGAGTCGCTTTGTGAACGATTGTAAGGACTTTGAAGAGGATCCTATGTTTGATAGGAAGCCAGTGAAGGTTACGGAGGATTGGAGTGATATGATCTCTTTTGTTGGAGTTTGTGAGGATTCTGGCAGCAGCGTTCTGTACCATCTGTAAGGGTTTGATAGTATTTGTGGGGAGTCCAAGTAGAAGGGAATTACAGTAATCTAGCTTAGATAGTATGATGGATTGGAGTACTAGCCAGAAGTCACTGAAGTGTAGGAGGGGTTTTTAGCTTTCTTAGGACTTACAATTTGTAAAAGCAGTCCTTTGTGGTATTGTTTATAAACTTTTTTAGGTTTAGATTGCTGCTAGCCAAGCTTCTAGATCCCTGACTTCCGTAGAGAAATTGATAATTGAGTTTGTTGGTTGAGAGGAGCTCAGTGAGATGGTGGAGGGGTCATGGGAGACAATGAGCATTTCCGTTTTATTGGCATTCAAAACTAAGTTGAGACTAGAGAGTAGGTCTTTGATTGGCTGAAGGCAGTCATACCAATAGGTGATAGTTTTCTGAAGAGAATCTGTGATCGGAATAAGGATTTGTATGTCGTCCGCATAGAGGTAATGGGTAAGCTTAAGGTTAGCGAGTAGGTGGCAGAGAGGGAGGAAGTAGATATTAAAGAGGGTGGGTGAAAGTGAAGATCCTTGAGGGACTCCTTGGTCTGTAAGGCTGGGATGAGATTCCTTGTTGTTTACCCTGACTTTGTAGAATATATTGCTCAGGAAGGACTGAAACCAACTGAGAGCTGAGCCTTTGATGCCTAAGTTGGCTAGTTGGTCTATAAGTATTGTGTGTTTAACCCTGTCAAAAGCTGCGGACAAATCTAAGAGAACAAGCAAGTAGGATTGTTTTTTCTCCAGGTTTACGAGGATGGTGTCCGTGAGAGATAGTAGGAGAGATTCTGTGTTTAGGGATTTGCGAAAGCCGTACTGAGCAGGGGATAGAATGTTATTATCTTCCAGATATTCTGACAGTTGCTTGTTGACAATTTTTTCCATTAATTTGGCAATGAAAGGTAAGTTTGCGATTGGATGGAAGTTAGCTGGGTCTGATGGAGAGGCGTTTGGTTTTTTTAGCAGAGGTTTGAGGATTGCCAATTTTAACTGGTTAGGTACTAAGCCTTGAGATAGAGATGTATTAATAATTTCAGAAATTGGTTTAGAGATGGTGTTCGGGATGGCTATGAGCAGGTTTGTTGGTAATGGGTCTGATGGGTGGGAGGATGGTTTGAGATTCTTGAGGGTATTTTCTATCTCAAACGAAGAGGTGGGCTCAAATGACTCGAGACTTGCGTTTTGTTTCGGTAGGGTAAAGAGGTGGTTTATTGGAGAGAGGCTGTTGGTTGTGAGGGAATAGGTGAGGTTGGAGATTTTTGTCTTAAAATAATTGGCGAGTTTGTTGGCTTTGTTGAGTGCTTGGTGGTCTGGGATAGTGGGAAGAGATGGTTTGGTAAGTGAAGAGACGTAGGAAAAAAGTGCCTTTGAGTCGCAGATGAAGTTGTGGATTTTTTTTGCGTAGAAATCTATCTTAGTTTTAAGGATGGTGTTCCTGTATGTGTTGACAAGGGATTTGTAGATAGTGTGTGATGAAGAGGTTGGGTTTTTTCTCCAGGTTTGTTCTTTATTTCTTAGTGCTTGCTTGAGGGATTTACGTTCAGGGGTAAACCAAGGTTTTCTGTTGTCCGATGCGGGTTGAATGGTTTTGGTTGATGTTGGGCAGATTTGATCTGCAATTTTATTGGTGAGATTAATCCATGAAGAGGTTGCTGTGGTTGCGTCTGTGAGGTCTAGTTGGTTTAGTGCTGTGGATATCTTTTCACTGAGTAGGTCTAGTGGACATGGCTTCCTGAAGTGGATGGTGGATTTAGTGGGGACTTGAGGTGGTTGATTTTTGATCTTAAGGGTCGTGTGGATGATCTGGTGGTCTGACCAAGGAACTGGAGAGCAGGTGGGATTGGAGTGGATGGTAAAGTTGTCATTAATGAAGATGAGGTCCAATGTATGGCCTGCCTTGTGGGTGGGACTGTTGACAATTTGAGTGAAACCCAGGTGACTGAATGAGGAGAGAACTGTTGCGCAGTTGATGGATTGAGGAGACGCGTCCACATGTAGGTTAAAGTCTCCTAGGATTATTGCGGGTTTGTCGGCGTTGATGTGTTTGGCTATAAGCTCAATCAAAGGAGAGGGGTCTGATTCTAGGGTTCCTGGAAGGGCATAGATGAGGGCTAATTGAAGTAGATCCGTTTTAAAGAGGGAGAATTCTAGTTTGGAGGAGGTGTTTGTTTGTTGTAAACTTAAGCCTAGTTCTTTTTTTCCTGCCAGAAGGAGCCCTCCACCTCTTTTTTTGGGTCTGGGGACTGAGAAGAGGTCGTAAGATTGCGTGGGAAGCTGGTTTGTTAATACAATGTCTGTATTTTTTAACCATGTTTCTGTGATTGTGCAGATGTCAAGGTTGACTTCTATAAGATAATCATTGAGGATGTGCGTTTTTGTTTTAGAGCGACTGGGCGTTGAATAGAGTTAGAGTAAACAGAGAGAGACCTAAGAGTTGAGTGATGGGCGATATCATTATTGGTATTAGCCTTTGTTGTCGGCGACGTGATGATAAGCAGTTTGTGTGTGCATTCTGCGTTTGTTCCAGATTGTAGGTATGGTGCAAAGGTGCATCTTTGTGGCGAAGTTGATGGGAAATATGTTGCGAGGGAGTAGAGATACTGCTGTGAATGCTGGAGCGGCTTGATGATAGTTGGAGTGGCTGGACGAGAGCTGGAGTTGCTGGAGTGAATGCTGGAGTGGATTGGACGAGAGCTGGAGTGGCTGGAATGAATGCTGGAGTGGCTGGACGAGAGCTGGAGTGGCTGGAATGAATGCTGGAGTGGCTGGACGAGAGCTGGAGTGGCTGGAATGAATGCTGGAGTGGCTGGATGAGAGCTGGAGTTGCTGAGCTGGAGTTGCTGGAATGAATGCTGGAGTGGCTGGAATGAATGCTGGAGTGGCTGGACGACGTTGGGGCTTCCGGGGAGGGCTTACCGGTTCCCTTCCTGCTGTTTTTTTTCTTTTCAGCCTTTTGTTTTAAGTTGCCGTCTGCCGTCCGTTTTTTCTTTTTTTTCCCAGTGGCCCTTGTTTTTTTTATTTATTTCTATTTAAAGGGACCGCCTCGGTGGCCTCGCGTGAGGCTTGTCACGGGTCCACCTCCCCTGGCCCCGATGGGCCGACGCCGACCGCGCAGGGAGGGCCGACCCTAGCCGAGGGAGGAGTGCAGGATGGTGGCGTAGGAGAATAAGGGAGAGCCTGAAGCCGTCTCAGCCTTTTAAAGGGCTCTGGGGAGCTGCGTGTGACGTCGGGGCTTCCGGGGCGGGCTTACCGGTTCCCTTCCTGCTGTTCATTTTTCTTTTCAGCCTTTTGTTTTAATTGATGCATAAAATATTAAATTTATAATCCTTATATTTTCAATCGTCAGAAAAACGATTCACATCCCTATAAAATATACAGTCTTCAAGACTGCGAAATTACTACTTACCTGATCATTTCCTTTCCTTTAGGACAGTCAGATGAATCCAGAACATGTGGGTTATGCATTCCTACCAGCAGATGGAGATGGAGCAAGCTGAAATCACAGTACATATACCTCTGAAGTGAGCTCAGCCCACCAGTATTCTCTGCAAAAGCAACTGTGGACAGACTAGTCAAAAAACCCGAAGAAAAACAGATAACCATGTCAATACTCAGCCAACAGGCAACACTGAGCTCAAATAAGAACATAAGAACACTAGACTAGGGACTGGAGTTACACTTATGCACGCATACCTAGGCACTCACTTAGGCGGCCAAAAACCATGCTAATCCAAGACTTAAGCGTGTACACCTAAGCGCTCCACTATGAGCTAAAACATTATGCTCCAAGACTTAAGCGCGCACACCTAGGAGCTCACCCAGATGTCCAAAATGAAAATGTACAAAAAACAAACGCACAGCCACTTGCGTGCTGACGTAAGTGCGTGGCCAATAGGCAGTGCTGAATTTGGGTGCTCAGAATTCAAGGCTTTATTGTGCGTCCAACAACCGGACGCACATGCAGGACCGACAAGCTTGTAGAGGGCAGCCTCAGAAAGTGCGTGAAAAGCTATTGCGGCCTACCAGACTGTATGCAGTGAAACGTCACAGAGTAGGGCCTAACGGAGGCTGCTCAACCCACCAGGCTGCCCACGTCCCGTGACCTCCCGCGGAGCAGGACAAACATCGGAACGGCACGCCGAGCTTGGAGACTGGACGGGAGGAAGCCCTGCACAGTAAAACCTCCCACTATGTCTCTCTATGTGTATGTGTGTATATATATATATATATATATATATATATATATATATTTTGTTTTTACTTACTGGAGCTCAGCCTTACCTGGCTGAGCACAGAGACGGTCTCCGGCTGTGGGGGGAGAGGCCATATGCCATCAGTGCTGCGCTCGGCTTCCTGCACCCGCTGCCTTTCAGCTGCTTAAGCAGCTAAGTCCACGCCGACAAAACCAGCTACCGACCAAGGCACAACTCTGAGGGACCCCAGAAATCACCTCAGGAAACTTCAGCTGGGGGAGGGACCATTTGGTATCAGTGCAATTGAGCAGGGCATTAATTCTCTTTCTTGAATTCTCCTTCTTAAAACTGAAGCAATCCCAGGTGGGAAGATGCATGTCCACCATCTGCTAGAAATGGAGAATACTAGCGGACTGAGTTCACTGCAGGGGTTTATGTACTGTGACGTCAGCTTGCTTCATCTCCATCTGCTGATAGGAGTGCATAAGCCACTTGTTCTGGATTCATCTGACTGGATGCTAAGAAATTGTGATGCTATAGGAAGCATGTTACATATAAGCAGAAAAGGATTAGTGTACAGCGTGCAGAGTACAGCTGTCTATTTATTATCACTTAGCTAGTATATGACCCCTTCTAGTATTAGGAGGCTAAAACAAGGGTTACAATTGAATAAAGCAATAGATGGACTCTAAGAGGTCGATTTAAAATGAGCGCGTATGTGCCCATTCATGTGCCTATCGGCAGACAAGCAAGGATACGCTGGAATTTTTAACTGTTCGCACATGTTTAAAAAAAATATTCCAACCGCGTGTAACTATGCTCCTAATTTTAAGAGGTATTCGAGTACAGCTAGCGCATGCGTGTCTTCCATAGGATCTTGTTGGCTTTTACGCACACAAGTCAGTGAATTTTAAAACATGTCCAAGAGGGGCACATTCACAGTTTTTCAATTATTCCACCAGTTTGCCCAGTTAATAGCGAGGTCTTTCATCCTATACAGCCCCCAATTGACCCAGACCCCTCACCCTGTTCTATAAACCCTAAAACTTGAGATCTACAGACTTGCTCCTCATCAGGAGCAGCAGTAAAATTACACCGATATGTAGCTTACCTGCGCTGCGGTTTTTGGCTTTAAAATTCAGAATTGCGTGTGTAAGTCTTGGTCCTGCCACAGAACGCCATGCCCTGCCACCTTATTCCTTACGCACGCACGGGTACATAAACGCGTATTTTGTGGCTTTTTAAAATCTGCATTACATGTGAGCATTCTTGTGCAATGCTTTTAAAATTGACCTGTAAGGCTGCAAGCAAAAGTGTTTCTCACTGGCAAATCCAGTTTGGATTGCATAACATTTTCCTAGTTCACTATACTGGAATTACATTGTTGAGATTACTTACCTGATAATCTCCTTTTCCTTAGTGTATGCAGATGGACTCAGAGCAAGTGGGTATAGTGTGCTTGTGCTAGCAGTTGGAGACGGATCCGACGTCAGCACGGGTACATATACCCCCACAGGAAGTGAAGCAACTCAGTAATCTTCCTTGCAAAAGCTGTTATGGATATATGTGTACTGACCGATCAAGTAATTAGTGAAACAGGATTCCCCTGACCGATTGATAGTAGCTGGAGACCGCCAGCGTTCCCAACCGGAAGGCGTCGACACCTGGTAGAGTGGACGCTCTCGTGTAATGACATGCCTTACCTTGAATTGGTGCAACCGATGTATACTGGCAGCCAGGCGGGATGGTGAGTCCATCTGCATACACTAAGGAAAAGGAGATTATCAGGTAAGTAATCTCAACATTTCCTAGCGTATAGCAGATGGACTCAGAACAAGTGGGATGTACAAAAGCTACTCCCGAACTGGGTGGGAGGCTGCCTGAGGACCGCGTAGGACTGCCCTCGCAAATGCTGTGTCCTCCCTGGCCTGGACGTCCAGACGGTAAAATCTGGAGAAGATATGGAGGGAGGACCACGTCGCCGCCTTACATATCTCCGCGGGCGACAGCATCCTAGATTCTGCCCAAGAGGCCGCCTGCGCTCTGGTGGAATGAGCCTTGACCTGCAGAGGTGGTGACTTCCCGGACTCTACGTAGGCCGCTCTGATAACTTCTTTGATCCAGCGGGCGATGGTGGGCCATGAGGCCGCTTCCCCTTGTTTCTTCCCACTGTGAAGGACGAACAGATGGTCTGTCTTTCGTACTGCTTCTGTCATTTCCAGGTATCTGGGCAGCAATCTGCCGATGTCGAGATGGCGTAGCAAACGCCCTTCTTCCGACTTCTTCAAACCCGCATTGGTTGGCAAAGATATGGTTTGGTTGAGGTGAAATTGTGAGACTACTTTAGGTAAGAAGGAGGGAACCATGTGAAGATGGATAGCCTCTGGAGTGAGCCTGAGAAAGGGATCATGGCAGGACAGTGCTTGTAGCTCTGAGATGCGGCGTGCTGAACACACTGCCAGCAAGAACACCATCTTCAAAGTTAGCGAACGGAGAGACAGGCCCCGAAGGGGTCTGAAGGTGGATCCCGTGAGGAAATCCAAAACTATGTTGAGGTTCCACAGGGGCACTGGCCACTTCAGTGGCGGACGAATGTGCTTGACTCCTTTCAGGAAGCGGGAAACATCTGGGTGCGAGGCAATGGTCTTGCCATCCCTCCTGGGACCGTAGCAAGACAGCGCAGCCACCTGAACCTTGATGGAGCTTAGGGAGAGACCCTTCTGAAGCCCATCCTGCAGGAAATCCAGAACAATAGGGATTGTGGTCGCATGTGGATTGGTGCCATGAGTGTCGCACCAGGCTTCAAATACTCTCCAGATCCTTATGTAGGTGAGGGATGTGGAAAACTTGCGCGCTCGGAGGAGTGTATCTATCACCGGCTCCGAGTAACCTCTTTTCTTCAGTCTAGCCCTCTCAATGGCCAGACCATAAGAGAGAATTGAGCCGGATCCTCGTGGAGGATGGGACCTTGACGTAGCAGGTCCCTGAGAGGAGGCAGGGGAAGGGGCTCCCCTGTCAGTAGTCTTCTCATGTCCGCATACCAGGGTCTTTTTGGCCAGTCTGGTGCCACTAGAAGAACTAGGCCCCTGTGCCTCTGAATCTTGTGTATAAGGGCGCCCAGCAGGGGCCACGGCGGAAAGGCGTATAGCAGGGTCCCTGGAGGCCATGGTTGAACCAGGGCGTCGATCCCTTGCGAGAACGGATCTCGCTTGCGGCTGAAGTATCTGGGTACTTGAGCATTGGACCTGTCCGCTAGTAGGTCCATGACCGGAGTCCCCCACTGATCCACAATCATCTGGAAGGCTGTGGGGGACAGCTGCCATTCTCCCGGATTTAGGCTTTCCCTGCTGAGGAAGTCTGCCGTGGTGTTGTCCCTTCCGGCAATGTGGACGGCGGAGATGTCCTGGAGATTCGCCTCTGCCCAAGCCATCAGCGGGGCTATCTCTAGGGACACCTGTTGGCTTCTGGTTCCGCCCTGTCGGTTGATGTATGCCACCGTGGTGGTGTTGTCGGACATCACTCTGACTGCTCTGTTCCGCAGTCTGTGAGCAAATCGCAGGCAGGCTAACCGAACTGCCCGAGCCTCTAGACGGTTGATGTTCCACCCCGACTCTTCTCTGTTCCACCGCCCTTGGGCGGTGAGCTCTTCGCAGTGTGCTCCCCATCCGCTCAGGCTGGCATCTGTGGTGAGCAGAGTCCACGTGGGGGAGGACATCTTCGACCCCCTGCTCGTGTGGTCGGACTGCAACCACCACCGTAGCTGGGTCCGCACTCTGGGGGGTAGAGGTAGATGCACGGTGTAGTTCTGTAAACGTGGGCTCCACCGAGAGAGGAGGGAGTGTTGTAACGGTCTCATATGGGCCCTTGCCCATGGTACCACTTCCAGAGTGGATGCCATGAGACCGAGAACCTGTAGGTAATCCCAAGCTATGGGCCGGCTGGCTCCCATCAAGGAACATAGACGCGTCTGGAGCTTTAACCTTCTCTTGGTGGTTAGGCTGACTTTGTCTGCCTGGGTGTCGAACCGGACTCCCAGGTATTCCAGTGATTGGGAAGGCTGTAGGCAACTCTTGCTTAGGTTGACTACCCATCCCAGGCTTTCCAGAAGGGAGATCACTCTGTTGGTTGCCCGATGGCTCTCCTCTCGTGATTTCGCCCTGATCAGCCAATTGTCTAGGTAGGAATGGACAAGGATTCCTTCCCTTCTGAGCGCCGCTGCTACCACTACGATCACCTTGGTGAAGGTCCGCGGCGCCGTGGCTAACCCGAAGGGCAAAGCCCGGAATTGGAAGTGCCGTCCCAGAACCTTGAAGCGTAGGTAGCGCTGATGATCCCGATGGATCGGGATATGCAGGTAGGCTTTCGACAAGTCTAAGGCCGTGAGGAATTCCCCTGGCTGTACTGCGGTCTTGACTGAGCGCAGAGTTTCCATGCGAAACCTCTGGACCTTTAAGTATCGGTTGACTGACTTGAGGTCCAAGACGGGTTGGAAAGTGCCCTCTTTCTTGGGTACCATGAAATAAATGGAATAGTGCCCAGAATCCAGTTCCCAGGCAGGTACTGAGATTATGGCTTTCAAGGACATGAGCCTCGCCAGGGTAGCTTCCAATGCCGCCTTCTTGTGGATTGGACACGGAGATTCCACAAACCTGTCCGGAGGGATTTGATGGAAGTCCAGATAATACCCCTCTCGGATGATGGCGAGGACCCACTGGTCTGACGTAATCTCGACCCATCTGGGGTAGAAGAGGGTTAACCTGCCCCCTATGGCTTCGTCCCCCGGATGGATCGGCTGATTCTCATTGTGGGGTGCGGTCAGGACCTGAACCCGAGCCGGTTCCCCTCTTGTGCTGCTTGGTCCGAAAGGACTGGTTCCTGGCCTGAGGACGAGGTGCCTGGTAGCGACTCCTATAGGGAGTGAAGCGTTGGGAGCTTCTACCTCTGGAGGGCCTCGGAAAGGTGCGCTGGTTCCTCTTGGACCTGTCTTCCGGCAGTCGAGGTACTGGAGAGGCGCCCCATGCGCTGGCCAGTTTATCTAGGTCGCTGCCGAACAGAAGAGAACCCTTGAAGGGCATTCTAGTGAGACGTGTCTTAGAAGGAGCATCGGCTGACCAGTTCCGTATCCAGAGCTGCCTCCTGGCTGCTACTGAGGATGAGACCCCCTTGGCTGTCGTACGGACTAGGTCGGAGGCGGCATCCGTGAGGAACGAGAGAGCTGACTCCATGTCCGCTGCCGGGGCATTGTTCCTGACCTGTGACAAACAGGAACTTGTCACCACTGTGCAGCAGGTTGAGATCTGCAGAGACAGAGCTGCGACCTCAAAGGTTTGTTTCAGGATGGCGTCCAGGCGCCGGTCATGAGCCTCCTTGAGGGCTGCCCCCCCCCCTCCACTGGAATGGTAGTGCGTTTGACCACAGCACTAACTATGGCGTCCACCTTGGGGCACGCCAGCATATACTTGATTGCCGGGTCCAGGGGGTACATGCCAGACAGGGCCCGACCCCCTTTGAATGAGGCCTCCGGCGCATTCCACTCCAAATCGATCAGCTGTTGCGCTGCTTGCAGGAAGGGGAAATGGCGGGCTGTCGGACGAAGACCCTCCAGCAGGGGGTTCTGATTGGATGCCTCCATGGTACTGGGGCCTGGAATAGCCAACTCCGTCAGGCACTGAGAAACCAGGTCGGAGAGATCTTCCTTGGGAAAGAACCGCCTCATAGTTCGATATGGCTCTATCCCCGAGGGAAGTTCCCCCTCCTCGGGGAGTCCGGACTCGTCCTCCGAGACATCAGGATCCGCATGAGCCGGACTGGCCAGAGGCGGGTGCCCGCGGTAAGGAAGAGAGGGTCCGGGGGCAGGGGCAGCCGGGGCAGCAGGGCCTGGATGGGAAGCCGACTGCATCTGTACAAAGGCGTGGATCCCCTTAAATAAGTCCACCTAGGAAATGGAAGCGGTCTCTAGCCATCGGGGTACGAGGTCCCCCGGGATTCCTGGCTGTTCGAGACGGCCCGCTAGATCCGGGGTGGCCCCTGGGGAACTGTCGGTAAACCTCGGTTGAGACTGGTCCTGGCCCGAGGCTCCCACGGCCTCCTCACATTGGGCACAAAGGGAGTCTTGGCTCCTCGCTCTGTGTGGCTCTAAGCTGGCATGCTGAGCACAGGCCAAGAGCTTTCACGCCGGAATCAGGAGGTGCCGCCTCTGGAGACGCTGGAGCGTTTAAGTGTTCCATCGCATCTTGCGAATGCAGGGCGCCGGCGCTTATGCGATATGCTGCCAATAATATGCGCTCAATAATATGCGTTCAGCAATATGCGCTCAATAATAATATGCGCTCAATAATAATATGCGCTCAATAATATGCACTCAATAATATGCATTCAGCAATAAGCGTTCAGCAATATGCGCTCAATAATAATATGCGCTCAATAATATGCGCTCAATAATATGCGTTCAGCAATATGCGCTCAATAATAATATGTGCTCAATAATATGCGGTCAGCAATATGTGCTCAATAATATGCGGTCAGCAATATGCGCTCAATAATATACAATATGCGTTCAATAACATGCGCCCAATAAGAGGCGCTCAATAATATACGCTGAAGAATATGCGCTTAACAATAGCTCAATAGCGTACGCTTAGCAATGCTGCATTGTGTGCCTATCAACAGGCGCCTATCCGTGGGCGCTCAATACCTGAACAAGGCAGACAAAATGGCGACCTCCACGGCGTGCCGCATGCAGGCAACGCCTCCGATCCTCGTACTTCGGAGACCAAAAAGTAAGAGATGTACGCCTTACCTGATCTTCGGCGCTTCCCGGCTGTAACCCGGGCGGTCTCCGGCTGCGGTGGGAGAGGGGAAATACCTTCAACGCCGCGCTTGAGGAAGTGCACCCGCTGCCTCTAAGCCGCCGAACTCGTCTCGCTCGGGGCTAAGTCCTCGCCGGGACGCCTCTCAGCCACGCCCGAGCCCTTCTCGCTCGGGGGCTAGATCCCTGCCGCGGTTCGGCCACCGGACCGAGGCGTAGACTTCCGAGGGATCGCGGAAATCACCTCGGGAAACTCAACTGGGGGAGGGACCCGAGGGTATCACCGCAGGAGTGTGGGGCTCGTCTTCTGGTATCTTCTTAGAAATTTAGAAAGTAGAAAGTAGTATTGGAAAACACGCTCAGCGAGCATGCAGGCGCTCCAAACTGCTTTGGAGATGGAAATTACTGAGTTGCTTCACTTCCTGTGGGGGTATATGTACCCGTGCTGACGTCAGATCCGTCTCCAACTGCTAGCACGAGCACACTATACCCACTTGCTCTGAGTCCATCTGCTACACGCTAGGAAAGCTTCCTTTATTACAAATTCTAGGGCTCAGTTTTGTAATGTTTTTTAAATAATCTGTTATATAATCTGTTGAATATGTTTTCACATAATTCTAGCACTGTCATTAGACATATTGGGAAATCATGATGTATTAAATCTGTTGCAGATATATTTTTTTTTTTTTTTAAGATGATTTGAAAACAATTTATTAGGTAGATTTTAAAAGCTTTGATTGCCCAAAAACGGCCCCATGTGGGCCGCACGCAAGCAATACAAATCTTAAGAAATCAGGGCATGGGCGTTCTGGGGTGCTGGTCAATAAACCCAAAATTTGCAAAGGTCTTTAGTGCTTGATGAAGCGCAAGCCTGGAGATTTTGAGCTAGAGGGGTCCAGAAGACTGAGGTGGGGGTGGGAGGGGGGAGGAGAGTGCCTCTGTTAGAGAGACAATCTGATACTCTATTTATCTCACACTGTAAGAGGGGCATTTTCAACTCAGGATGAGTTTTTTTTTTGGGGGGGGGGGGGGGGGGTCAGTGTTACATTGTTCTGCCTAGGGCACATCACCCCAACCAAAACCCACCTTTCTCTCCTCCCATGGTCACATCGATATAAAATTAAATGTACCTTGGCTCGCATGCCTCTACACACATTTATGGGCGCCCATGTACTTTTAAAATTTACCTGTGTATGTGCAGTAATTCTCAGAAAGAAAAGAAACATTTAAAATAAACTGATGAAGTGAGATCCTTCATGAAATTATATTTTGTAGTGTGGCAAATATACAGAACAGTAGTGCTCAAGCTTTCTCCCCGTTTCAATAATTTTTGTAAATAACAGAGAGGTGCAACCATACAGAAGGAAAACCCGAAGAGTAAACTGGTAGAACTAATATAGTGAAAGCATAGCAGGAAAAATAAGGGGTAGATTTTCAAACCAGCGCGCGGGCGTACATGGTGTGCGCTACCTGGCATGCATACATGTACGCCTGATTTTATAACTTGCGAGCGCAGGTGCGCGCAAGTTATAAAATCGGGTGTTGGCGCGCGCAAGGGGGTGCACACTAGTGCACCTTGCATGTGCCGACGCCTGCAGGCTTCCATCGTTCCCTTCTCCCTAACCTAACCTTCCCACCACTTCCCCCCCCCAAGCCCTACTCTAACCCCCCCCCCCCAAAAAATTGTTGTCAAACCTTTTGCACCTGCCTGGGGGCACACGATCCTTCAACACAGCGGAAAAAATGGCGCGTTGCTGGGGCTTTTGAAAATAGGCCCGACGCGCGTAACCTTTTGAAAATCTGCCCCTAAGGTTTCATATGCGATGTGTAAGCCAAATAAAAATTAAAATCTCATAAAAATCATTAAATGATTTATGTAGGAAGTTAAACTGTTTATAACCCTATGTAACCCCTTCACACCCCCCTCCCCTTCCCATACTCAAAGACATGGCAGTAATAGATATCTCCATATATCAAATCAAACATTGTATTTCTTTGAGTTTCTTTTTAGATGCTGTACATGGAATACAAATTTACTTGAGTAAATGCACTTTACTTGAGTGAGCGAGCTTTTGAAAATTGCTACAATATATGACATTGAATTGTCCATAGGATTTACTCATATAGGGCCCTGCGCGCGTAAATCCAGCTGGATTTACGCGCGCAGGGCCCTCGCGCGCCTATTTTGCATAGGCCGCCGGCGCGCGCAGAGTCCCGGGACGCGAGTAAGTCCCGGGGCTTCGTAAAAGGGGCGGGGAGGGGGCGTGTCCGGGGTCAGGGGGCAGTTCAGGGCGGGACCGGGGGCGTGACGCCGACCCGGGGGCGTGGTCGAGGCCTCCGGACCAGCCCCCGGGTCGGGTGATGGTGCGCCAGCAGCCCGCTGGCAGGCGTAAATCTGGCAACAAAGGTAGGGGGGTTAGATAGAGCTTGGGGGTGGGTTAGGTAGGGGAAGGGAGGGGAAGGTGGGGGGAGGGCGAAGGAAAGTTCCCTCCGAGGCCGCTCCGATTTCGTAGCGGCCTTGGAGGGAACGGGCAGCGCGAGCAGGGCTCGGCGCGCGCAAGTTGCACAAATGTGCACCCCCTTGTGCACGCCGACCCCGGATTTTATAGGCTATGCGCGTATCTTATAAAATCCAGCATACTTTTGTTCCCGCCTGATGCGCGAACAAAATTACGTGCGCGCGCTGTCTTTTAAAATGTACCCCTAAGGTTAGAGCCCATTAAACATAATTACTGCATAATATAGCAACAGCTTCAGTAATTTAAGACAATTATTTCAGTTTTAAAAGAGATATAACAGATCATTTAACTAAAACTTGCCCAATTCATAGATACTATAGGCTACTTAACCTCTGAGATTAATTAAGATTAGTTCTTAGAGCTTCTGTTTCTCACCAAGTTGGTCTGCAGACAGCTGAAGCAGAGCTGGGTGGTTTCCCTCTTTTGCAAAGCAGTGTCAAGTTAATCTTTTTTCAGACAAGGAAAATGGTCAGGAATGCAACAAGAGTATGAGAAGAAAGCAGTGTTGCATTTTTCAGGCAAACAGGCAGTTTTTTGGCTCAGAGCTGAGATTGTCTAAAGGCAGAATTCTTTTAAGTTCCAGCGGAGGAAAGCAGAAATGCAGTGGTAGCCTTAAGGGATGTAATAACACACTGATGGTGGCTGGCGAATCCTTTGGCAGTGGGATTTGAACCCCGGCTCTAACCACTTGGCTACTCCTCTACTCAAAGACTTGTCCAAACAAGGTGCTGCTCTATGCACCTCTGTTTGTAGAAGGAAGTTAGGGACAAACATTTATTTATTTAAATATATTTCTATTCCGCCTTTCTCAAATAACATTGTAGGCAATATACATATAACATTGCATTATTAAACATTTAAAGAAAAATAGTTATTAAACATTTACACATAACACAACTAACTCCAAGATACCAGATAACAAAATAAGCATAAAATAACCATCAATAAATAAGCATTTAAGTACATAGCATGGGATATGCTTCAACGAAAAGGTAAGTTTTTAACTGCTTCCTCAATAGTAATATATCTAGTGAAGTGACAGTGGTAAACTGTTCCATAATTGAGGACCTACAGCTGAAAATTGCTCATGCATGTGTTGTCTGACGTTACCTGTTTCATAGATGGGATTGTTAATTGAAAGGCATTAAATGATCACAACATAGTTCAACAAAGTTGGTTCAAAAAAAAAAAAGTTCAGAGACAAAACACCGAACTTTGTTGAACTATCAGGAGCAATCTTGGAGTTTTAAATTGCGTACAGAACAATCGGTAGGATTGAACGATCAACTCGATTGGATGTCACTAACATGATGCTCTGTGATTGGTCAGAACAGCATTGGGCGGAGACCTTTGGGCACTGAAGAAGGAATAGCAGCGGTTTCTTTTGAAATTCAGCATTTGAAAAATTGAAGAAAGAGAGACAATTCCTGAGGAAGGCATTTTTTGCTGAAACTTGTACAAGTCGGATATCGTTTGGGCATAAAATCCCAGATCTACAAGGTCAGTAATAACCCATTTACTTGATCAAGTTGCTGCTGGGCTTGCTGCATGAAGCTGTTCAGGAAACTATTTCATTCGGTCTTTTGCTCCTGCATCTGGGAGGCCAAAGCAGCTATGGCCTATCGCGGGGAAGCGATCACCAAGCTCATGGCCTCAGCAACCTGTTGCGAATGACATGAGCCCCTCTTGCCATGACACAGTTGACGCAACCTCGAGGGCAGGGGCCCTAAGGTCTGCGCCAATGGCAGGCAAATGAGTCTTGGCATGAGCCAGCCTATTACAAAGTCCAAAGGTCTGTGACTATGGTCAGATCCAAAGAGCCGGACAAGGCTAGAGACCAGACAGGTCTGAAGGACCAGGCTGAGACTGAGGCTGAAGACAGACGTGGAGCAAGGCGGAGGCTGAAGACAAGTGGAGGAAGGCCGAGGCTGGCGAAGTAAAGCTTAAGAGATTGGAGTGGAGCAAGGCTCGAAGTCTAGAGCGGAGGAAGGCTTGAAAGAAGCAGGAAATAGGACTGAAGGCTAGGACCAGGACCGAAGACATGAAGCAGGGCCGAAGCAGAATTGAAGCACAACTAGCTGAAGACCATTGCTGAGGCAAGGAAGAGATGTCAGGAGAACCCTTTTATAAGGTGGCAAGGTGTGACTTCATCTAAGGCTGCCGTGGGTTTTGCCACCACGGGCCCTTTAAAGCTACTGACTTCAGGTGCGCATGTACCTAAGGAAAGGTCCAGGGAAGGAAAGCATGGTGGCGTCCTGCTGTGTGCACTGCTCAGCAGCATCTCATTGTGGCAAGGGCCACTGGCAGGAAGGTAGGTGCAGCCGCTGCTGGATGCAAGCAATGAAACGTAACACTATGGAGGAGGTGAAATTTTAAAAAATAAAAGAAATTAGCCATTTCTGCCAGGTTTAAAGGATCTGGGGTAACTGGGGTGCGTGCAGGTTATCAAACCAGAGAGTTTTAAGGATCTAGCTCTTAACGGGACAAACTGGTGGACGAAATAGTGAAACTGGCAATGGCATTATAAAATATCCTGACTTACATGGTAGAATTAGGATTTGAATGCCTAAGCGTGCCCACTTAAAATTGGTTGCACATGCATGCCGCCAGGCTATTTTATAACGTACGCGCATGTGTGCGTGCACAATATAAAATGGTCACGTATCTAGGCACATGCTGACGCACACACACCAAAGTGCGCACCGTGCTGGTTTGAAAGTTACCGTCATTGTGTGCTGCTTTTTTTCCTTTCTTGCTCTTTTCTTTTTTTTATTTCATAAATGAAACAAACAAAAAACCCATCCCAGGAGGAGCAGAGAAACACAAACCACAAAACTCAACCACACACCTTGGTTTCTGTGCACAGTCACTCAGCTGTTCATGTGGTGAGCATGTTATGTAGGTCGTGCATTTGTGCTTGGTTTCTGTGTTTCACCTGTATATGTCAACAGACGTTCTTTAAGTCTTACAACAAATATAATTAGTTGCGACTAAGGGTTTTTAGTTTGTTTTCAGTTTGTTTTCTTTCACCCTAATAGAAGCAGGCTCATCTATAGTTAATCTCTGAGTCATTGGGCTTTGCCTTTTATTCCTCTGCTCCATTACAATTTAACACACTTTTCTTTTGTAAATAATAGTTTTGATTTTTTTTAGCATCTTTACTGTAGCACTTCAGAATGATGCATGCATGCAGCCACCTCTGGGATTTATGAGCAGGCTAAAAGGTTTTCTCCCCAAACTATAGTTTCCAGAGGGGAAAATGAAGAAGAAATAATGCTATTGTTACTATTCAAATTTATTTTTGGCACAGACTTTTGTCTTGGCTACACACAAGCAACATTTTAAATAATAGATATATATAATCAAAAAGCTTGTCCAACAGTAAATGACTGGATTAAAAAGTCATAGGAGGGCATAGTCTTGAAACAATTTACCTTCAGGAGGATGGAGAAAAAATATGTAATATAAGATAGTCTGGCAACTCTTAAGTATACTAGTCACTGGTAGAAACAGTATAAATCCACTGAGATAGGGGTGCATCAAAATGCATATAGCATCTACAGGCATGAGAACCGTACTTAGCATAGCCAAAGTTGTTTTTATTAGATTAACATAGGTTATCCAGCAGACGAAGTCTTAAAAAAATTAAAGAAGGCATAACATTTACTGTTACAGCTTTGTAGGTCCGCCAACATGGGCCATGTTTCGCACTGGCGGCATCGGGAGGGGCAGAACTGGAGATCAGAAGAATCTTCAAGTGAAAACAAATCTCCGTATATATATTCAGAATAACATCGTCAAGGGTAGAGAATGACAAAAATCTGCAAATCTTGAAAAACAGTTTTAAACATTGGGTTTTACATGTTTAGTATGTATACTTGGATGTAAGAGACAATTCTTGTAATGGTTATATTTGGTATATTTCTGTTTCTAGCAAATCAGTAAAGCTAAAACATACTATATAGATGTTTATGGACTTTAAAACCCACATCAAATGAGGTTTGAATTACAAAATTGCCATTTTTTGTATTTCTGCTAGATCAGGGATTCTCAACCCAGTCCTCGGGACCCACCTAACTGGTCAGGTTTTCAGGATATCCATGGCAGAAAAAGACCAATCGGCCCATCCAGTCTGCCCAGCAAGCACCCACACTTATTTTCCCATACTTATCTGTTTCATTATTTTCCCATACTTATCTGTTTCATTTACCACCAAGTTCAGGGCCCTTGTTGGTAACTGTTTGATTCAAATTTCCTGCCATCCCCTGTCATTGATGCAGAGAGTAATGTTAGAGTTGCATCAAAGGTGAACATAAGGCGTAATGGTTAAGGGTAGTAACCGCCGCATCAAGCAAGTTACCCTGATGCTTGGTTAACCAGACTGCACAGATCAATGCCTTGTTGGATGTTGTCTGAATGTAAAACCTGTTTTCCACATTTCCCCCTACCATTGAAGCAAAGAGCAGTGCTGTATATGTATTCATAGTGATGTATCAGGCTTATTTGGTTTAGGGTAATAACCGCCGTAATAAGCAAGCTACCCCCACTCTTAATAGTTTACCCAGATTGTGAAGTTCAGTCCTTGTTAGTGGTTGTCTGAATGCAAATCCTGTTTTCCACATTTCCCCCTGCCGTAGAAGCAGAGAGCAACTCTATATATGCATTCAAAGTGATATCAGGCTTAATTGGTTTAGGGTAGTAACCACCGTAATAAGCAAGCTACTCCCATGCTACTTTGTTTATCCAGATTGTGAAGTTCAGTCCTTGTTGGTTGTTATCTGAATGCAAATCCCCTTTTCCACATTTCCCCTTGCCATTGAAACAGAGAGCAATGTTGGAGTTGCGAAGGCTTATTGAGCAAGGGTAGTAATCATCAGCTAGTAGCCTCCATTCCAGTACTCCACCCCCATGGCTCTTCTCTTCATTCCCATCCTCTAGCCTTTATGGATCCACAGTGTTTATCCCATGCCCCTTTGAAATCCTTCACAGTTTTAGTCTTCACCATTTCCTCCGGAAAGGCATTCCAGGCATCCACCACCCTCTCCATGAAGAAGTATTTCCTGACATTGGTTCTGAGTCTTCCTCCTTGGAGCTTCAAATCGTGTCTCCTTGTTCTACTGATTTTTTTTCCAGTGGAAAAGGTTTGTTGTTGACCATGGATCATTAAAACCTTTCAAGTATCTGAAAGTCTAATTCATATCACCCCTGCTCCTTCTCTCCTCCAGGGTGTACATATTTAGGGCCAGATTTTCAAAGGGGTACGTGCGTAAGATACGCGTGTATCCCCCGAAAACCTGGCCCAAACTCCCCCTGCGCGCGCCGAGCCTATGTTGAGTAGGCTCGGTGGCGCGCAAGCCCCGGGACTTATGCGCTTCCCGGGGCTTTCCTGGGGGCGTCACGGCCAGCGCGTCATCAGGGGCATTCCAGGGGTGTGGCTGCAGCCCATGACTAGCCCATGATGCGCCGGCGGCCGGCCCAACACGCGCAAGTTACGCCTGCTTCGAGCAGGCGTAACTTGTACAACAAAGGTAGGGGGGGTTTAGATAGGGCCGGGGGGGTGGGGGTTAAGTAGGGGAAGGGAGGGGAAGGTGGGGGGAGGCCGAAGGAAAGTTCCCTCCGAGGCAGGCTGTGTGGCTCGGCGCACGCAGGCTGCCGATTTTGGGCAGCCTTGCATGTGCCGACCCCGGATTTTAATGGATACGCGTGGCTACGCGCGTATCTATTGAAATCCCGCGTACTCTTGTTTGCGCGTGCGCAAATTTATAAAATCTACCCCTTAGGTTCTTCAATCTCTCCTCATAAGTCATTTTATGAAGACCATCCACCTTTTTGGTCGCCCTTCTCTGGACCGCCTCCATCCTGTCTCTGTCCCTTCGGAGATACGGTCTCCAGAACTGTTCACAGTACTCCAGGCCTCACCAAGGCCCTGTACAAGAGGATCATCACTTCCTTTCTCTTACTAGATATTCCTCTCTCTATGCAGCCCAGCATTCTTCTGGCTTTAGCTATAGCCTTGTCACATTGTTTCGCCGATTTCAGATCATTAGACACTATCACCCCAAGGTCTCTCTCCTGCTCCGTGCACATCAGCCCTTCACCCCCTATCAAATACAGTTCTTTCGGATTTCCACATCCCATATGCATGAATCTGCACTTCTTGGCATTGAATCTCAGCTGCCATATCTTCGACCACTCTTTCAGCTTCCTTAAATCCCGTCTCATTCTGTCCACTCCTTCCGGCATGTCCACTCTGTTGCAGATCTTAGTATCATCCGTAAAAAGATAGACCTTACCTTCTATCCCATCCTCAATGTTGCTCACAAAGATATTGGCCTTGTCATTGGGTTTAGATTTGATTCAAGCCCAACGCCCGGCTTCCGCCCCAGTTCCAGCTCTGGCAAATCCTGCACCGGCACTTATCTGGCCTGTGGAATCCATGATTCAACTCCCACCACCAACAAGGTACAGTGGTGATCCTAAGGGGTGTAGAGGGTTTCTCAGTGTTTGCAAGATGCAATTCAAGTTACAGCGAGCTTGTTTTTTTTCTGACCGTACCAAGATTACGTATAAACTCTCCCTGTTGGACGGTCCTGTTCTTGCCTGGGTTTCTCCCTTATGGGAAAGAGATGGCTTACTTCTCAGGAACTTGGATAACTTCAAACAACAGTTTCACCTGATTTTTGACCAGCCTGGTTGCCTCGTCTCCTGCTACAGAAATTCTTCGTATTCATCAAGGTTGGTAAGTACGCAGTAGAATTTTGTACCCTAGCTTCTGAACTTGGTTGGGGCGAAGACAGTCAAACCGCCATTTTTTGGCAAGGGTTATCCAGGAGAATAAAAAGTGAACTAGCAGCTTGGGACCTTCCCTTAACCCTAGAAGCACTTATTGCCCTGGCTATTTGAATAGATCTGAGATTTCAGGAACAAATTCGAGAGAGGAAGACCTCTTATCAAATTACTCTCATAGCTCCCAAATCCCTGAGTTGTTTGGAGTCCATGCTATAGCCACTGAAGGTGGTGGCCTTTGATGAATCCATGCAATTGGAAGCACCCGCTTTTCGCTCGAGAAAAAACAAAGGCAGAGACGACACAATCTTTGCCTTTACTGTGCAGCACATAGACATTTTGATGGTCGGTACCGGGAAACTCTGAAGAAACAAGCCTAGTCGGGAGGGAAGCTCTCCATCATCCTGCTCCTTTTCCACAAATGATAGTACCAGTGCCCCTTATCTTTGAGAAATACTCAGTTCAAACAGAGATTTTAATTGATACTGGAACCGGGGGCAACTTTATTCTAGATTCTCTGTTACATTAATGTGGCTGCCCTATTATCAATATGACTACTCCTTGTTTTATTTCTTCCATTTTTTGGAGAACCCTTACCCGGTCATGTGACCGAGACCACCTTCCCATCTCTATGCAGATACAGTCTCACCAAGAGAAACTTCAGTTCTTTGTGCTACCTAAAGCATCCAGTCCTCTTATGCTTGTTTTGTTGGCTCAGATTCCATTAACCATCCATTAACTGGAACACCTTACAGATTTGTCACTGGGGTCTATCCTGTCGGGAGTACTGTGCTACCTCAGCTCCGGCTACTCCATCCCGGACCACTTCACCTAAAGTACAGGATCTGCCACTTCAGTATACATCCTGTTCCAGCCCATGTTATGAGTCACAACCTGGAGCCCTAGCATCGTGCAATGTTTATATCTGCTCCAAACCTTGGACATCCCTAGTTGTGGGGGTAGAGGCAACTGCTAACAGAACAGACACTGTCCCCTTGCAATACGATGATCCCGTAACCTACAAGTCATGTCCGCATTCTTCCAAAGGATCCCTGTCTGTAGAACAGGATCAACCAACAGATGTTTCTCCAGCCCAGTTCCAAAACCAAAGAACTCTTGATGTCAATTTGAAACCTTGAGTTCCCCGATGGTAAAAATGAACCTTCAATGTCTCCCCATAAGCCGAAGAAGAGAGACTTGGGAAGGGACTTAGAGGAGGGGGTACTCTTAAATTTTTCCGCTCGCATCGTGCGAGTGGCTGCACTCACCTACCTGACAGCAGCCCCAGCAGTGATGAAACGCCATCAAGCAATGCATGCGGCAGGGCGCCGTCATACTTTTCTTCGGATAATAGAAGGACTAGGGGGCACTCCATGAAAGTTAGCATGTGGCACATTTAAAATTAATCAGAGAAAGTTCTTTTTCACTCAACTCACAATTAAACTCTAGAATTTATTGCCAGGGGATATGGTTAGTGCAGCTAGGTTTAAAAAAGGATTGGATAAGTTCTTGGAGGAGAAGTCCATTACTTGCTATTAATTAAGTTGACTCAGAAAATAGCCACTGCTATTACTAGCAATAGTAGCATGGGATAGAATTAGTTTTTGGGTACTTGCCAGGTTCTTCTGGCCTGGATTGGCTACTGCTGGAAACAGGTTGCTGGGCTTGACGGACCCTTGGTCTGACCCAGTATGGCATGTTCTTATGCGTGCGTACCCGAAGTCAGTAACTTTAAAGAGCCTATGACTGGAAAACCCACGGTGCGCTCAGATGACCTTACGACTTGCTGCCCTTTAAAAGGGCTTTGCTGATATCTCTTCTTCGCTTCAGCAAAGGTCTCCAGCCAGTTGTGCTTTGGTCCTGTTTCAAGTCTTCAGTCCTGGTAGCCTTTAGCCCTGCTTCCTTCTTCTTTCAAGCCTTGCTCTGGTCCAGCCTTCAGGCCTTTCTCCACTCCAGTTTCCAAGCTTTGCTTCACCAGCCTCAGTTTGTCTTGTTCCACATCTGTCTTCAGCCTCAGCCTTGCTCCATGTCTGTCTTCAGCCTTGTCTGGTCTCTAGCCTTGACCGGCTCTTTGGATCTGACCGTAGTAAGAGCCCTTTGGACTTTGTCATAGCCTGGCTCATTTGCCCATCATCGGCGCAGACCTTAGGAGCCTGCCCTCGCGGGTGCATCAACTGCGCCATAGCAAGAGGGGCTGATGCTCACATTGTTGGCAACACATAGCAGAAGTAAACTTATGTGGCAGTGGTCCTGGACATGTAAGTATTTACATGCACATCTCTTGGCCACGCTCCAAAATGCCCATGCTCCTTTTTTAAATTAAGTGAGATGCAAGCGCATCTGGGCAGCTTTTTAAATCCGGTAGGGGCATGCGTGAACCAATTTATGCGTGCACCAGGCTTTTAAAATTCACCTTTAAGGACTTAGTGATTAAAACAGTGATCTTATTGCACAACCTAATATCATTACATTAATTTGTGCAAACTCTAAGACAATAACTTTTAAAAAGGTGCTCAGACGCACTTGTGCACACGTTTGTTGGCCCATATCCAGAGATGCATCCATTTTATAACATACGCTCATATTATAAAATAGCACACAATTTTAAATGGCCATGCACATGTATGCGCAAATGTCACTTCTATCACGTAAGTGGGAGAATTTTATAAGGGTTGTAGGCCGATAGTATTTGCCATTTTCCCAGTTTGTTCCAAGTTTGTCTGGTTTAGATATAGGATTTGCAAACCCTCCTAATTTAACAGTCCTCCTTTTTCCCCTGTTAGTCCCAATCCTTAAAACTCTGCTGACTAGCCTAGATATTTTGTTTTATTATTTACACGCCATCCATAGCAGTAATAAAGTTATGTGGCAGGGAATTCCCAGCATGCGGTAAGTTTTTACACGCACATCTCTTAGGTCTACCCCAGCACGCCCATAGCCCCATCAGACCCTTCCCTTTTTGCAAACTTTCTCCTTGTGTGCAGTGGGAGACATACACGTCCTCGGGTGGTTTTTAAAATTCACTTAGCGCGCAACAACCCAATTTGTGCGGGTATCTCTCAGTTTTGACGTGCACCAGGCTTTTTAAAGTCACCTGTAAATTATTATCAAGAAATTATTTTATTCTATTAAATATGTATAACAGAATACAGTGAATGCCATTAGCAATGGTTACATGGAATAGACTTAGTTTTTGGGTACTTGCCAGGTTCTTATGGCCTGGATTGGCCACTGCTGGAAACAGGATGCTGGGCTTGATGGACCCTTGGTCTGACCCAGTATGGCATTTTCTTATGTTCTTATGCCCTTGCACTGAACTCCATCCACAGGACACAGCGAAATACACTGTGTGAAAGGCTGTTTTACAAAAAACAAGTTAAAATGTTTACATGGAAATCATGTATGTCCAAAATCTACAGAGGAAGCAGGCCTTAGAACATAAGAAATTGCCATGCTGGGTCAGACCAAGGGTCCATCATGCCCAGCATCCTGTTTCCAACAGAGGCCAAACCAGGCCACAAGAACCTGGCAAGTACACAAACACCAAGAAAATCCCATGCTACTGAAGCAGTTAATAGTAGTGGCTATTCCCTAAGTCACTTGATTATAGCAGTTAATGGACTTCTCCTCCAAGAACTTATCCAAAGCTTTTTTGAACCCAGCTACACAATTGCACTAATCACATCCTCTGGCAACAAATTCCAGAGCTTAATTGTGCGTTAAGTGAAAAAAAAATATTTCTCAGATTAGTCTTAAATGTGCTACTTACTAACTTCATGGAGTGCCCCCTAGTGCTTCTATTATCCGAAAGTTTAAATAAACAATTCACATCTACTCATTCAAGATCTCTCATGATTTTAAAGATCTCTATCATATCCCCCCTCAGCCGTCTCTTCTCCAAGCTGAACAGCCCTAACCTCATCAGCTTTTCCTCATAGGGGAGTTATTCCATCCCCTTTATCATTTTGGTTGCCCTTCTCTGTACCTTCTCCATCACAACTATATCTTTTTTGAGATGCGGCGACCAGAATTGTACACAGTATTCAAGGTGTGGTCTCACCAAGGAGCGAGACAGATGCATTATATTTTCCGTTTTATTAACCATTCCCTTCCTAATAATTCATAACATTGTTTGCTTTATTGACCGCTGCAGCACACTGAGCTGATGATTTCAAAGTATTATTCACTATGATGTCAAATCTTTTTCCTGGGTAGTAGGTTCCTAAAATGGAACCTAACATCATGTAACTACAGAAAGGGTTATTTTTCCCTATATGCAACAACTTACACTTGTCCACATTAAATTTCATCTGCCATTTGGATGCCCAATCTTCCAGTCCCACAAGGTCCTCCTGTAATTTATCACAATCCACTTGAATAATTTTGTATCATCTGCAAATTTGATAACCTCACTCATCGTATACCTTTCCAGATCATTTATAAATATATTGAAAAGAAGTGGTCCAAGTACATATCGCTAAGGCACTCCACTGTTTACACTTTTTCACTGAGAAAATTGACCATTTAATTCTACTCTCTGTTTCCTGTCTTTTAACCGGTTTGAAAACCACGAAAGGACATTGCCTCCTATCCTTTTAGTTTTCTTAGAAGCCTCTCATGAGGGACTTTGTCAAACGCCTTCTAAAAATCCAAATACACTACATCTATCGGTTCACCTTTATCCCCTTCAAAAAAAATGAAGATTTGTGAAGCAAGACTTCCCGTGGGTAAATCCATGTTGACTGTGTTCCATTAAACCATGTCTCTCTATATGCTCTATGATTTTGATCTTTAGAATAGTTTCCATTATTTTTCCAGGTACTGAAGTCAGGCTCACTGGTCTGTAGTTTCCCGGATCACCCCTGGAACCCTTATTAAATATTGGGGTTACATTGGCCACCCTCCAGTCTTCAGGTACAATGGATGATTTTAATAATAGGTTACAAATTTTAACTAATAGATCAGAAATTTAATTTTTTAGTTCCTTCAGATACCATCCAGTCCAGGTGATAAGTTACTCTTTAGTTTGGCCTACTATATCTTCCAGGTTTACAGTGATTTGATTCAGTTCGTCTGACTCATCACCCTTGAAAACCATCTCTGAAACTGGTATCTCCCAACATCCTCATTAGTAAACATGGAAGCAAAGAATTCATTCGGTGCGCGCAAGGGGGTGCATATTTGTGCAACTTGCGCGCGCCGAGCCCTGCGCGTGCTGCCCGTTCCCTCCACCACCCCCACACCTTCCCCTCCCTAACCCACCCCCCCAGCCCTATCTAAACCCCCCCCACCCTTGTTTTAAAAGTTATGCCTGCCAGAGGCAGGTGTAACTCGCTTGCATCGGCCAGCTGGCCGGCGTGTGATTCCCCCGGCCCGGAGCTGTTTCGGAGGCCTCGGGCACACTCCCGGGCCGGAACCACGCCCGCGGCCCCGCCCCCGAATGACGCCGCCCCCCCCCCCAGGAAAGCCCCGGGACTTACGCGCGTCCCGGGGTTTGCGCGCGCCAAGCCTATTCAACATAGGCTCGGCGTGCGCAGGGGGAACTTGAGGCAGGTTTTCGGGGGGTACGCGCGTATCTTACGTGCGTACCCCTATATGTGTTTGTCTCTCTTCTTCTGAGTTATGTTGCAAACATGGGAATTAATATCACGTTTGCTTACCAAGTTGGCACTACACCTTAAAAAATGGATAAAAGAAATGAAAATACAAGCTGCTTGCTACCTGCAACAAAATTAGAACATAAGAACAGAAGAATTTGCCATACTGGGTTAGACCAAGGGTCCATCAAGCCCAGCATCGTTTTTCCAACAGTGGCAAATCTAAGTCACAAGTACTTGGCAAAATCCAAACAGTAAATAGATCCTATGCTGCTAACGCGTAGTGGCTATTTCTTAAGTCTACTTACTTAATAACAGTTTATTGACTTCTCCTTCAGAAACTTGTCCAAATCTTTTTTAAACCCAGTTACGCTAACTGCCTTAACCACATCCTCCAGCAATGAATTCTAGAGTTTAACTGTGCGATCAGTAAAATAAGAATTTTCTCCGATTTGTTTTGAATGTGCTACTTACTTACTTCAGAGTGTCCTCTAGTCTTTGTATTTTGTGAAAGAGAACATAATCGACGTATATTTATCCATTCCATTCATGATTTTATAGACCTCCGTCATATTCCCCCTCAGTTGTGTCGTCTCCATGTTGAACAGATCTAACCTCTTAAGCCTTTCCTTAAGTTAAAGCTTATTAGAATCGTTTATAAAGTTGTGAAAAAAACACTCATTTTAGTTTTCTCAGCAATTAATATAGATTTTCCTCAAAATAACGCAGGAATAAAATTCTGATCTGTTCTTGTTTTACACATTTTTGGCTTGGTCTTTTAAACTCTTGACCTGACTGGAAACTGTCCCAAACCCACTCACTGCAGCTTCTAAATGGATCCAATAGAAACCAGGGAGATTTTTGTTTGGAGCTTTGGTTCTCTGAAAATACTTGCCCAATGTTTCTAGTTCTTCACATTTGTCTGAAATATTCATATTTACTTCTTGCATGCCAAATTTGATGAATTTCCATCCCTTTTTGAAGCGTGGTATCTACAGACATAAATCCCTTTTATATAATTCTTTCCATCATTTCATTTATTAGATTCATAAGATGTTTCTGAATACAGCTGTAATATAATACACTTTTATTACTATGGAATACCCCAGAAGCCTCATGGCAATTTTGCTTTGTTTATAATAAAATTATCTTATACGCCTGTCACTGAAACTGGCAAAATTATATATTTGGTTCATTTATTCAGGACAGTGGCACATAAATGTTATTTAGTAAACTATGTTATAAATGATCTGGGTCTCAAGAAGTCACATTCAACTACTATCTTCCATTAACACCATTTCCAAAAGTTCAATGGCACAAGAGCCATGATGGGGATACACCGTGTATACTGGGCTGAATTACACTGGTGTATGCTGATAACATGTATTCTGGATCTAAACACAACTATTTTCTTAGAAAATGCCCCTTTGGATTAAAGATGCAAGAAAATATATTGAATGACACATTTGTTACATGTTTAATATCAGCAATAGTTTCATTTGCAGCTTTCATAACTGGACAGAGAAAAAAAACAATAGCAAGAAACAGAAGAGAGAAAAATTGGGCTAATTGCACAAACTGTTTTTGAAAAAATTTAAGTTTAAAACAAAAAAAGGTCATATATTAATAAAGGTACTCTTTATGCTCCCAATGATATGAGAACCCTTGAAACAAATGATAATATTACAAAACAGCATGCATACAGGTGACATTATCTTAAAATAGCAGCACAGTAAATCAAATCCCCATTCCCACATGTGAGATGTGCCATAGAATGGCTAAAGAATATGGATACATCCAGAGGTTCCTATTATAGGGCTTTTGGAATGTTGATCCACGCTAACTTTTTGACTGTTTCAAGAGATGTACTTTTCTCAAGTTTCAAAAAATAGGGAGAAAACACATACTTGAAACCCCATCCCACAATTCTACTATTTTATAAAAATCTACTTCTGATGACTTATTTCAGGAGAGCATTAAGCTATTTTTTAACTTTGAAAATAATAAAGATGTACAATCAAACGCTTCTCTAAAATGCAACAGTCACATGCTGAGAACATGTCTGAGTGTAGAAAACCAAAATGTATTGATGAAAGTCTGTTCCATTCAGGTGATACTAGTTTGGATTTAAAAATAACATTTGTACATTTGCAATGGGAGAAGCATATCTCCCAAAATAAACTTTCATCAAATGCGACCAGTACCCTAGGCTGGAACATAACGTTTGGTAGCAGAATTTATGAAACTGATTTACTGTTCTTAGCTTCAAATCATATTGAAAAGATGTCTCTAATACCAGTGCCTTAGAAGAGAAATCTGTGTGTTTTGCATCAAAGGACTGTGCTTATAAAAATAAGCAAAGTAAAACAAGAAAAAGTCATCCATGTCTAGAAAAGTTGCAGTGGAAACAACATAGAAAAATCAAAATAAAAAAACTCTGTCTTTTTAAATTTTGCAGTATTAAAATGAGTTCGTTTCCTGTGGCCAGTTGCCTAAACATAAACATTAACATTTGAGCAATTTATACAATGATCTCTCAAGAAAAAGCTCTGAAGTTAGAAACTAGAAATCCACATAGAAGACAGATAAAAATATTTGTATGATCTGAATGTTTTCTGCAGTGAATCAGCTTATATAACACCTTGAAAAAAACATTTCATTGAATGCCATCATTCCATAAAATGCCATCTCAGAATCCAAGTATTGACTCATCCCAAAGTTTTTCTTCCTCAGTTCTGGGGTCTTTGGTCTTAGTCTTTTTCTCTTTTTTATGTTTTTTGTCTCCTTTGTCAGCAGGTGTCTCCTGTTTATTTTTTTTCTCTTTTCTGTGCTTTGATTTTTCCCCATTTGTAGGTTCTGTTGCCTCTAGCTTTTCTTTCTTGCTCTTGAGTTTCTCATCATCTCTGCCTGAATCCGTTTCTTCGCTACTTTTCTTTCTTTTCTTCTTTGCAGTTTCTTCCTCTCTATCCCTTCTGTGCCTTCTCTCTTCTCGATGTTTCCTTTTCTGCCTCCTTGCCTTTTTGTAAGAGTTGCTACTACTGTTGCTGCTGCTGCTGCTGTCCTCCTTGTCTGAGGGGCTTTGCTTCAAGTCTTTGTGTGACACCACACTAGGGTGGTTACAGAGGCTGCTCTGGAAGGAGGGCATCTGTCTGGACTGCTCTGCACTGCATACAAACTTCTGCGGGTTGTGTTTTCTCAAGCTACTATCCTGAACTGGTGACCAGTCTGGCAACCTACTCTCTACTGTATGTGAAATACTGCTGCTTTCTGGGAAGCCACCCTGTTTAAAAGTAAAGTCTTTTGACCATTCAGTATTGCCATTTTTCTCTTTTTCATGTTCATAACTTTCTTGCCGCTCTCCTCCTCCAGGTTTTCTGAAGCAGGTTTTTGGTTCCAGTCCTCGAGCCTGTTGAACTTTTATGTAATCTGCTAACTCATCCTGGAAAGAGCTGTATGTTTTCTTTGAATTTTTCATTAAATTTACCACCATATTTTCTCTGTAAAAATTAGAAAAAAAAAGTTTAAGCATGCAAAATATTTTCCATAAAAGACAATTTTAATACATAAAATAGGTATCGGAAATTTCTGAGGGGTATGTACAGGCTTTTAAATCATTACTCATGGTGTTTTCATGTCAGTGTTTCCCAACCTTTTCACTTCCAAGACACACATACATTAACAAAAATATTGAATGGCATGCCAACCTGCAGACATCAAGAGGTCTCATATTGCCAAAGGAGCTAGGGAAGCACTGAAAGCCCCAACAGACTCTCTTCTAAATTCTAAAACAAAGGGAGGATGGGAGTGAAGACACATATAAACCCATCATGATGGATCAGCTCACCTTATATACAAGTGAAGGAGAAAGCAGATGTCGATGTGGCATGGGCAGCCCCGATTGGTTAGTTACTTTAGCTGCCCCATGTGGCTGACAGACTGCCATCACTATTGCTGCTCCCAACACTGTGATTCACATACAGTGTTCAGTGACTGCTTACCATGTCTCACTTAGCCTGTGGATAAGACAGAGGCTGGAAGAACTCAAAGATGGGGAAGATGAGGATGTGCTATGTGCAATGTGTGTACTACATAATGTGGGTCACAGTGCTCTGTGCCCTGTATACCGCCCGTTAATTGCCAACCCAGGGCTCATACTGTAACTAGGAAGCAGCAGGCATGATTAC
The DNA here is from genome assembly GCF_901001135.1 of Rhinatrema bivittatum. Taxonomy (NCBI): domain Eukaryota; kingdom Metazoa; phylum Chordata; class Amphibia; order Gymnophiona; family Rhinatrematidae; genus Rhinatrema; species Rhinatrema bivittatum. The sequence continues at coordinate 240,521,039 of NC_042615.1, forward strand.
ACATGCTCTCAAAAAGGAGTTCCTACAAGTTTATGAACCTCTGCTGTGTCTCTTGTTGCAGCAAGTTGCTTACAGCAGAGCCTAGTTGTTGGTCTAAACTTGAGTATCAGGCAGTGGTGACTTTTCCATGGCATACCTAATGAAGTCTGAAGGTACACTGGCTAGGAAACACTATTTTAAAGGAGACCATTTTGAGCAGGTCCCACTCACTGGAACACACTGCCGCCTGACCTACGCCTTGAACCATGTATGAACAACTTCAAAAAGAAATTGAAAACATGGTTGTTCAAACATGCCTACCCAGAATAAAAACTCACACCTCCTCCAAAAAAAAAAAAAAAATAGACCACATTGCGTCTGTTCCATCTTCCTCATACTGAGGAACCATATGTTGTTATCCTCTCTCCTCGTTCACACCGAGGAACCATGTTAATGTTAATGTTACTGTTATTTCTCATCTATCCTATTTAATTATTTACCCTCCTCCCAGTTTCTAATTCCCTGTTAAAATGTAACTTCCATACTTTACCAGTTTTGATGTAAACCGGCATGATGTCCACAACTAATGCCGGTATATAAAAATGTTTAAAATAAATAAATAAATAAATGTAACTAGATGCCCTTCTAGTGATAAATATTGCTACATAAAATTCAGCTTTATACAAGCCTTTGTGCAGCTGCACTATAACTTCCAGCTGGTATCTGTTCAGCTTGCTAATGAAAACTATTATTATTTCATTGGTTATTGCACAGGGGGCTCACCTGTCATGAGCTCATGAAGCACGGGTGAGTATTATTCTGTTTATGGCATATATGAACCACATTTTCTTTAAAAATAAAATAGAATATTTTAGTTTGTCTCAATGTGCCTAGGAATTGACCAATGGGACAGGACAAAAACTACCAAATGAACCAAATAAATAAAATAAATAAATAAATATAGCTGAGCTTTCATTCTAGCTTTCTGATTAGCTGAAATGTATTCAATCAGTTGCAGACTGGGTATAGACAGTTATAAATGTGAAGGGAAGAGAATTATTCTGAAATAAGAGGGAAGCGAAAGTCCCGATCGCTAGACACGCCCCCCTGACGTCGCTGATGACGCCGATGATCCGTTAACGGCGCAATACCACCAGGCATCGGCACTAAGGGAGGCCACCCTCCACCACCACTGGGCACCCTGAAATTAACATCGCAGCCTTAAAAAAATGTGAAGGGAAGAGAATTCTTCTGAAATGAGAGGGAAGCGCGAGGAGAGTGTCCCGATCGCTAGACACGCCCCCTGACGTCGCTGATGACGCCGATGATCCGTTAACGGCGCCATACCACCAGGCGTTGCGCGACAAAGGGGCTCTCCCCTTTGTGCACCCCTTCGTGCAATCCGTAGTACTGGATATATTTAAACACTTAAAAACTAATCTGTGCGAATGGTTATCTATTAATATTAACATGTCTGTAACCTTTACCATGTTTGCAAACCGTTATGATGGCTTTATAATGAAGCCGAATGACGGTATATAAAACCTGATAAATATATAAAAAAATAAATAAAGGAAAATGTTAAAATGCACATATTTTTGTACATCAAATACATGGGGCTACAGTTTTCAGAACTCAATAAATTATGATTTTAATTTTGAAAAATATATACTAGAGTCAAAGATCAAGCAAAAGCATGGAGGTCTATAACTTTAAGAAGGGGTAGTCTTGGTTAAAATGAACATTTTTTTCCAAAAATGTATCTGCTTCAGATTCTCTCACTGTAAAATCAATAGATTCAAAATCTACTTATAGTCTACAGTTCTTTATTTTGCATTTTATTGCTTTTGTTCTTTTGTTTATATGATAATGTTATATTTGATAATGTATGTTTTTTGTTATATTTCATTATGAATAACTTTGATTAGATATGATGATGCAGTATATTAAATTAATTAAACTTTAAACTTTTTGATGTTTCATTTTTTACTTTAAAATATTGAACTAGGGGACAAGATGGCGGCGTAAGCGGACGCATAAACGCTGAGCTCTGAGGTTGGGAGTAAATTCGTGCAAAGATGCCGGCGAAACGCAAGGGCAAGCTCCGTGTCTTTCCCTCAGACACAGAGCTAATGGCCGCTCAACGCTTAATCACCTCTTATGCGTCCGTCAAGGAACCTGAAGAAGGGGGAGCAGACTCCATTGAAGGAGCTATCGAGGAAGCGTTAGCCTCTTCGGGAGATATTACTCTTAGCCCCCCTGTTCCGAGGAAACCCGAGATGGCCTTCTCCCCGATCCGCCCGGAGACCGCCGAGTCGCAGGCACATGACGTGGTACTGGAGAGCCCGGCGCAGGGAGGTCAGAGGGCGGTGGATGCCGAGACGCCGAAACAGGACTCTGAAGTCCCCGGAACATCAGGGGCAGATAACTTGCCTATGCCCCCCGTATCGACTCCGATTGGAAATGAAGACAGAGGGAACTTGTTTGAAGCGTCTCTGGCACCATTAAGGGAGAGTCAACCAGGCGGAATATCACAGGCACTGAAATCGGGTGAGTTTTCAAGGCCCCGTTTTCAAATGCCCAATAAACCTGAGAAAATAACTCTAGAAGCTATCTGGGATATTTTGGCTGCGCTAGTGAATGTGATTGGAAACTTTCAGGAAGATCTAGAAAACGTAGAACATAAAGTAGAGCTGTGTGAAAATCAACTAGAAGAAATTAAACCGAAACTCGTAGTTATGGAGACTGAACTAAAGAAAAACCAGGAATGTAACGTGAAGATAATAAAGGATATTACTACTATCTCTAGAAGGTTGGAATCCATGGAAAATTTTTCCAGACATTTAAACCTGAGGTTTCTGAACTTTCCAAAAATTGTCGGTGAACTTCCATTTATCACGTTAAAAACATTTTTTGTTGAAAATTTAAAATTTCAAGAAGGCGAAATTGGGCTAGTAAATAAATTATATTATTTGCCTGTTACAAATAGAAATAGAAATTTCTTGCAAAATGTAAATGTTGATGTTAATGGAGGAAATTTAACAAGATTTTTGGAGGACTCCGCAATGGAGTATTATGAAACAGCCACATTAATGGTATCTTTTGTTGTTGAAAAAGATCTTAATGAGATAATGAAACGTTACTTCAGAAATATTCAGTCCCAATTTCGTGGGGCACCAATAAGGGTGTTCCCAGATTATGCACCAGCTACACAAAATAGGAGACGTGAGTTCCTGGTAATGAGAGCACAAGTAATAGAAATGGGATTTTCCTTCGTTTTAAAATACCCATGCAAATGTCTAGTAAAATTAGTAAAAGATATCTATGCTTTTCAATATCCTGAACAGTTAAAATCCTTTCTTAACGCAAGGAGGGTATTAGTTCCCTCCTAAAATAAGTCCAATTTGGAACAAGTAATATATAGGAACCTTATTACGTTAATGCTTGTTACATGCATGTTTTTTTTTTCATCTTTGTAATCTTCCTTAAATTTCTGTCCCCCGCAAAATTTCCTATTGGAGGAATGCAATGTATAATTTGAGAAGTTTAAATGATAGGTTTTGGTATGGGAAAATTGGAGTTTTTTCCTTTTTCTCTTTATGTTATTATATTGTATTCTTTTTCTGAAGTAAGATAAAGTCTTGCTGTATTTTGAAAAATGAAAAATAAAATAATAAAATATTGAACTATAAAAGATGCTGCATGTGAACATGACAGTATTGCAATATTGCTGATGACAGGAAGCATTTTCCATCATTAGGTACTGAGGAGCATGTGTAGAGACCTTGCCCACATGTTGCTAACCACATACTTTCTTTGATAATTTAGCTTAATTATGAATAGAATGAAATACTCAAGAAGGAAACCTGTTTTCTATTGGTTCAACAGACAGGTAACAGAAACAATATCCTTTATTATATTTGCTACTTCTACTGAAAGAACAATACCATCATACAGCACTAGTTTCCTCTTACTACTCATCATACAAAAAAGAATATTCATATTCTGGTATCATTTCACTAATAGTGACACAACTCACCCCTTCTCTACTACCAGGCCCAACACCCTGCAAAAAACAAACCTGTCTTACAAAGCATAACCCAGAGACACATACAAAAAAACAATACATCAGAAAATGACAGACCCAAATAAATGATATAATGAAACTTCTAGAAGTTAATCACCTTTATCTAATACCATATATTCACCAATCACATACATTATATATCACATATAATACATCATACATTCTATGACAAAAGATGGCATTTATGATTATGAGGAAACATTTGAGAAGCATTTGAATATGCAGTTGTGCTTCAAAGAGCACGTCCTCTGTTGAAGACGGTGGTATAGTTTGTTTCTGATCTGGCGCAACTTGTGTGTTTTTTGCAATCCTATGTGGATAATAAAGTTGGGATTTTATCTCCAAATTATGCTGGGAGCTGGCCCAGATTTCAAATAAGTGATGCAATGAAATAGATGTTCCTGCTGATATGAATTTATAGTCTGGATATTTTTTGGATGCACAGTAACATGTTGCCACCGACTATCTGATGAGTATGTTAATGTTCGCATGTTATTTGATTGAATATTTTTGAAAAATATATTCAACTGACTGTGATTAAGGATACTGTTTAGATACTTGTATAGATTGAAACATGTTGGGAATTGGTATTTTTTAAATATATGTGTGTACTGGGGTTGATAAAGGTCTTGGGATATATGAATGAGATATGTTCTCTTGGGGGTCCATTTGTGAATGACTGATATGTTTTTTATTTTAAACATGTATGACGTATGAAATATATTGTATATTGGTAAATATACTGTATTGAATAAAGATGATTACCTTGTACTAGAAGTTTCAATATATCATACATAGCATAACAACACTAATTCCTAGAACTCATACAGTAAGAAGCCTACTTCTGAAAAGGTAGAATTTAGAACTTCAATTCACTTCCTACTGAGAAGTACAGATCAGAAAACAAAGCAAGCTGATCCATATACAAACTATGTGCAGCAGAATATTTCACCTTTGGTTACATATGCAAAACATAAATGGAACCTCACCAAATACAGAATAAATGACTTCAAATTAAAAATAGAAACATGCACACAGAAATTGAAATGGAAACCCTAGGAAGCCAGTCTGTTCATATACTGCAACTCTGGAGAAATAAAAGCAGAAATGTATTTTGTTCAGTACTGTACAAAATACAAAGATATAAGAGATCCACATTTCCAAAAGCTGACCCAAACTCAAAGACCTGCCACAAAAGACGGAGCAAGAAGAAATATTTCTTTATGTTACTCCTAGTATACCTCCTTGGTGTCTTGTTCTAGAACTTCCTTTCCATTTGAAAATGCATCATTTGTACCTTTGAGGTATTTGCGTTCAAAATTTTGAGAGAAAAAGAAAAAAAAAGATATACCAACAACTTACAGCAACAAAAGAATCGCAGTACAATGAGTAAATATAGTCATCATTGAAAATACAGTCATCAGTGAAAACGGGATACATAACTTTGCATAGGGGCCCAGATTTTCTCACATTGAAAGTGAACACCATGATGAACCATACACACTAGTTCATATTTGTGAAAAAGCAAAATTTTATTCCACCATATATTAAAATCCAAAGTATTATCTTTCCAATGAGTAAGATTCAAATAAAGAGCAACAGAAAGCATAAAATAAAAAAGCTTACAATCACATTTAGAGAGATCAAGTGAGAAAGCCAATGATTTCAATATCACCACTTTAAATTACATTACTTCAAATTGAGAATAGTACAATCCTATCTCAAATCTTTTATCAGTACGAGGGTAGGTTCCCACAATAAAATATGGGAAAAGGTACCTTTAACCTGATGACAGGACCCAGCATTGAGTATTCCCCCCTCCATAAATTTCCCCACTTTGACTAGGGTTGAGACCATTCTATGAGCTATAAAAGAATATAAGTTGGATAACTGAGGCAAAGAGAGAAATCCTCAAGGACATACCCCCCAAAAAAGCAGAGTTCCTTACCTGTAACAGGTATTGTCCGAGGACAGCAAGATGTTAGTTCTCACACATGGGTGACCATCAACAGAAGGAGCACAGATATGGAAAAGTTATGTGAAAGTTACTAGAACTTTGACTTGGCACATTGAGCATACTCAGCATGCCCTATACCACACATCCACACTGGGTCCCTCTCCAGTCTTATAACATAGAATTAAATAAAAACAAAAGTAGGAGAAACCAAACTCCACGGGGTGGCAGTGAGTTTTGCGAAGACTAAAATCCTGCTGTCCTCGGAGAACACCTGTTTGAGGTAAGTAACTCTGCTTTCTCCAAGGACAAACAGGATGGTGGTCCTCACACACGGGTGAATCCCTAGCTACGGGCTGCTCCCTAACGGGTGCTAACAGACACAACAACAAAGGTGCTGCTGGTAATGGGGGGGGGGAGACAGCCTGAACCCAAACAATGGGCCCTAGGTGGCAGAGAGTTGGGTTCTACACCTCAAACAGATTCTGAAGAATAGACTGGCCAGATCTACTGTCATGTCGGCTATCACTATCCAAGCAATAGTGAGATGTGAATGTGTAGAGAGAACTCCATGTTTCAGCCTTGCAGATCTCCTGCATGGGAACTGTTTGCAAGTGGGCCACCGATGCTGCATGGTTCTGACAGAATGAACCCAAGATGCAGTCCTGCTTGGGCATAACAGAAGGAGATGCAAACTGCTAGCCAACTGGATAGTATCTATTTGGCAACGGCAATGCCCAACCTATTCCAATCAAAAGAAATAAAAGTTGAATGGATCTCTATAGGCTCCTGTCTGCACTAGATAGAAGGCTAAGGCTTGCTTGCAGTCCTAACTGTGCAGTGCTCGTTCGCTTTGGTGACGGGGCCTGGGAAAGAATGTTTGCAGGACGATGGACTGGTTAAGATGGAAGTCCATCACCAACTTAGGCAGGAACTTAGGGTGCCTTTGCAAGACCACCTTGTCATGGTAAAACTTAGTGTAAGGTGGATAAGTCCCTAAGGCCTGGAGCTCTCTGATCCTGCGCGCTGAGGTGACAGCCACCAAAAATATGACTTTCAAACTCAGGTACTTCAGATCACAGGAGCGCAGTGGCTCAAAAGGAGCTTTCATCAGCCGAGCTAATACTATGTTGAGGTCCCAAGACATAGCAGGAAGCCTTAGGGGAGGTTTCAATTTAAGCAGGCCCCGCATGACTCGTACAACTACAGGCTGTAGAGAAATGGGCGTACCATCTATACCATAATGGCAGGTGCAACTGCACTGAGGTGAACTCTAATACAGTTGGTTGTTAAGCCAGCTTCCGACAGGTGTAGTAGATAATCAAGCCTCTTTCTCGCATGATGAGATCTGGGGAATTCCCCAGACTGATCAGTCTCTGGAAGGACAACTCCCATAGGAATGGAAACCAGACCTGTTTCGGCCAATAAGGGGCTATGAGGATCATAGTCCCTTTGTCCTCGAGAAGCTTCAAGAGAGTCTTCACCACTAAGAGAAACGGATATGCTTACCGAAGACCTTTGCCCCAATGATGGGCAAGGGCATCTGAGGCTGGTTTGCCATCTAACCTGTATAAGGAACAGAACTGAGGCACCTTCCTGTTGCAAGGGGACGTGAATAGATCTATGTCCGGGCTCCCTCAGAGGTGGAATATCCAATTCGCAACTCCCTGGTCCAGGGACCACTCATGGGGTCTGAAGGCACGGCTCAGTCTGTCCGCTACCACGTTCTCTGTCCCAGCCAAGTACATGGCCCTGAGCACCATCCCGTGGGACAGGGCCCATGACCAGATCTGGGCCACTTCCTGTTGTCATACCACATCGCTGGTTGTCATACCACATCGCTGGTTGTACCCCCCCTTCTTGTTGTCATACCACATACCTGGTTGCCGGTTTGGATGAGGACAACTTTGTTGGACAGCCGATCTCTGAAAGCCCATAGCACGTACCTGATCAATCAAAGCTCCAGGAACTTGATTTGACAACAGCTTTCCTGGGCAGACCAGAGACCCTGGGTGCTGAGTCCATCTACATGAGCTCCCCAAGCCCAGGGTGGATGCATCCGTGGTTAGGACAATTTGGGTAGGAAAACTTCAAAAAGCGATCCTCCATTCCAGATAGTGCAGCTGCATACCTGTAACAGGTCTTCTCCTAGGTCAGCAGGATGCTAGTCCTCACAAATGGGTGACATCATCAGATGAAGCCCAGCACGGAAAACGTTTGTAAAAGTTTCTAGAAGCTTTGACTGGCTCACTGAGCATGCCCAGCATGCCACTATCCATGTGTCCATGCGAGGTCCCCCTTCAATCTTTAACCTAGGAAAATAAGAGCTAAAAAACAAAACAACAAAAATGAAGGAGAAACCAACTTCGTGGGGTGGTGGACGGGATTCCTGAGGATTAACATCCTGCTGTCCTAGGAGAACACCTATTACAGGTAAGCAACTGCACTTTCTCCTAGGACAAGCAGGATGATAGTCCTCACAGATGGGTGAATACCAAGCTCCAGACTGTTCTCGACAACAATTAAGACCAGCAGGTACTGAACGAGGTGCCAACGTGCACAATAGCAACTGCGGTAAAGTTGGGCGGTAGGGAAACAGCTTCCAGGGGGCATTTGGTAGGAAGAGTTGGGTTTAGTCTGGAAGAGATTGCTCAGGATAGATTGGCTGAATCTTTCATCTTGTTGACCATTCTTGTCCAAGCAGTAATGGGCGGTGAACGTGTGTGGGAAGCTCCACGTTGCAGCCCTGCAGATTGATGACGATGGGAGCCACCCGTAAGTGGGCCACCGATGCCACAATAGCCCTCACAGAGTGAGCCTTAACTTGGCCAGCTAGATGAAGATGGACTGTGCATAGCAGAATGAGATGCCGTCTGCTAGCCAGTTGGATAAGGGTCTGTTTGCCCACCACAACCCCCATTCTGTTCTTGTCAAAAGATATGGACAGATGGGTGGACTGCCTATGGCCTGAAGAACGTGCAAAGTAGAAGGCCAGAGCTCTTTTGCAAGCCAACGTATGTAGAGCCCATTCCCCTTTGTGGGAATGGGGCCTCGGAAAAAAGGTGGTAAACACAATGGACTGATTGATGTGAAAATCAGTCACAAACCTTCGGCAGGAACTTGGGATGCGTACGCAGGACCACATGATCATGAAAGAATTTTGTGTAGTGCGGGTACGTAACCAATGCCTGAAGCTCGCTTACCCTATAAGCCGAAGTAACCGCCAACAGGTGAGGAATTTCAGCTCAAAGGAGCGCAAAGGCTCAAAAGTGAATGGATCTAAGCCCTGTTCCCCACACCAGGCTGAGAACCTCTTCCATTTCAACTTATAAGACTTTTTGGTGGAAGGCGTCTTGGAGGCTACCAGCACCTGGGACACATTAACAGACAGGTTCAGGCGCTGAAGGACTAGGCACTCAACATCCAAGCCGTCAATGCCAATGCCTGGAGGTTTGGATGGCGCAGCATGCCCCGATCCTGAGTTATCAGGTGGGGCGCAGTCCCCAAGCTGATGGGAGTCCTTATCGACAGATCTTGGAGGAGAGGGAACCAGACTTGCCTGGGCCAATATGGTGTCAGTAGAATCATCGTCCCCTGGTCCCATTGGAGCTTCAGGAGAGTCCTCATGAGAAGTGGAATAGGAGGATAGTCATAGAGGAGACCTGTGCCCCAATGGAGGGCAAAGGCATCAGAGGCTGGGCATCCATCTGTCCTGAAAAGGGAGCAGAAGTTGCCCACTTTGCAATTGTAAGAGAAAACAAGAGATTCACATTAGGAGTTCCCCACAAGCGGAAAATCCGGGCTGCTACTGCCGGATTTAAGGACCACTTGTGAGGCTGGAAAAAGTGGCTCAGGTGGTCCGCTAGAATGTTGAATACCCCAGACAGGTACGTCACTCGTAGGGACATACCCTGCAACAGAGCCCAAGCCCAGATCTGCACCGCCTCCTGACAGAGGAGGTATGATCCTGTGCCTCCTTACTTGTTGATATACCACATTGCTACTTGATTGTCTGTCCGAATCAGGACTGTTTTGTGGAACAGCCAATCTTGAAACACCCAAAGAGCATAGCGGATCGCCTGAAGCTTCTGCAGGAGCTCGGGTGGGTCATGAACACAGCCAAGAGCTGCCTACAGCCATCCCAGTCACTAGAGTACCTGGGGGCTCGATTCGACACCAAACAGAACAAGGTCTCCCCCCCCCCCCCCAAGGAGAAGGAAACTGATGGGACAATTGCGAAGATTGATGACCAATGCACGTCCCAAGGTATGGGACTATCTTCAAGTCCTTAACCCTGGAAGTCGTCCCGTGGGCAAGGGCCCATATGCGACCGCTACAGAGCTCCCTACTGTCACAATCGAACCCACTGTCCCAGAACTACTCAATTCACCTCCAGCTACCAGCAGAGGTTCGGGACCAGCTCCAATGGTGGCTACAGGAAGACCACCTAAGCAGAGGAGTAAACCTATCCCCACCGAACTGGATCTTGCTCACCACGGATGCGAGCCTGCAAGGGTGGGGAGCCCGCTGTCAGGAACTGACGGCCCAGGGACAATGGAACAAGCAAGAGGCGGGATGGAACATAAATTGCCTGGAAGCTTAACCAGTCAGACTAGCGTGCCTGTGATTCAGCCACAGACTCCGGGGTGAGTCAATCAGAGTTATGTTGGACAACGCAACAACAGTTGCCTACATCAACCGCTAGGGAGGAACCAAGAGCCAGCAGGTGTCTCTGGAGATAGACCCTCCTCATAGCGTGGGTGGAAAGAAACCTGCAACGGATTTCGGCCTCCCACATCGCGGGAAAAGACAACAACTCAGCGGACTACCTCAGCAGAGACACCCTAGACCCAGGGGAATGGGCACTGGCGAACACGGCCTTCTAGCTGATAGTAAATCGCTGGGGTCTTGCAGTCATTGATCTACTGGCAACCCGTCTCAATGCCCGAGTTCCCAGGTTTTTCAGCTGCAGACGAGAACCACAATCCCAGGGAATCGACTCTCTCGTCTAGAACTAGCCAGAGGAAGATCTCCTGTACGCTTTCCCACCCTGGCCACTACTGGGCAAGATCATCCGCAAGATAGAGCATCACAAGGGGCTAGTTCTACTAGTCGCCCCGGACTGGCCAAGACGGCCTTGGTATGCAGACATGCGAAGACTAGTTGCGGGGTACCCTCTGCGCCTACCTCCACACAGAGACCTTCTCCAGCAGGGACCAATCTTCCACGAAGATCGGTCTCGATTCTCTCTTACGGTATGGCCCTTGAGAGGACTAGCCTGAAGAAGCGCGGTTACTCAAAGGCTGTGATTGACACTCTGCTCCGAGCACACAAGTTCTCCACATCCCATCAGCATGAACAGTCCTCCTTTATGTACGGCAGTACCATGGTCTGATCACTCCTTGATCAAGACCAAACTATCACTTCCCCAAAGCTCCTTGTCCATGCCCCGTCAGCCCATATCTTTCAAATTTCGCAAATCCTGTGATGTAGAGACCATCACGCTAGCATGCTCGGACATAGACAAACAAATTGACCTATCATCCCCAGATAATGCATTCTCCTCCTGGGTTAACCTTACACTCAGCATTGCCAATGAACATTGCCCCCTAATAACAAAAACTATCAACCCCAACCGAAAAAATAGGAAACCATGGTACACGCCTTTCCTCAGAGATCTCAAAATCCAACTCAGAGCTTCGGAAAGGTCATGGCGCAAACACCAATCCCCCGCAACCAAAACTCTCTACTATCAACGCATGCATGAATATAGAAATTCCATCCTACATTCTAAACGGGAATACTACGCCAAAAAAATAAATGGTCTGCAATACAACCCCAAGGCTCTTTTCACTATGGTCGCTGACCTGACTTCTCCCATACACACGCAACAACTAGCTAACTCCTCGACAAATCGTTGCAACGAATTAGCTCAATTTTTTAAAAACAAGGTATCATCCATCACGGCACAGTTCTCGCACAACAACCTCAACATCTGTCTTCCCAATATCAACTCTCCAGTCTCCCTTTCCTCGTTTGAGTCCTCATCTTCCCTAGAAGTAGAGAACATACTTAAGAAAATGAAACCATCAACACATCCCTCTGAAACTATTCCCTCTAAACTCCTACTATCTATACACAATGTAATCGCCAAACCCATTTCAAATATTCTCAACTGTTCCCTAGAGTATGGCTTTGTCCCGAATTTTCTGAAACAAGCTATAGTTAAACCGCTACTCAAAAAATCCAACCTTGACCCCACCACTCTTTCTAATTACAGACCGGTGTCCAACCTACCCCTCCTAGCTAAAGTTCTTGAGAAGCTGGTGAACTCACGCCTGTCCGATCACCTTGAACAGAACAACATCCTCCCTCCTACCCAATATGGTTTCAGGAAGCATTTAAGTACTGAAACATTGCTCCTCTCCCTGCACGATACCCTTATCAAAGGAACCGACTCCGGATCCTCCTACCTTATTGCATTACTTGACATCTCGGCTGCGTTTGACACAGTCAATCACGATGTCCTACTCAACATACTCAGAAATATTGGGATCACTGGCAAGGCCATTGACTGGATTCAATCTTATCTCCAAAATCGCACTTTCACTGTCACAATGGACAACAATGAATCTGATCCCATCAGTCTTCCCCAAGGTGTACCCCAAGGTTCCTCACTCTCATCCACGCTATTTAATATATACATGCTCCCCCTTACCACGCTTCTCACTAACCTGCACATCAAGCATTTTATTTATGCTGACGATGTGCAAATCATCTTCCCTTTCTCTGACACCATCCAAACTGCTTTACACAGCTGGGAATCCTGTCTTTCCTCTATCAACCAACTCCTAAAGGACATGCACCTAGCTCTTAATTCCAACAAGACTGAGCTATTAATCATATCTAATAGGCAACCGATCCCAGACATCCCTCCTGCTTACTCAGCTACCAACTTCCCATCGCACACTCGCAACTTAGGAGTTATTATTGATAATCACCTCTCATTTAAACCATTCATCAAATCCATCATAAAAGACTGCTATTTTAAACTCCAAACAATAAAGAAACTCAGACCCCTACTACACTTCAATGATTTCCGTACAGTCCTCCAAGCTATTATTTTATTGAAGATTGACTATTGTAATGCGCTCTTACTTGGCATTCCTGCAACACACACTAAGCCACTTCAACTCCTACAAAATGCCGCCGCTCGGATATTGTCAAACACAAAGAAAAGAGATCACATCACCCCCACACTTATTGAACTACACTGGCTCCCTATACAGTCACAAATTCTTTATAAAACACTCTCGATCATGCATAAGAGTCTAGTAAATTCCAACCTCAACTGGCTTAACCCCCCCCTCTTACCTCGTACCTCCAAGAGACCTACACGCCCAGCTCTCCAAGGAACACTCCGTGCCCAATCTATTAAATCTTTTAAACTCTCCTCCACTATTAACAGAGCCTTTTCTCTTGCCGGCCCCACCATATGGAACTCACTGCCCCATGATATCCGCATAGAGACCTATACCCCCACTTTCAAAAAGAAACTTAAAACATGGCTCTTTCAGCAAGCCTACTCCATCTCACCCTATTACATAAAACCCCCCTATGAATGTTATACTGATATCTTGGTATGAACGCCTTTATGTCTGATGATTTTGTACTTTGCACTTTCATGTATATAGTTAATTAGTTATAGTTATATTCCATAGCAATCTACCCATTGATGCCTGTTATATGTAAGGGCTCCTCCCAAAAATTTATTTATATGTTGCCTAGTTCATATTATATTATGTTATCTGTTATATGTTATATGTACGGGCACTGCCCAATGGTTTTTTGTTCACTGTGAACCGATACGATGTGCGAACGGATATCGGTATAAAAGAAATGTTAAATAAAAAAAAAATAAAACATCCCTGTCTTACATACGGCAGATCTGGAGAATATTCGAAGCCTGGTGTGAAGACCGCAGTATCCACCCATGGACAGCCAGGATTCCCATGATCCTGGAATTCCTGCAGGACAGCATGAAGAAAGGGTTGTCTCTCAACTCCCTCAAGGTTCAAGTTGCAGCACTGGCCTGCTTCAGAACCGAAGTGGATGGTACCAGACTATCAACTCATCTAGATGTGTCCTGCTTCCTGAAAGGGGTTAAATAACTCCGACCACCTCTAAAGTGGCCGGTGCCTCTATGGAACCTCAATCTAGTACTAGACTTCTTAGAAGGGGATTCCTTCAGATCAACACGCGGTCAGTCACTACGTCTCCTGACCTTAAACACGGCATTCTTGGTAGCAATATGTTCAGCTCGGCGCATCTCCGAACTTCAGGCACTATCCTGCCAGGAACTGTTCCTTAGGTTCACGCCGGGCACCATACAGCTGCGCACTATCCTATCCTTCCTACCGAAAGTGGTTTCCCAGTTCCACATGAACCAAACCATATCGTTACCATCTCCAGATGAGCACAAGGACTTGGAAGACTGATGCCTCCTTTGCCATCTGAATGTCAGCAGAATCCTAGTCCGATACTTGAAAAGGTCTGAACCTTTGCGCAAAACAAATCACCTGTTCGTTCTTCACAGCGGGAAGAAACAAAGGGAAGTGACATCGCGGGCGACCATAGCCCTCTGGATCAAAGAAGTAATCAAGGCAGCCTACATAGAGGCAGGAAAGCCATTACCTCTACAGGTTAAGGCTCATTCTATGAGGGCCCAGGCAGTCTCCAGGGCGGAAACTAAGCTGCTGTTTCCCGCCAAAATTTGTCGGGCGGCAACGTGGTCCTCCCTGCACACTTTCCTCAGTGTTGCTGCCACGACCACCATAATTTTGGTGAAGGTCCTGGGGGCGGTTGCTAGGTCGAAGGGTAGCGCCCGGAACTGGTAATGATGACCCAATATCGCAAAGCGCAGGAAGCGCTGGTGGTCCCGATGGACCGGGATGTGAAAGTAGGCTTCGGATAGGTCCAGAGAGGTTAAAGATTCTCCCAGTTGTACTGCCATTTTAACAGAGCTTGGGGTTTCCATGCGGATGTGTGGTGCCCTCAGGTAACGGTTGACGTTCTTGAAGTCCAAGATGGGCTGGAATGCTCCTTCCAGCCCATCTTGATGGAATAGTGGCCAGTATTTTGTTGGGGCCTGGGCACCGGGGTTATTGCCTTCAGACTGAATAGTCTTGCTAGTGTGGTTTCTATGGCCAGTCTCTTGGAGTAGGAGTGGCAGGGTATACTCATAAATTTGTCTCAAGGGATGCTGCGGAATTCTAGAGAGTACCCTTCTTGAATGATAGGACCCACTTGTCCGATGTTATCTCAACCCCTCTTTGGTAGAAGAGGGCAAGTCGATCCCTTATATCTTCTTCCTGTGAATGGGTCTGCTTCTTCTCATTGTGGGGTACGGCCGGAGCCTGCTGCTGACCCTGCTCCCCTCTTGGTGTGTCTGTTCCAAAAGGACTGAGACCTTCCTGAGGGGCGAAGTACTTGGAACTGTGTGTTCTTGTAGGGTCTAAAGCGCTGCGATCCTCTGCCCTTGGTTTTTCAGGAAGAAGAACTCTGAGGTCTTTTATTCCTATCTTCCGGTAGTCAGGGCACTGGAGATTCGCCCCATTTGTTGGCTAACTTCTCCAATTCGCTTCCGAACAAGAGAGATCCTTTAAAAGGCATTTTCGTGAGGTTCGCTTTGGATGTTGCGTCAGCTGACCAATTCCATAGCCATAGTTGTCTTCTGGCTGCCACTACTGCGGCAACGCCCCTGGCTGAAGTGCGCACTAGATCTGAGGTAGCATCAGTGAGGAAACAGGCCGCAGGCTCCATCGTTTCTCCGGCTGTAGATGCGTCTCTCGAGAGGAGCAAGCAGGAACGTGCCACCAATGCGCAGCAGGAAGCAATCTGCAGTGTCATCGCTGTTGTGTCAAAGGCCTGCTTAAGGATGGACTCCAGTCATCTGTCCTGGGTGTCCTTCAGTGCCACTCCTCCCTCAACAGGAATCGTTGTGCGCTTTGAGAATGCACAGACCATAGCATCCACTTTTGGGAAACGCAGGTATTCCTTGGCCGTGGGTTCCAGAGGACATAGGGCTTCTAGGGCCCGCCCCCCTTTGAAGCTGGCCTCCGGGGCATTCTATTCTAGGTCAATCACTTCCTGGATGGCCTCCATCATAGGAAAGTAGCATGAGGCCTTACGAAGGGTCAACAAAATGAGGTTCTTCTTTGGTTCCACCATAGGGTCTGTGCCTGGAATGCCCAGGATACTTTTTTTCTCTATTTGTATACACAGCCCGCTTATTAGCAAATGATAATTTTAAAGTATGATTTTTAAAGATATTTTAAAGCATCTTCAGAGTCTGGGAAACAAGGGCTAGTAATTTGTCCTTGTGGAAGAATCGGAGCATGGTTCGGTATGGTTCCATCCCTGGAGGGATTTCTCCTTCTTCCAGGGAGTCACTCTCGTCATCTGAGGTGTCTGGATCCTTATTAGAGAGGTTCTTGGTTAGGCGAGGCATGTCTCAAGGAACCCGGGAGGTGCCGGGAAGGTCTTGTGTTTCCGGCAGGGGTTGAGCCTGGTGCGCAGCAGGGGCTGGTTGTGCCTGAACAAAGGTTTGCAGCCCTTTAAAAAATTCCACCTAGGGGAAGGTCCCTGGGTCCATGTTGATCCCAGGAGGGGTTATAGTAGAAGCATCAGAGGAGATACATAGGTCCGGGGTACAATCATCAGTTGCTCTGGACCCCTCTCCTGGCTGTAGGGGACCAGGCTTTGGCTCCCCTTGGGCCTCTTCGCACTGCTGGCATAGGAAAGATTCCAATTCAGGTTGCGCGGCTCTTATGTGGCAGGCTGGGCAAGGGGAGTGTCCCTTGGCCTTCTTGGACGGTGGTACCATTGTTTGTGCGCATGGAGAGCTTCAAACGCGGCTGTGCGTGTAGCTATGCGCATGGATGTGCTTAGTCGTGCGCACCGGGTGCGCAGAGTTTATGCACACCATTCTGTGCACAGTTCTGCGTATGGCTCTAAGGATGCGTGCAAGTTAGGCGTATCGACCGACCGACTGACTGACCAGCCGGCCTGCCTGCCTCGTGCGTACCGCCGGTCGTGGATGGGATATGGCGCCGGTGACCCCCCAAATGTCTCCACGTGTGTGGACCCTTGCACCGGATCAGGGCCTAGCCCAACCAGGGCTGCTCAACCCGATCGGTGTCCCTTTAAACCTCGCCGGAAGGTTCGGTTCAGCTATAAGAGATCTGGAGACCGGATTTCCACCTTACCTGGTCTCGGTGCTTACTGGTCGCGTGCCGGGCGGTCTCCAGCTGCGGGGGGAGAGGGAAATACCTTCACCGCTGTGCTCAAATCTGCACCCGCTGCCTTTCAGCCACTCTGGGGGCTAAGTCCATGCCGGGAACCGGCTGTTGGACCAAGGCTCACCTCTGAGGGATCTCGGAAATCACCTCAGGAAATCTCGACTAGGGGAGGCACCCTTAGGTTTCACCACAGGAGAAGCGGGGCTCGATCTTCTTAAGGTAAATTTTCTTTCTTCTTTGTTGTAATTTTACACTATTCTAGTGTGTGTGGGATAGTGTCCACATCTGCTGGAGAAGGAGAAATACTGAAGAGCTAAGCTCTCTTCACGTGTATATGTAGAGTGACGTCAGCTTTGAAATCTGACTCCGTCTCCCATCTGCTAGCAGAAGAGCACAATACCCATTGGTCCTGAGTCCATCTGGCTACACGCTAGGAAATACTGGATTTTTCCTCGTGTAAATCATTTTGAAAATTGCCCTCTAAATAATACACATAGGCTTGGTTCAAGTTGCGAAGCATTCTGTATTCATGTATTCTGAATCATCCATGTCTAGATGAACAGTCCTGGGAAATTAAGTCTGACCACTTACTTAATCTGATGTTTGTTTCCTTGCATATGGGACTGGTACATTTCTATAGATGTGAGGGTGATATTGCAAATAGGGCATATGTAGGTACCAACACCAGCTGTTAAAGGAACAGAGAGAGAAAGGGTTAAACATATAACAACAAAACATACTTTATTAATTAATTTATATAAATAAAACAATTTTTAAATTAATTCAAATATGCCATTTATTTAAACAATTTATATTCTGCTGATCTACAAATCTCAAGTAACAAAACAAAACTGAGACAATGCACATAATAGCTATAACATTTTATTTTTATTTATTTATTTATTTTTTTCTATACCGGTGTTCGATTTTACATATCACATCGGTTTACATTCAACCAAAAACTGCAGGAAATCAGGCTTTTCCTTTGTCTAATATATTCAACATTTGTCTAATACATTGAACAATTGTAACATGGAAGTGGTTAACAAGGGATATGAATGGAACATGGAAATGGTTAACAAGGGAGAGGAACATTAATGGAGGTCAAAGTGAAAGGAACTAAAACATTTTGTTGAAGACAAACCACTGTTATCATTTGCTAATAAGCGGGCTGTGTATACAAATAGAGAAAAACAGTATCCATAAAAATCATACTTTAAAATATCTGCAGACAAATACCAGAAATCTGAATAATAAGATTGGCAAGTTCAAATTTATGGCATTATATGAGGATACAGACATTATAGACATTTCAGAGAAGTTGTAGGAGGAGGATAACCAATGGAACATTATGGTAGCAGAGCATACATTATATTGATGTGACAGGGCAGATTGAAATGGTGGAGACATGGCACCTAATGTGAAAAATGGCAGAGTCAAGTATGATAAAAAAAAATCCTGCAAAAAACAAAATGATTGTGGAATCCTTAAGGACAGAAATTCCATGTGTGACAGGTAAGAGAATAGCAGTGTGTGCATACTACCTTCTACCCAGCCAAGATGATGATGATGATGATGAAACAGACTGAATTGCCAGCAGAAGTTAGAAAGGCAAATAAATTTGGAAACACAATAATACTGGGAAATTTCAATTACTCCAGTACTGATTGGGTCAATGTCTCATCAGGACATGCTAGAGAGGTTACGTTTTTAGATGTTGTAAATGACTGCCTTATGGAGCAGTGGGTTCTAGAATCAATCAGAGGAGCAACTAATCTAGACTTCAGTGGAATGCATGACCTGGTGCAAAAGGTTACTGTGGTGGGGTTGCAAAGCAATAGTGATCATAATGCAATCAAATTTGATAATAACCACTGAAGGGAGGAAATTAAATAAAACTATTGCAATAGCATATCATTTTAAAAAAGGAGACTATGACAGAATGAGGAAATTAGAAAAATGCTAAATGAGGCAGCTGCAAAAGTAAAACATTTGCATGAGATATGGACAAATACCATCTTGGAAGCCCAGATAAAGTGTATTCTATGCATTAGAAAAGATGAAAGGAAAACCAAATGGTTGCCAGCAGGGTTTAGAAGTGAGGTGAAAGCAGCAGATAAAGCCAAAAGAGCATTGTTCAAACAATGGAAAGCAGATCCAAATGAAGAAAATAGACAACAGCATAAGCACTGGCAAAGTCAGATGTCAAACAGTAGTAAGATAGGCCAAAAGAGATTATAACCATAAAATCTTTTTCAAGTACATTCAAACCAAAGATCCTGTGAGGAAGTCAGTTGGGCTGCTAGATGACCAAGAGGCCAAAGGGGTGCTCAGAAAGGACAAGGAAATAGCAGAAAAACTGAATGAATTCTCTGCCTCAGTCTTTACTGAGGAGGCTGTTGGGAACATACCCTCACCAGAAACGTTCTTTGATGAGGATAATTACATAAGAACATAAGAAAATGCCATACTGGGTCAGACCAAGGGTCCATCAAGCCCAGCACCCCGTTTCCAACAGTGGCCAATCCAGGCCACAAGAACCTGGCAAGCACACAAAAACCAAGTCCATTCCATGTAACCATCGCTAATGGCAGTGGCTATTCTCTAAGTGAACTTAATAGCAGGTAATGGACTTCTCCTCCAAGAACTTATCCAATCCTTTTTTAAACACAGCTATACTAACTGCACTAACCACATCCTCTGGCAACAAATTCCAGAGTTTAATTGTGCGTTGAGTAAAAAAGAACTTTCTCCGATTAGTTTTAAATGTGCCCCATGCTAACTTCATGGAGTGCCCCCTAGTCTTTCTACTATCCGAAAGAGTAAATAACCGATTCACATCTACCCGTTCTAGAACTCTCATGATTTTAAACACCTCTATCATATCCCCCCTCAGTCGTCTCTTCTCCAAGCTGAAAAGTCCTTACCCCTTTAGTCTTTCCTCATAATGGAGTTGTTCCATTCCCCTTATCATTTTGGTAGCCCTTCTCTGTACCTTCTCCATCGCAATTATATCTTTTTTGAGATGCGGCGACCAGAATTGTACACAATATTCAAGGTGCGGTCTCACCATGGAGCGATACAGAGGCATTATGACATTTTCCGTTTTATTCACCATTCCCTTTCTAATAATTCCCAAATTCTGTTTGCTTTTTTGACTGCCGCAGCACACTGAACCGACGATTTCAATGTGTTATCCACTATGACACCTAGATCTCTTTCTTGGGTTGTAGCACCTAATATGGAACCCAACATTGTGTAATTATAGCATGGGTTATTTTTCCCTATATGCATCACCTTGCACTTATCCACATTAAATTTCATCTGCCATTTGGATGCCCAGTTTTCCAGTCTCACAAGGTCTTCCTGCAATTTATCACAATCTGCTTGTGATTTAACTACTCCGAACAATTTTGTGTCATCTGCAAATTAGATTATCTCACTCGTCGTATTTCTTTCCAGATCATTTATAAATATTTTGAAAAGTAAGGGTCCGAATACAGATCCCTGAGGCACTCCACTGTCCACTCCCTTCCACTGAGAAAATTGCCCATTTAATCCTACTCTCTGTTTCCTGTCTTTTAGCCAGTTTGCAATCCACGAAAAGACATCGCCACCTATTCCATGACTTTTTACTTTACCTAGAAGCCTCTCATGAGGAACTTTGTCAAACGCCTTCTGAAAATCCAAGTATACTATATCTACCGGTTCACCTTTATCCACATGTTTATTAACTCCTTCAAAAAAGTGAAGCAGATTTGTGAGGCAAGACTTGCCCTGGGTTTGCTGACTTTGTTCCATTAAACCATGTCTTTCTATATGTTATGTGATTTTGATGTTTAGAACACTTTCCACTATTTTTCCTGGCACTGAAGTCAGGCTAACCGGTCTGTAGTTTCCCGGATCGCCCCTGGAGCCCTTTTTAAATATTGGGGTTACATTTGCTATCCTCTAGTCTTCAGGTACAATGGATGATTTTAATGATAAGTTACAAATTTTTACTAATAGGTCTGAAATTTCATTTTTTAGTTCCTTCAGAACTCTGGGGTGTATACCATCCGGTCCAGGTGATTTACTACTCTTCAGTTTGTCAATCAGGCCTACCACATCGTCTAGGTTCACCGTGATTTGATTCAGTCCATCTGAATCATTACCCATGAAAACCTTCTCCATTACGGGTACCTCCCCAACATCCTCTTCAGTAAACACCGAAGCAAAGAAATCATTTAATCTTTCCGCGATGGCCTTATCTACTCTAAGTGCCCCTTTAACCCCTCGATCATCTAACGGTCCAACTGACTCCCTCACAGGCTTTCTGCTTCGGATATATTTAAAAAAGTTTTTACTGTGAGTTTTTGCCTCTACAGCCAACTTCTTTTCAAATTCTCTCTTAGCCTGTCTTATCAATGTCTTGCATTTAACTTGCCAATGTTTATGCTTTATCCTATTTTCTTCTGTTGGATCCTTCTTCCAATTTTTGAATGAAGATCTTTTGGCTAAAATAGCTTCTTTCACCTCCCCTTTTAACCATGCCGGTAATTGTTTTGCCTTCTTTCCACCTTTCTTAAGGTGTGGAATACATCTGGACTGTGCTTCTAGAATGGTATTTTTTAACAATGACCATGCCTCTTGGACATATTTTACTTTTGTAGCTGCTCCTTTCAGTTTTTTTCTAACAATTTTTCTCATTTTATCAAAGTTTCCCTTTTGAAAGTTTAGCACGAGAGCCTTGGATTTGCACACTGTTCCTTTTCCAGTCATTAAATCAAATTTGATCATATTATGATTATTATTGCCAAGCGGCCCCACCACCGTTACCTCTCTCACCAAGTCCTGTGCTCCACTGAGAATTAGATCTAAAATTGCTCCCTCTCTCGTCGGTTCCTGAACCAATTGCTCCATAAAGCTATCATTTATTCCATCCAGGAAAGTTATCTCTCTAGCGTGACCCGATGATACATTTACCCAGTCTATATGGGGGTAATTGAAGTCTCCCATTATTACTGCACTACCAATTTGGTTAGCTTCCCTAATTTCTCTTAGCATTTCACTGTCCATCTCACCATCTTGACCAGGTGGACGGTAGTATACCCCTATCACTATAGTCTTCCCTGACACACAAGGGATTTCTACCCATAAAGATTCAATTTTGTATTTAGTCTCATGCAGGATGTTTATCCTGTTGGACTCTATGCCATCCCGGACATAAAGTGCCACACCTCCTCCCGAGTGCTCCTCTCTGTCATTGCGATATAATTTGTACCCTGGTATAGCACTGTCCCATTGGTTATCCTCTTTCCACCATGTCTCTGAGATGCCAATTAAGTCTATGTCATCATTTACTGCTATACATTCTAATTCTCCCATCTTACTTCTTAGACTTCTGGCATTAGCATACAAACATTTCAAAGTTTGTTTTTTGTTTGTATTTTCGTTCTGCTTTTTAATTGATAGGGATAAGTTAGAATTTTTTAGCTCAGGGGAGTTTTTAGTTACAGGCACTTGGACTACTTTTCTAATTATTGGAACCTCACTGTCGGGATGCCCTAATTCTAATGCATCATTAGTATCCTTTAAAGATACCTCTCTCCGAACCATGCGCTGCTGAGCGACTGTCGGCTTTCCCCTTTGTTCTAGTTTAAAAGCTGCTCTATCTCCTTTTTAAAGGTTAGCGCCAGCAGTCTGGTTCCACCCTGGTTAAGGTGGAGCCCATCCCTTCGGAAGAGACTCCCCCTTCCCCAAAAGGTTCCCCAGTTCCTAACAAAACTGAATCCCTCTTCCTTGCACCATCGTCTCATCCACGCATTGAGACTCCGGAGCTCTGCCTGCCTCTGGTGACCTGCACGTGGAACAGGGAGCATTTCAGAGAATGCTACCCTGGAGGTTCTGGATTTAATCTTTCTACCTAAGAGCCTAAATTTGGCTTCCAGAACCTCCCTCCCACATTTTCCTATGTCGTTGGTGCCCACATGTACCACGACAGCCGGCTCCTCCCCAGCACTGTCTAAAATCCTATCTAGGTGATGCATGAGGTCTGCCACCTTCGCACCAGGTAGGCATGTTACCAGGCGATCCTCACGTCCACCAGCCACCCAGCTATCTACATTCCAAATAATCGAATCACCAACTATGACGGCCGACCTAACCCTTCCCTCCTGGGCAGTAGGCCTTGGGGAGATATCCTCAGTGCGAAAGGACAATGCATCACCTAGAGAGCAGGTCCTTGCTACAGGATCATTTCCTGCTACACCTGGTTGGTGCTCTCCCATCATTCTGAGCAACTAAAACAAATCTCTGTGATAATGGAGAACATAATATATCAAACTGAAAAACTAAAGAGTGACAAATCACCAGAACTGGACAGCATCTATGCCAGAGTCCTAAAAGAACTCAAGCATGAAACTGTAAACATATTACTAGTCATCTGTAACCATCGTTTAAAACAGCCGCAATACCTGAAGACTGGAGGTTGGCCAAAGTGATGCCATTATTTTAAAAAGGCTCCAAGGGTGATCCAGGAAAAGCAAGTTTGCTTACCATAATCAGCGTTTCCATAGATAGCAGAATGAATTAGCCAAGCTGTCCGGTACGTCCTCCGGCGGCCTCGAGGCGGAATTTCTCCTAGCAGTTACAGAGCTTTGCTCTGTGTGGCTGCTCGTGTCTTCCCGTGTGATCTAGTGCCCTCGTTCCCCTCAGTCTGTAACATAACAAAAAACCATCTGTAAGGGATACCGGAGAGGGTTGTCCAGGGAGGTGGGTGGGTCTGCATGGTTAATTCATCCTGCTATCTAATGAAACACCGTTTACTGTAAGCAAACTTGCTTTTTCCCTCGATAGCAGGGCTAAATTAGTCATGCTGCCTGGGAGTCCCCAGCTATCAGATTGCATCTCGCCCACTGACGGCCCATTGCCCCATACCTTTTACTTGACTATTGCGAGTCCAACCCAGCTTACTGTGAACAGTCATGGAAAGTCTTCAGTGTTCCAACACTGCTGCACCCAGTGCCACGTCTGAGGATGTATGCTGGTCCAGGCAGTAATGTGACATAAAGGTATGCAGCGAAGATCATGTGGCAGCTTTGCAAATGTCTATTAATGGTACACTGCAAAGGTGAACACTTGAGGTAGCTATTGCTTGGATCTGATGTGCCTTCACCTTGCTAGGAAGCGATGTTGAATGGCAGAACTGGATGTATTGAGAAATCCAACTTGAGATGGTTCTCTTTGCAACCGGAAGTCCCAGTGCATTGGGATTAAGAGACAAAAAGCTGCGATGATCTTTGTCCAGAATGAGTTCTTCTTTTGTAGAATGCTGACACTCTCTTGCAGACCAGGGTATGCAGAAGGCGCTCCTTGGCATTTCTATGTGGTTTTGGAAAAACCGTTGGCAGAGTGATAGTCTGGTTGAAGTGGAACGCTGAAACCACTTTTGGCAAGAAGGAAGAGTGGGTTTGGAGGCCCACCTTGTCATGGTGGAACTGCAGATAAGGGGATAGTGCATTAATGTCTGTAATTCACTAACTCTCCTGGTGGAAGTCAAAGCAAACAGAAATACCATCTTCCAAGTTAAATATTTCACATGACAACTGTCCAGTGGTTCAAATGGCGGCAGCATGAGTTGTTCTAACACCAGATTCAGATCCCAGTGCACTGGAGGTTTTATCACTGGGGGTCTGAGGTGTAAGAGCCCTTTCATGAAGTGAGAGACCAATGGGTGGTTCGATACTGGGAGGCCATTGTGCAGTTGGTGATAAGAAGCTATCGTACTGACATGCATCTGTACTGAAGCTGTTGCTAACCCCGACTGGTAAAGCAAGTAAAGGTAACGAAGCAGGGTTTCTGAACTGGCACCAGGCAGAACAGCGTTGCCACTTGAGTTGATAATTCTTCCTGGGGGAGACCTTGAGCGAGGATATCAAGATATTTTGGATCAGTCGACCCCCTGATCTTACTTAGTATTGTCCTTTCAACCTCCAGGCTATAAGATGAAGCGAGGATTGCATGGGGATGCAGCCGTGAACCTCTGTCCTGCGACAGATGATCCCCCCTCCCCCATTGGAATGGGAGGAGCTATTGATAGGAGGATTAGATACACGTACCAAGGTTGAATTGGCCATGCTGGGGCGATTAGAATTAGGTCGGCGACATCCTCTATGCACTTTTGAATGGTGTGAGACTGGAGTGGAATTGGTAGATAAGCATAGAGAAGGCCCCTTGTCCATGGAATGAAGAAAGCATCCTGTACGGATCTCTCTGGACTCGGAAACATAGAGCAGAATTTGCATACCTTCCTCTTGTCCACTGTTGCAAACAGATCCATACCCAGGGTACCCAATGGGTGAAAATGGCATCTGCCACCCTCTGGCTCAGGGACCACTCGTGTGGATGGAATATCCTGCTGAGTCGATCCTCTTTTGAGTTCGCCACCCTAGGAAGATAAGTGGCCTGCAACGAGTCGAATGTCTGCTCGTCCATTCAAGAATACTAATCGCCTCCTTGCACAGTGTATATGAATTGGACCCTCCTTCCTTGTTTATGTAGAACATGGCCACTTGATTGCCTGTGTGAACCATGACATTCTTGCCTTGAACCTGGTCAACAAAGGTGAGAAGGGCCTTTCGGATCGCTCACAGTTCTAGGAGGTTTATCTATAGCACATGCTCCACATCTGACCATAAACCTTGCGTCTGAAGATGGGCAAGGTGGGTTCCCCATCCTTTGCGTGACGCATCCATGGTGAGGATTAACTCATGCGTAGGTATTTGGAATAAGGCGAACAGCCCATTGAGGACCACAGAAATCTGTGTCATTGCCTGTTCCGCCAGACCCTTCTGTGCTGGAGCTAGCAACCTAGGGGTGTATGCGCGTCCAGATGATGCACGGGGAATGGAGGTGAGTAGTATGTCCGAGTACGGTCCCCAGGGCTGGTGGTCGCTCAGGGCCCTGTCTTGTGGAACCTTGGCGCGCGTGTGGAG
The DNA here is from genome assembly GCF_901001135.1 of Rhinatrema bivittatum. Taxonomy (NCBI): domain Eukaryota; kingdom Metazoa; phylum Chordata; class Amphibia; order Gymnophiona; family Rhinatrematidae; genus Rhinatrema; species Rhinatrema bivittatum. The sequence continues at coordinate 240,547,334 of NC_042615.1, forward strand.
TGGTTCCTGCAATTGAGGGGGCCATCTCTTTTGCCTGGAGACAGAGGAGATGTCCGAGTAAACTCTGCATGAGGAGGCGGAGGACTCTTCTGAATCTGGAAAGTCTGAAAGCAAAGCGACGTCTGAGAATCTTATCTCACACATCTCCTGCGGGATGAAGACCCTTTGAGGATCTGGTATTTGATCTCGTGCTTCATACTCCTTGGGTTGCTGGTGTTTGTGTCCAGACTCCAATCTTTTGTGCCCTTTTATCAATGCTGACCTCCTCTGCGTCGACTGTGTCAGCGTTGTGCTGACTTGCGTCAATGTGCGAGGCTTGGGCTGGGTGCCCTTGGATGCGCCAATTTCTGACGCACTGCATCGTGCGTTGATGCGTCAGTCTACTGACACATGCATCATGCGCTCAGATTTCGATGCTCGGCCCAGTACTGGCTTTGATGCCCTCTGATGGTTGGCGCTCTTGATTCCCTGTGCCAGTTTAGATGCCTGTGGTGCTGCGTCGGGCGGCGGACACTCATGTTCACGGCCCCGCAATGCACTATCCGCGTCTGCACTCTATGTCGGGTCCTGGAGCAGGGGGGCCGCTGCAGGAGTAAGCACTCTTTGTTTTTTTGTGCCCTTACCCTCTTCCAGTTCTCCGTTCAATCCATGTACGCCCCCGGTGAAGAATGGGAGGAGAGTCTCTCTGACTGCGGGGCACAGGAGCCATTACTTCCTTCCCTGAGCCTCACGATCTTCTGGGCTTGCGGGGACATGCAACCGCAGTCGCAACATGCCAACTGGTCATGGTCCGGGCCCAGGCAGACAGCAATAATTGTGGCCGTTGGTAATTGACATCACCTTGCTGCACTGGCAGTATTTGAAGCAAGGCGGTTTCTGCCCCCTGTTAGCATTGAAAAGTGCATTTCTTTTTTTAAAAGAAAAAAAGAAGAAGAACTCATAGGGGAGTCAGGAGAAGATTGCTCTGCATGCATCCGGCAGCAAAGAAACAGACTGAGGGGAACAAGGGTGCTAGATTGTACAGGAATACACGTGCAGCCGCACGGAGCAAAACTCTGTAACTGTTAGGAGAAGCTGCGCCTCGAGGCCGTTGAAGGACGTCTTGGACAGCATGGCTAATTCAGCCCCGCTATCAACGGGAAAACTATAGACCAGGGATGGTCAACTCTGATCCACGAGAGCCACGAATAGGCTAGGTTTTCAGGATATCCATAACAAATATGCATGAGATAGATTTGCATACAAGGGAGACAGTGCATGTGATCTCTCTTCTGCATATTCACTATGGATATTCTGAAAACCTGGCTGGTTTGTGGCTCTTGAGGACTGGAGTTGGCTACTCCTGTTATAGATTGGTGAGCATGTTGATGCTGAGCAAAATGGTAGAAGCTATTTTTAAAAACAAAATCACTGACCATATGGATAGACAGCTTAATGGGAAAAGTCAACATGGTTTTAGCAAAGGAAGTCTTGTTTTAACTTTCTTTTATGCATACCGAATTGCTTGTAGCTCAAGGAAGTTTATCTGATGAAGCTTTTCCTGAGCAGTGCAGAGCCCTTGTACATTAGCTCCTCATCCAGATTGGACACATCTGTGGTGAGGACAATTTTGATAGGAGAAATTTGGAAGGATATACCCTTGTTCAGATTGGTGTTGTTGTGCCATCAAGACAGGAAGTCTCTGGGCAGTTGCATGGCATAGATGCTGTCACGCAGATCCTGAATTGCTTATAGCCATTGTGATCTGAGGAATCACTGGGATCTACTTATGTGTAGAAGTTCTAAGGGAGTGAAATGTACAGTTGTCATAAGGCCCAAAATCCTCAACAAGTCCCATGCTGATGTCTGCTGGCTTTTCTACAGTGGATATCAAGGTAATAGCCCCTCTATTGCAGAAGAAAGGCTTCTGCCCAAGTCATGTGTAGCAGAGCTCCAATAAGCAAGAATTGAGATGATGAACTCAAATGAGCTTTGATGATGAACCTTTGTTAACTCCAACACCTTAATGATCTTGGACATTGATTCTGTGGCACCTGTCTGCATTGAGCTCTCGATCAGTCAGTCATTTAGATAAAGATACACGTACACCCCAGGGCTGCCACCTGGCTCCAGATTTTCAGGACAGGTTAATCCAGTCCTGGTTTTGCCCAATGCATGAAAGAACTTGTAGTTGTGATTTCCCTCTTGCAGTCCCTAAGAAAAGCAAGACTACAAATGTCTGAATGCAATGGTGTACAACCAAGATTAGATCAGCCTGCCCTGAAAATATGGAGCCAGCTGGCAACCATAGGGCACCCCCCATGGCAAGACATTTGGTGAAGAAAATCTGGTCTGATACTAGGCCAAAAGGCAGTACTGGCATATGGTCTCTCACAATCTGAGATATTTCCTGCGATGGGGAAAAATCTTTATGTAGGTGTAAGCAGTGACGGATTTAGAGTTTTTATCACCCCTAGGCACTGTTAGTGCTGTCGCCTCCTACTCTGTGACATCAGACAACAAGGAGCAGATTTAAGGAACAGCCTGACAGTTTGCTGCAGCAGCTCAAAGGTAGATTGATTCAGTGACAAAAATTAGAAAATTCTGAAGCATACTGACAAATATTTTCTTCTTTTATATTATGCAATAAAAATGAAGTAATTTTCCAAATTTGCTTACAACTTGAAGTCAATAGAATTTTAGACTAAAGTTTAGAACTTCTATGTATAAAGCTAATTTTGAGATAGAGATGTGCACCATTACTTTATGTACGGTTTAATGTACCAGGTGGAGTTGTATAGGGAAAAGGGGCTGGATGGAGGGGAAGGAAAATGGGTGGATGAGTGATGGGTGATGAGTGATGGGTGATGAGTTTATATCATTAGTATACGTATATATGATTTTATCTTTCATTTAAAAATGTGACTATGTAATATAACAATGAGTGAGGGTAAGATTAAGTTATTCTGCAAAATTTAATAAAATATAATTAAATAAAGAAGGAGATGAACCTCTTTTAAGAATTCTTAAATATAGAACCTTCTCCATCTCCTCTTTTCCCCCATTAAGGTTGATGGCAAATACTATATCCATCAGGAAGCAAATGTGCCAACATTGGCCCTTCAAAATCAGTAAGTAAGGGTTTTGTAATAAGTCAGATAGCATATGTATAGTCAAATCATATATAATAAAGGCCTTATTTACCATCAAACATGCATTAAAACAGTGTTTCCCAACCAGTGTGCCATGGCTGGAATACCGCGGCTGCAGTCTCATTTCCTGTTTCCTTCGTAGCCTGCAGAATATCCTCCTGCCAGCAGGGAGTGTTGGAGAGCAGCGCTTATCGGCAGTTGCTTCTGCTTCCCCTCCTGTGCAACAGAAACTGCACGGGGCTCTGTAGGCCTGTGAGACCTGCTAGCCCTGTGCAGTTCAGATTGCAGAGGGTGGCTGATAAAGGAGAAAGAAGTAGCATTTGGTAAGCCTGATCCCAGAATTTTGCTGTTCAGGGATTGGGGGTGGAGTGGGGAAAGGTACAGATGAATGTGCCACAGTATGTTGGGGGAAAGGGAAGGGAAGGTGATGATGCCAGGAGATGGAGGACAGGGAAGTTGATGATGCCAGGGTTTGGGGGAGAAGGATGGCGGGAGAGGGAAGATGAAGATGATTCAAGGGAGTGGGGATGAAAGGTGAAAGGAGAGGGAAAGCAATAATGATGCCAGGGAGTGAGGTTGAGGGAAGGTGATGCCAGGGTGTGGGGGAAACGGAAGATTGATGATGATGATGATGTTGATGATGTCAGTGGGGAAGAATAGAGAGAGAGGTAAGGTGATGATGCCAGGGGGTGAGGGAGAGAGAAGATGATGATGATGATGCCAGGAAGTGAGGGAGAGGCAACTGATGCCAGGGTTAAAGAGAAAGGGAACAGAAGGTGATTGGCATGGGGAGTAGAGGGAGAGAGAAGAGAAAGTGATGGTGCCATGGAAAGGAGAGAGAGAGAGAGAGAAGGAAATTGATTATGCCAGGAGGTGAGGGATGATGCTAGGGGATGGAGGGAGAGGGGTGGATGCAGAGGGAAGGTGATGATAATGCCTGGGGATGGGGGAGAGGAATGGAGGGAGAGGGAAGGTGATGATGATGATGCCAAGAAGTGAGGGAGAGTGATAGACACAGAGGGAAGGAGATGATGCCAGGGGGTGAGAAGAAGGGGCAGAGGGATGATGATGATGATGATGATGATGATGGGGGGGGGGGGGGGGGGGGGAAGGAGAGGGAAGGTGATGATGATATGAGGGGGCTGGGGAGAGGGATGGTGATAATGATGCCGGAGGAGAGGATGATATGAGGGGGCTGGGGAGAGGGATGGTGATAATGCTGCCGGAGGAGAGGAGGAGGGAGAGAGAAGATTAAGATGATGCCAGGGGGTAGAGGAGAGGGGTAGAAGGAAAGGGAAATTGATGATGATGCAAGGGTGGGGGAAGAGGTGGTAGGGAGAGGGAAAGTGATGATGGTGGTGGTAGGAAAAGGAAGGTAATGATGCCAGGGAGTGGGGAAGAGGGGCCGAAGGACAGGGAAGGTGGTGATTAATGATGCCAGGGGTGAGGAGGTGGAGAGAGAAGGTGATGTTGATGCCAGGGAGGGGGAAGAGATGGTGGGAGAGGGAAGGGAAGAAGATGATGATGCCAGAGGACAGGCATGATTATGATGCTGGGGGAAGAGGGAAGGGAGAAGGTGATACTGCCAAGGGGTAGGGGGAGAGGGAAGATAGAAGAGAAAGCGATGATAGGGAGCCACATCGAAGTGATCCCTGTGCCAGGTGTGCCATGTAACAAAAAAAGATTGGGAACCACTGCATTAAAACATTAACATTTAATTGAAGCCACTAGCCAACCTGTTTGAATTCCAACTTAACAGAGCTAATAAAAAAAAAAAAAAGAGTTAATAAATTTTGTCCTCTTCCTGTTGAGCCAGAAATGGAGGAATATTTTCCTCTCCCCATCACCACCACCCTATGCCATTTTGGCTACCTATCTCTAGACTACCTCTAACCTCTCTCTGTCCTTTCTGAGATGTGTATCCCTAACTATACAAATTATTGAGAGTGAGGCATGATCACTTCCTTTTTTCTGCTTGTAATGCTTCTTCCTATGCATCTCAACATTCTTCTAGCTCTAGCCAATGCCTTGTTATGCTGTTTAGCTACCTTAAGATCATCAGACTCTATTACTCCTAGGTCTCTCTCCTGGTTGGTGCACATCAGCTTCTCACCCACCATCTCATATAGCTCGTTTGGATTTCTATAAACCCAAATGCATGTCTCCCCACTTTCTTGCACTGAATCTTAACTGCCAAACATTTGACCACGCCTCAAGTTTTCTTAGATCGTGTCTCTTTTATGCTATTTCCTCAGGTGTGTCCATTTTGTTGCAGATTTTAGTGCCATTCTTAAAACTGTTACTTACCATTTGAGTCTGCAGACACTGCTTCATCCTGCATTTCTGCCATCATCTTCTTACGTGCCATGTTTCTTTGGTGCTTTTTCCCAATATAATGCTGTTGGGCCATTAGTGGACTGTTAAAGGGAGCAGAACAGAGCTTGCAATACTTATCGGGATCATCTAAATCCAAGGCATTGTCCAATGAGGAAAGCAATTCAGTATCTGCATCCTGTTGCTTGGGTTCTTCAGCTGGAGTTTGCGGTGGGATTGCTGGCAAAGTATTAGTAACCAGTGTATCTGCTAATACAATACAAAAGAAACTATACATTATCTGAAAAATATCCAAAATAAATTATTTCAAAGAGCACCAGTTCTACTAGCAAAAATCTAGTTTTAGTTCATTTTAACAACAAAACTACAGAATAACAAATCAGCGATTGCTTTTCTTGTACAGAAAGATTTGAGAGAGCAATTTTCAGCAAGTTGGCTATGTGGGTACTTTTGTACCTGGTAGGTAACTTTCAAATTTAGCTACTGGGTATGCAGGTAACCCCCCCCCCCCAACAAAAAAAAACCCAAAAAACAGTTTGCTTATTTGTAAACAGGGTTCTCCAAAGACAGCAGGATGAATTAGCCAAGACACATGGTGATATCATCCGACAATGCCATCATGGACCCAGATCTCAATCCTCAGTAAAGCTGTACTGGGCATGCATGATAGTTTCCATACACATGTACTGCCTTGTCAGTAGCTCAGGCTCTTGTACAGTTTAAGCTTTAACAAGGTCGTCGACTCTCCAGGGAGGCAGGTGTTCAATAAGTATGGCTAATTCATCCTGCTATCTATGGAGATCCCTATCTACAGGTATGCTAGCTTGCTTTCTCTATTGACAAGCAGGGCTAAATTAGCCATGACTCTTAGGGAGTTCCATGTTGAGCATTGTATAGTGGAAACATTTACTTTAGACCAGTGGTTCTCAATATTTTTCTCACGTGACACACCTGATGGACAGTGCTCATATGTGCGACATACCCAATGGCTTGCTGAAGGGGGGGGGCAATGCCCCTGGGCACAGGGCCATAGAGGATGCTGATGGCCAACATAGGGAGGCCCATGTGGCTGTCAGGGGACCCCATCCAACTGGTGGCCAAAAACGGAGAGAGGCCATGTGGCCACCGGTAATCTCCATCCCACTGGCTGCTGAAAAACAGGAAACCACCGGTGGACCTCATCCCACTGGTGGCTGAAAAACAAGTAGGGGGGCCATGTGGCCATTGGTGGATTTCATCCCACTGGCAACTGAGCAGAAAAGTGCATCCTTCTGGGCCAGCCTCGTGGAATTAAAAGCTGATGAGGGTAGCAATTTCTCTATGCTGATCTCACGATGCATGAGATCAGCATGGAGGAAGTGCTATCTCTGCAAATTTTTAATATGCAGGGCCTGCACAGAGGAGGCAGCAGGGCTTCAGTAGCAGCGGTTATCTCGACTCCTCCCCAACAGGCACGTAGCAGCAGTGACAGCAGTAGCAAAGGACTGAGAGAGGCTCTAAGGCTGCCAGGCAAAGAAAGAGAGGGAGACATGCCTTCAGGGTTTGTATATGTGTGAATGAATGGGTGCCTGCCTGGGCGTGTGTTTGTATGAGTGTGGAATGGGTTCCTGCCTGGGGGTCTGTGTATGGGTGTAAGAATGAATGGAAGCCTGCCTGGGGGTAGGGGAGTGGTGTGAGAATGAAAGGAAGCCTGCCTGGGAGTCTGTGTGTGTGAGACAGAATGAATGGGAGACAGCCTGGGGGTCTGTGTATGTGAGAGTGAATGGGAGCGTGCATGAGTGTGTTTGTGTGAGAATGTATGGGACATTGTCTGGGGCTGGGCCAGTGGTGGGAGAATGAATGGAAGCCTGTCTATGGGTCTATGTGTGATAATGAATGGCAGTTTACCTGGAGGTGTGTGTGTGTGTGTGTGTGAATAAATGGGTGCCTTCCTGGGGGTCTGTGTGAGAATGAATGGGTGCTTGCCTGGGAGTGTCTTTATATGTGAATGATTGGTGCCTGCCTGAGGGGTCTGTCTGTGTGTTTGTGAAAGTGTGACAATGGGTGCCTGTCTGGGGGTCTGTGTGTGTGTGTGAGAATGAATAAGAACTTGCCTGGGGCTGAGATAGTGGTGTGAGAATGAATGGGAGCCTGCTTGTGGGTCTATGTGTGTGAGAATGAATGGGAGTTCACCTGGAGGTGTATATGTGAATAAATGAGTACCTGCCTGGGGGGTCTGTGTATGTGTGCGAAAATGAATGGGTACCTGCCTGGAAGTGTGCGTCTGTGTATGAGAATGATCGGTGCCTGCCTGTCTGTGTGTTTGTGTGAGAGTGAGAATGGGTGCCTGCCTGGGAGTCTGTTTGTGTGTGTCTGTGTGTGAGAATGAATGGGAGCTTGCCTGGGTGTGTGTGCGCGGCTGCCAGTAAGAGTCAGTGTGTGTGTGTGTGAGGGAATCTGGGGGAGTAAGAGCTTGTGTGTGCATGGTGGGGGGAGAGAGAGAGTCTGAGAGCCTGTGTAGACTGTGTGTGTGTGTGTGTGTGAGTCTGTGAGAGACAGAGATTGTGCATGTGTATGAGAACATGTCTGTGTGTGCACGAGGCTGAACGTGTGTGTGTGTGTGTGAGAGAGAGAGAGGATAAAGTTTGTGTTCCCCCCTAGCCTCCCAATCTTCAACAATCTCAGGATGACTGGAAATCAAGAGTTCCCAGTTATGGACAGAAGGGGCTTTTTAAAATCTTTATTAGTTTAATTATTGGGTGTTATTTAATGTATTCTCATCTCGTGATGCAAGAGATGAGAATACAGGAAGTGCTAGTACCGCAAGTACTGAATTACCGCGGGGCCAGCATGCAGCAGGAGGTACAGAACGGTTGCTCTCCTTAACGAAGAAGATTCAGGCTGGTGAGAGCAGCAGAGGAGGAATGACCTGTGGACTCTACCTTCCTAGTCTGCATGTGTGTGTGTGTGTGAATGGGAAGCTGCTTGTGATGGGTGTGTGTGTGAATGGGAGGGTGCCTGGGATGCATGCATGTGTGTGAATGGGAGGGTGCCTGGGATGCCTGCATATGTGTGAATGGGAGGCTACCTGGGATATGTGTATGTGTGTGAATGGGAGCCTGCCTGGGATGTGTGTATGTGTGTGCACATGCATGCATGGGAGCCTTCCAGGGATGGGCAGAGTATGTATGTGCGAGAATGGAAGCCTGCCTGGCATTTGGGTGGATATGAATGGGAGTTTGCCTGGAATGGGTGGATGTGAATGGGAGCTTGTCTAGGTTGTGTGTGTGAGAAAAAATGGGAGCCGCCTGGGTTGTGTGTGTATATGTGTGCGAGAGATAGAGAGAGAGAGAGAGAATGGGACTGCAGGTGGATGCCAACCTGCCAGCAGCTTAAATGAAGAGGAAGGCCTGGAGCCGCTGGCAGATGCCAACCAAAGAAGAGCTGGAGATGACTGTGGGTTTGTCTGAGAGGAAGCATATGTGTGTGTGTGTGTGTGTGTGTGATTGTGTTGTATGTAAATATAAGAAAGAGGAGAAAGTCTGTGCACTCCACTCCTACTAATCCATGACAATCTCAGGGTGACTGAAAATCAAAAGTTCCCAGGTATGGAGAGCTTGAATTTTTAAAATCCTTTTTAGTTTTATTTTTTGGGTATTATTTAATGTGTCTTCTGTTTTGAAATATTTTATTTGTGTTTTAGACATTTGAAAAAATTGTATGTAAGTTTTTAATTATTTGATCTTTTATTTGTCATCTGTTTTTGGAATATTATTAGCATGTATTTACTATTATGATTATGTATTCATTTTATTTCTTGATTTTGTTGTTTGATGTTTGAGGAATGGTGATGTTCTGGTTTTTATTGTTGCACTACATAGAGAGTTTGGCTTCTTGAGGTTTCCAGTTCAGGTTTGGTCATGTTTATATTTCTACTTTATGGTTGCTCTTTTCTGTATTTGGTGAGGGTCTATTTATGTTCTGCATGTGTGACTGAGGTAAGGTATTCTCCTAATAGGAAGTGTATTAGTGTTTTAGGGTTTTGGAGGGTCAAGCTCACATTCAACGCCTAATACCATATGGGTTCCAAGTGTGTTTTTATAGGATTTCTAGTTAGCATCTCAGCAGTGCATGTAAATATAATGTAAGTGATATTTTTACCTCAGAATATGGTACTTTGATATTTTTCATGTAAAATGTTATTATAAATGCATAATTCTTATCAGTGTGTGTGGAGCGGGCCGAGGTTGGGGGGCGGGCACTGTGCAAGGTTATAATGTTCACCTTGGGCACCTAATACCCCGGGGGGGGGGGGGGGGTGTGGTGGTATCCGTTTTCAAAGTTTGTATCACTGAAGGGAGCTGGGATTTTTTTTTTTGGTGGGCCTGGGACAGACAATGAACAGGGGGGGGGGGGGGGGGGGGGGGGAGGGCCAGCACAGTAATTGTTCGCACAGGGTAGCAAAAAACCTAGAATTGGCCCTGCCAGTCCTCACACACACTTTGACTGAGTCTCTTTGAGCATGCTCAGCATGCCATTATACCATGCATCCAAGCAGAGTCCCTTCAGTCTCATAATATAGAATTCAGGAATAAACGAAAAAGTGGAAACCCAACTGCATGGGGTAGCAGGCAGGTTTCATGAGGATTAGCATCCTGCTGTCCTCGGAGAACACCAGTTACAGGTAAGCAACTCTGCTTTCTCTGAGGACAAGCAGGATGGCAGTCCTCATACATGGGTGAATCCCTAGTTATAGGCTTGCCTCTCCACAAAAAAGGGGACCAACAAAACACCAAAACAAGTGCCAACAGGCAGAATAACAAAAAGCTTTGTTGGTAACAAGGAGGGCAGCCTGAACAAGAACAAGTCCTAGGCGGGAATAAAGTTGTTTTCTAAACCTCAAAAAAACTTCCAAAGAGCAGGCTGGCCAAACTTCCTGTCACATCGGCCATCCCTATCCAGACAATAATGCGATGTGAATGTGTGAAGAGAACTCCACATCGCAGCTAAGGCTTTTTTGCAGTCCAAACTGTGCAAGGCTTGCTCGCCTTGGTGCGAACGGGGCCTGGAATAGAATGTTGGCAAGACGATGGACTGGTTAAGATGGAAATCTGACACCACCTTGAGGTGCGTATGCAAGACCATTCTATCATGGAAAAAACTTAGTATAAGGTAGATAAATCACTAAGGCCTGGAGCTTGTTGATCCTGCATGCTGAAATGACTGCCACCAAAAATATGACCTTCTAGGTCAGGTATTTCAGGTCACAGGAAGGCAGCAGCTGAAAAGGAGCTTTCATTAGCTGGGCCAGCACCACATTGAGATCCCAGGACGCAGCAGGAGGCCTTAGGGGAAGTTTCAACTGAAACAGACCTTGCATAAACTGTACAACTATAGACTGTACAGAGATGGCTTAACCTCTAATACTGTGATGATATGTGCCAATCGCACTTAGGTGAACCCTCATGGAGTTGGTTTTAAGACCAGCTTCTGAAAGGTGTAGAAGGTAATCAAGCAGTTTGTGTGTTGGGCAGGAGAAAGAATCTAAAGCTTTTTGCTCACCCCACACGGAGAACCTTCTCCACTTCAAGTCCATATGATTTTCTGGTGGAAGGCTTTCTGAAAACCACCAGGACAAGAGAGACATCCTCTGAAAGATCGAGGGGTTGGAGAGTCATCCTCTCAACATCCAGGCTGTGAGCAACAGGGCCTGAAGGTTGGAATGATGCAACTTGCCCCAATCCTGTGTGATGAGATCTGAGGAAGTCCCCAGTCTGATCATTTTTTTTTAAACTGTTTATTTAGGTTGGTCAGAACATACACTGAGCACAACAGAGCATAGCAAAATACAATGATAAAACCAAAATGAAATGAGATACAGCCATATAACAATAGGTATAGACAATTATTGTGCGTTGAAGAATCTCCAGTATGGGTCCCAGATTTTGTCATGTTGTACATTATCCCGTAACAGAAACATAAGTTTTCCAAAAGGGCAACAGAATGGACCTGGGATCTCCACTCTTCGAGAGTGGGGACAGACTTCCATCGTCAAGCTATGATAAAGCGCGCAGCATATGTTGTACTAACAATCTTTGGTATTTACCCAGCCACTGATCTCTTCAAAGCCCCAAAAGACACAACCCTGAGTTAACGAACAGAGAACAGCCTGCAATTTTCCCGATAAGACGCCTTACTCTCTGCCAGAAGATAGAGATAAAGGGGCACTCCCGCCATACATGCAAATATGAACCAGATTGGCTGCACCCAAGCCAGCACAAAGGAGAGGCAGAGGTCGAGAATATGGAGAAGAACAGAAGGCATCTATAGGTGCGCATAATCAACCGGACCATCAACTCAGCCCTTTTAGCACAAAGGGAGGACTTATGCACCCTATGCCAAATCTCTCTTTAGTCCTCTGGACCTATGGAGATCTTCAAATCCCTTGTCCACTGCCTCTCCACCTTTAGGACAGGATACTTGTTCGGAATGGTCTGGTATATCGCAAGATACAAGATAGAACAGGTCTTTCTCGTAGCAAAGCCTTTGGTAAAAGCAAGTTCTAGAGGTGTAGGAGTAGACCAACGCCAACCTTTGTGCTCCCGTCTTGCTAATTACCCCCCCGCAGACAGTCATAATAGGATTGGGAAGAGTCAGGAATCTCAAATTCATCCTGCAAATCTGAAAAAGAAAGAAGTCCCTCGCCATCGTATAGATGCCCCAGGCAGCATAATTTGGTCTCCCACCATTGCTTTGCAGCTAGGCTGAATGCATGAATTGATAACGCTGGATTTTTCCAGAGCGGAGTAAATGCAAATGAAATACCCAAGCCCCTGCACATCACTCTCCATGTTTTAACTGTACAGGCAATAAGGGGGTAATTGTGACAGGCATTGGTGTGCAAGATAATAAAGACATAAGATCTGAGTCGCCAGCTAGGTGCTGCTCTAGAGCAAGCCAGGGAAAGGCCTGATCTCCATACAGTCATGTGAAAATTTCAGAGAGGAGTGCTGCCCAGAAATAAACCTGGAAGTCAGAAAAGGCCATCCCACCCCGCTCCTTGAGCCTACAAAGAGTTTGAAGCCAACCTTCACTATTCTCCCATCTCATAGAAAATCCAAGAGATCACTGTTAAAAGAGAGAAAAAAAACTGCGTAGGAAAAAACAAGGAACATGCTGGAATAGGTAGACAGGCGAGGTAAGATATTCATTTTGATCACATTTATCCTGCCCCCCCCCAAGGAAAGATAATGGCCCCCCACACTCTCAGATCCCGCCTGATCTTAGTAACCATAGGGGCATAGTTCAGCCTATAGAGATCGCCCAAAGTGCTAGATATAGCGATGCCCAAATATTTAATAGAGGTTGACGCACATTTGAAAGGAGCAAAACAAGCAGGAATGTTTCCTGCCCTACAACTCCCAATATGGAAAATTACCGATTTGTGATAGCTAACTTTGTAACCTGCCACAGTACTGAAAGCTGCCAATTCCGCCAACAGCACCGGACCCTCCTTGCCAGGGTCAGATAAAAATAAGAGGACATTGTCCGCTTAGAGCGAGATTAAATGTCGTTGCTCCCTAGACCGAAAACCCATCAGAGTGGGGTGATCCCGTAGCTGTGCCGCAAGCGGCTCTATAGCTAAATCAAATAACAGAAGTGACAGCGAGCATCCCTGTCAGGTGCCCTTTTCGATAGGAAAACGAGTAGACATTTGACCATTGGTGAGAATACTAGCCTTCGGACACTTATATAATGCCTACATCTACCCGCAGAAAGGGGCTGGAAACTCATATTTCTCTAAAACCGTAAAAAGAAAAGGGCAAAGGCCTTCTCCGCATCCAGGCTAATCACTAAACGGGGAGTCTTCTCTTTCTGGGCCAGGGCCATTATAATCAAACAAGCGGCTGCTGATGAAACCTGTTTGATCAGACCCCACCAAAGATCCCATGCAACGTTCTAGCTAAATCTGAAGAACCTTGGCTAAGATTTTGACATCTGCATTCAGTAGGGAGATAGGTCTATAAGCCTCAGGTTCAAATGGATCCCACCCCTGCTTATGAAGCAAAGCTATCGTAGTGTCAAACAGATTACGTGTGCAATTCGGATGGACCTGTAAATAATTAAAAACAAATTTTAATGGTCCTATCAACTCAGTTAAAAAAGCTTATAGACCTCCACTGGAAAACCATCAAGACCAGGACTTTTCTTCCCTGGAAGATGCAAGATTGCATCTTGAATCTCCAAGGTTGAGAGAGGAGCCATCGGCCTCTCCTTCTGGGAGTCAGACAGAGATGACAACCGAACCTCAGCTAGGTAATTTGCAATTGCCTCATCCGAAACAGAGCCATTGGCCGAGTGTAGCTGATGAAAAAATTCCTTAAACTGATCGTTAACTACTTCCTTAGACTGGGCCAAAGAGCCGTCAGCCCTACAGACCCCAGGGATCAATGTCCCCTGCGACCTACATCGCAACAACTTGGCCAGCATAGCCCTCGATTTATTCCCAAACTCGTACACTCGTTTTGAATACCGAAGAATCTGCTCCACGCCCTCCAGTTGCAGCCCCTGGAGCAATGCTCCTCATTTCTCCAGCGCCTTAAAAATGCAATAAGAACCAGTATGTTTATGCACCTTTTCCAACTGTACAATTTGAATCTCCAGGGAGCCCTCAGGGCACTCATACTCCTTCTTCCGATGAGAAGCGAAGCTAATGATCCGCCTGCGCAAAACAGTTTTAAGTGTCTCCCATAATAGAACTGTAGACTATTCCTTGATACTGTGGACCTTGAAAAACTCCTGCACAATGCTCCGAATCATATTGCAGAAGAGTGATGAACGCAGGAGGGAAGCATTAAACCTCCAACCCCATCCTGCAACAGGCCCACTCGTGGTACTCTTCTGCAGCAAAATAGGGCAATGATCCGAAAGGGTGGCTGGCCAAATATCCGCCAACCCCACCCTGAATAATTGCAGACAAGAACATAGAAAAAAATCAATCTGGTTGTAAAATTGATAACAGGCTGAGTAGCAGGTATAGTCTCTGCCCGATGGGTTTTGCTCCCTCCAAACATCCACCACGTCTAAACGTGACATCATAGCTTTTAAAGAATCCGCAATGCCTCCAGGCTGGCTGCCCGTGGGCCTGTTCAGGCCAGGATCTAAACCAACGTTCCAGTCTCCACTCAAGATAAGGGTGAAGGAAGAGAAGGCACTTACTTGCCCGCACAGCTGCAAATAAAAATTCTGCTGGCCTACATTAGGGCCATAGACGTTTATCAGAGCAGAGTGCTCCCCATTTAAAGAGCATTCCAGAAAAACAAATCGCCCCCTCAACATCTTTTTGAACATTCTGTACCACTAATGGCAGCCCTCTATGAATTAAGATGCACACTTCCCTACTTTTGGAATTATAAGAAGAGTATTCTACCCGGACCACCCAATCCCTAACCAATTTAGCACTGCTCCAAACAGCTATGTTGCCTGAACATCTGGTTTTCTAGGTCCCCTTGGCCTTGCTGGTCAGTACTTGGCCACCACCATCTAGCCAGTAAAAACCCAGTTGGTTTCTGGGGCATTACAGTCTGCTGGTATCAACCTAGCTATCCTATGGCTTGAAGTATCATTCAGTCATGCTTCCTTTAACTGCCTTTCATTTTTTCCTTATCACTTCTCCCCTTACGT
The DNA here is from genome assembly GCF_901001135.1 of Rhinatrema bivittatum. Classification (NCBI taxonomy): domain Eukaryota; kingdom Metazoa; phylum Chordata; class Amphibia; order Gymnophiona; family Rhinatrematidae; genus Rhinatrema; species Rhinatrema bivittatum. The sequence continues at coordinate 240,562,462 of NC_042615.1, forward strand.
AAGAAAGAACATAAGACATGTCATACTGGGTCAGCCCAAGGGTCCATCAACTCAGCATCCTGTTTACAATAGTGGCCAATCCAAGTCACAAATATCTGGCAAGTACCCAAACATAAAATAGATCCCAAACTACTATTTCTTATTGATTAATAGCAGTTTATGGACTTCTCCAAACCTTTTTTTAAACCCAATTACACTAACTGCCATAACCACATTCTCTGGCAATGAGTTCCAGAGCTTAATTATGCATTGAGTGAAAAAGCAGAGTTGCTTACTTGTAACAGGTGCTCTCCTAGAACAGCAGGATTTTAATCCTCACACATGGGTGGCATCATCAGATGGAGCCTGGCACGGAAAACTGTCAAAGTTTATTTATTATACGCGCTTTCAACATATGAGCTCAAAGCAAGTTACAGAGAGGGAGGAAGATTTAACAATTTACGTAGTCCGCGAGGTAACTGCACCGCGGAAAAGAAGAGAGTGAAGGGAGACCTCGCCTGGATGTGCAGATAGTAGCAGGCTGGGAAGGCTCAGTCTGCTGGTTAAAGCTTCTAGAACTTTGACAAAAGTTTTCCATTCCAGGCTCCATCGGATTGTGTGGCTGCGGGAGAAAGTGCTTAATTTCCTGTTGCCGCGTAATTTACAATTTGCTGCACAATGTTCTTGAAGCTACTTCAACTTATTTGAACAAAGCTAAAGGGTGCCTGCCTTCAATTTCAGCTCCTGCTCCAGCCAGTTCCCTTGTAAACCATCTGCAAGGAACAAGAAAGGGGGGTGCGGCCAAGGCTGGTTCAGACAAAGCAGATGAAAGAAAAAGCACTTTGCTCTTTAGGCCAGCTCATCTACTCCTGTTGTTCTCTCATTCACCTCTTGTCCTAAAGGGAACTGGAGGGGAGGGGTGAAATTTGAGTAGAGAAAGAAGTCAGAATATTTGATCCCTCTAAGATCTCTTAAATCCAACCAAAGATAATTTTGATATAATTCCCCCGATGATGTCCCTTTAGAAGAATTTCATCATTGTACAAATATTCTTGCATCTCCATACGTGGCCAACCATACATCAGCTACAAAGATGTGGATATGTTTTTGGAAGTCTGCTGGTGTCTCACAGCTGGCAGAGAAAACATTAATTTCAATTAATAGAAGCTTTGCACCACTGCTGACAAGTTTCAAATGTGTGTTAATTCAACTGCTTTTTGTATCTGTTACCATATGCCCAATATATATATGCACATATCTTTCTGTGTAATTATATGACAAACTGCTCATGCTGAGGTCATTTTCAGTATACATAAACTTATAGATCTGGAAAGACAATCAGGACTTTCTTAAGAAAAAATAAAAGGGGTGGTTGCACTATTTCAATTCAAAACAAAAATGGCATTTCACTGTTAAACGTTTGTAACAAATATGTCTTGATAAATTGTTGATTTTTGTAATTGGTAAATTTTGTATTTGTACATAGTTTAAAAACAAACAATGTGAATGGTTTTCAATAAAAAATTAACTTTTTTTTGCATAATCAGAGGTATGAATGTTTATGCAAAATTGCCTCAGAATCTTGAAAAACCTGGTGCTCTAGTTATGTACTCTTATTAATAATTGAAAAATTGCATAGCAAAGTCATCATATATTTAAAAGTAGTGGATGTTTGTGATTGCCATTCTCTTCACAAAATACTGTTTAGCGTGAAATGCTGTTATGGATAGTGGCTTCCCTCTCCTACAAACAATTCTTGGATTTTATTATTTAGAAAATAATAACATTTGTGGATTTCAGTTTGCAAGCTAAGCACCAGGTTCTTTCTTTTTTGGTCTATATCATTGTTTTAGCTTTACACCATGCTGATTGTTCTATAGTGAGCAGCATTTGGATTTTTAAGGCCATTGTTTAGCAAACTTTTTCGATTAAAACCTAGGTCAAAATGTCTGGACACATCATAAACAACTTACTACAAATCAACATTTTTAAGGTGTTTCATCAATTTAGCCTCTTTAAAAGGTAAGCTAATATGAAATGTAAAAGAAAGATATATAACGGTAAAACACAGAGTTATACACCCTCATACTAAGCAAAATACCTTTAAAATTAACAGATTTCTTTTTGAAGGGACCTGGCAGTTTCTTCCTGTTCCTTTTGGCCTTCTAGTTCAATTTGAATTAGTCAGTATTTGGCTACAAAGCCATCAGCCTTCATTCTCAATTATCCTGGGTTTTTTCCCCTGTTTTTATATTCCTCTCCCAACTCAGCCCAGCTATCACAGCGTCAGTGCTTGGCTAAGGGCAACATACCATAGCTCCTTCTATTACTCAACTAACATGGATAGTAAGTCTGGCTACTAGGTGTCGCAAGTGTGCAATGGTTGTGACTCCTTCTCAAGCCTTGGCGAGCAAGATCCTGGCCCAAGAATAAAACCCAGATCTTTGGCATAGCAGTGTACAGCACTTGCCACTACATTACCAGACTGGCCCTCAAAAGGTTATTTTTCATGATTTCAAGACATTCTTCTTGCTGATTTAAAGCAGAGTTGGTTACCTGTAACAGGTGTTCTCAGAGGACAGCAGGATGTTAGTCCTCACATATGGGTTACGTCATTAGATGGAGCCCTGATGCGGGAACCTTATGTCAAAGTTTCTAGAACTTTGACAAGGAACACTGAGCATGCCCAGCATGCCCTATACCACACATCCATGCGGGGTCCCTCTTCAGTCTCGTAACATAGAATTACGATTAAAATTAAAAATAGGAGAAACCCGATTCCGCAGGTGGCGGGCAGGTTTCATGAAAACTAACATCCTGCTGTCCTCGGAGAACACCTGTTACAGGTAAGCAACTCTGCTTTCTCTGAAGACAAGAAGGATGGTAGTTGTCACATGGGTGAATCCCTAGCTACAGGCTGCTCCCCAACACAAAAGGGGATCAACAGACACCCAACCAGGCGCCAACAGGAACAACAATAACTGTGTTGTTGGTAACAGAGGGGGAGACAGCCTGAACCCAAATGAGCTCTAGGTGGGAGAGTTGGGTTCTACACATCAAACAGGTTTCCAAAGGACAGTCTGGCTGAACCTGCTGTCGCATCGGCCATCCCTAACCAGACAATAATGAGATGTGAATGTGTGGAGAGAACTCCATGTCGCAGCCTTGCAGATCTCCTCAAAGGAACTGCTCGGAAATGGTCCACTGACGCTGCTTGGCTCTGACAGAATAAGCCTTGACATGACACCCAAGATGCAGTCCTGTCTGGGCATAACAGAAGGAAATGCAATCTGCTAGCCAACTGGATAGTATCTGTTTGGCAAAGGTTATGCCCAACCTATTCTCATCAAAAGAAACAAAAAGGTGGGTGGACTGACTATGGGTTTCTGTCCACTCCAGGCCCGCTTGTGGTCCAAACTGTTCAGTGCTCATTTGCCTTGGTGCGAAAGGGGCCTGGGAAAGAATATTTGCAGGTCGATTGACTGGTTAAGATACAAATCCATCACCACTTTAGGCAGGCAATTAGGGTGCCTACATAAGACCACCCTGGCATGATAAAATTTAGTATAAGTTGGATAAGTCACTAAGGTCTAGAGTTTGCTGATTTTGTGCACTGAAATAACCACCACCAAAAATATGACCTTCCAGGTCAGATACTTCAGGTCACAGGTGCACAGTGACTGAAAAGGAGCGTTAATCAGCTGAGCTATCACCATATTGAGGTCCCAAGACACAGTGGGGGCCTTAGGGGAGCCTTCAATTGAAGCAGACCCGAATGAAACGTACAACTATAGGCTGTACAGACATGGGCGTACCATGTAAACCTTGGTGGTATGTGCCAATTGCACTAAGATGAAGTCTAATGGAACTGGTTTTTAAGCTAGCTTCTGATAAGTGTAGAAGGTAATCAAGCAGTTTTCGTGTGGGGCAGGATCTAAGGCCATCTACTCAATTCACCTCCACTTCAGTCCATAGGATTTTCTAGTGGAAGGCTTTCTAGAAGCCACAGGACCTGAGACACATCCTCTGAAAGATCAAATGACTGCAGAATTAACCTCTCAACATCCAGGATGAGTAACAGGGCCTGGAGATTGGGATGCCGCAGCCTGCCTTGGTCTTCTGTAAAGAGATCTGGGAAGGTTTCTAGACTGATCAGTCTCTGGATGGACAACTCCCACAGGAGTGGAAACCAGACCTGTCTCAGACCAATCATAGTCCCTTTGTCCTCGCGAGGCTTCAAGAGAGTCTTTGCCATTAAGGAAATTGGAGGATAAGTGTACAGAAGACCCTTGCCCCAATGATGGGCAAGGGCATCTGAGTCTGGTTTGCCATCTGACCACTACAAGGAGCAGAATCGAGGCACCTTCCTTTTGCAGGGGGACACAAACAGATCTTCATCCAGGTTCCCCTAGAGGCGGAATAACTGATTCGCTACCTCCTGGTTCAGGGATCACTCATGGGGTCTGAAGGCTTGACTCAGCCTGTCCGCTACCATGTTCTCCATCCCGGCCAGGTACATGGCCCTGAACATCATCCCAGGGGACAGGGCCCACGACCACATCTAGATCGCTTCCTGACATAGGAGGTACCTCCCTGTTTGTTGACATACCATATGGCTACCTGGTTGTCGGTGTGGATCAGAACAACTTTGGGGCCGACGCAGTACTTGTAAGTAGAAAACAGGTGCTCAATGTTAAGCGCCCATTTTCCTAACGTGCGCCCAGCCACCTCTCCTGGGTATGCGATGCAATATTTAAATGAGGGATCGTGCTTAAAAGGAAGTGCTAGGGAACAGTTTTATTTTTTTAATTTTATTTTTATTGAGGTTTCAATTTCAAATACATTGAAAACAATGTTAACAGAAAATAATTGAAATGTTAACAGAAAATAATTGAAATATAATTAACGTAACATCTTTTGCAAGAACAAATTTACATAAAATATTATAGGAATAGTTGGGAGAACCATTAATTACCAAGCGGAGTCATAGGGAAAAGGAATATCCATCATAAACAATAAGACTGAAACACCGTGTACACAAAGATAACTATATTAACCAATACCTTTTGCAGCATTATTAGGAGTGTGAGTCTAAGTATACACATAGCTGGTCTGGATCAGAAAAAATATTTCTATCGTTTTGGTATATTAAACCTACAAGGAAATCTTAAATAATATTTGGCGCCTCTAAGAAGCACCTCATTTTTCATTGATAGAAATGCTTTTCTTTTCTCCTGTATTCTTTTAGTTATGTCCGGGAAGACTCTTATTTGAGCACCGTAGAAGAGCTGTGTATGTTTTCTAAAGGACTTTCTCAATATATTATCTCTATCATTAGCATGCATAAAAGTCACAAGCAAGGTAGCTCTCAATTCAACTTTGGCTTCATATGACTTTTCCAAAAAATCTGAAAGATTGTCGAAGGCAATTATGATGAAGAAGATGGATCTTTTAGAAAACTAAATGAGAAGAAATAACCTTAGATTTTTGAACTTTCCAAAGACTAGATTTTATAAGATTTACTTGTACATCCTTTATACCCTTAATTTCAGTTTCCATTTTATTTTATTTTTCAACAACTTGAACTTTATTTTCCAAAATTTGAGTTCCCTCCATATTATGTTTAACAGCCGTTGTTAAATCATTAATCGCAGTGCTTATCTTTGTCAGAACTTTCCTAATTTCAGTTCAGCATGTTCATCGAAGGTAACACCACCTGAAACTCAGGCACCTTACCTCCTTGCTGCATAAGGGAAAGTTTTGCGTTGCGGCATCGGGCACATAGGACAGGTGGCTGTTAGTGCAGGTTGGGAAAATGGATGCTCAATACGAGCGTCCATTTTCTCCCGCTACCGGCACAATATACATGCACAAGATAAATGGCTTGAACCATGTATCTTGGGCGTTTATATTAGGTGCCCAGAATAATTTGTTTTTTACCCAAGACTTTCTTTTTTTAACCGGAATCTGCTTTCTGTCGTTCCTCCTGCTTAGTATTGCGACAATACTAATAAAAAGAATCACAGAAAGCAGGATTTTTTGTTTTTATCAATGAGCCCTTGATTGCAGCATACCTTTCGCTAGTCCTGGTATGCAATGGGCACATTGGCGGTGTGGGAAGTTTTTTGCATCGCGGGTATTAATTAATAGCCTAATCTACATGGAATTTACATGTGATCAGTGCTATTAGCTAAGCAGCAGTTTGGACATGTTATTCCCCATATTGTATCAGGGGTTATAGATGCATGTCCAAAATGTGCGGCCAATCATGTGTTAAGCCATGCACAGTATTGCATCAGCTCCTTTGTTGGACAGCCCATCTCTGAAAGCTAATAGCGCGTACCTGATCACCTGAAGCTCCAGGAAGCTGATTTGACAAGAACGTTCCTGAGCGTACCAAAGACCCTAGGTATCGAAAACCATCTAAATGACCTCCCCACCCCAGGTAGATGCATCCGTGGTTAGGACAATTTGAGTGGGGAGACCCTGAAATGAGATCCCCTTTTCCAGATTGGAAAGTACCTCCACAAGGGACAATGAGTCCTGGAGAGATGAGGTGACTCGGATGCAATCCTGGAGGCTCTGAGTGGCTTGGCACCACTGTGACCTCAGGGTCTATTGGGTCTGCACATATGTAAACGTGTGGCCGTATAGCCCAACAGCCTCAACATATGCCAGATTGACATCTGCTGAAATGGTCGCCAAGGCAATGGCCCTCTAGCAAGGCAGAAAGGCCTTGGCCTGAGCCATATCTAGCAAAGCTCCTATGAAGTTCAATTGAGGTGATGGGCTAAGATGGGACTTTGGGTAGTTGAGAACGAACCTTAGTTATTCCAATACCCGAATAGTCAAGTGCATGGACCTGACGGCCCCTGCTTGAGATGTGCTCTTGACCTGCCAATTACCCAGATATGGGAAGACATGCACTCCCAGTCTGCGGAAGTGTACCGTCACCACGGCCAGGCATTTTGTGAAGACCCGTGGGGCAGATGCGAGCCCGAACAGCAACACTCAATATTGGAAGAGCTATGTTCTCACCACAAATTGGAGATACTTCCTTTGACCGGAGAAGATCTCGATATGAGTGTATGTGTCCTTTAGGTCAAAGAAGCATAGCCAGTCCCCTTTTTGCAAAAGGGGAATCAAGGTGCCCAAGGAAACCATCTTGAACTTTTGTCTTTTTAGAAATTTGTTCAAGGTCCTTAGGTCTAGGATGGGACAGAGTCCTTCTGTTCTCTTTGTGATGAGGAAGAACCTGGAGCAGAAACCTGCCCTCTTTACCCTGGTGGTACGGGCTCGACCACTCTGCCCATTAAGAGGGAGGAGAGCTCCACTTGTAGTACCTCCTGATTTGTTACCGGACGCCAATATGGGCACGGACGGCAATTTGGTGGGACACCTAAAAGATTCAATTGGTACCCTTAGTGGACGATAGACAGAACCCACTGGTCCATGATAAACTGGGCCACTGGTTTGCAAAGAACCACAGCCTGCCCCCAACTGGAGGGTCTATAGTCCCGGGTACGGGCAACTGTTTTACGCTCCCTGTGGCCCCATCAAAATCCCATCCTCAGAGTTGACTGAGGAGCCGGCAGGGGCTTGGGTGCACTCTGCTGCCTGGGACGGCTGTGGGAGCCCTGATGGTGTTGATGGGAGCGAGGAGATGGAGGATAGTACTTTCTTTGTGAAAGAAAGAATTCCTTGGCACTGGTCTTGACAGCCTCCTGGATGAGGAGGACGGGTCCGGAGTACTGGCAGAGAGCTGTTGGAGGGTCTATGGTGGTCCCAAAGTTGAGCCACAGCATCCCTCACCCTACCTCCGAAGAGATTCTCTCTAGTACACAGCATGTCAGCAAATTATTCCTGTACCTCTGGTCGGAGATCCGAGTTCTACAGCCATGCCATTCTGCAGGCGCCGATTCCCACTGCAGAGACTGTTACAATGCCGTCTCCAAAACATCGTAGGTGACACGGACCTCGTTTTTTCCACACTCCAGGCCCTTGTGCACCAGAGACAAGAGAGTATTTTACTACTATTGAAGTTGCTATTGAGTACTGGCTCATGGAGAGCTGGTAGGCAGTGATGCGGGCAATAAGCATGGCACCTTGGAACACCTTCCTCCCAAGAGCATCCATCGTTTTGTGGTCCTTCCCTGGAATGGGTCCGAAAGCACTTGGCTCTCTTGAAAGTGGATTTGACCACCACTGACTGGTGAGGCAGCTGACACTTATCGAATCTAGCAGCCTTCTGGATGAGGTAGATGCCTTCTTACTAACGAAAGGCACTGTGAAGGATGTTCCCATATCCTCAGCAGCAACTCCTTAAGGATCTTGTGTACTGGGACCAACACGATCTCCTTAGAAAGCTCCACAAACTGGAGGATCTCAAGCATTTTGTGCCTGGCGTCCTCCTCTGTTAAAAGTTGAAACGGGTTGGCCTCTGCCATCTCCCTCACATACCTTATGAAAGTCAAGTCCTCAGGCCGGAACTTCCTTCGCTCATCTGGAGAAGGGTCTGACAGGAGACCATTAAAGCCCTCGGAGGACAACTCTATCGGATAACCCCCTCAGGGGTCATAGGGACCCTTATCCTCACTGTATGCTATAGGGGATGGGGCCCTAGATGCTCGACCTTTGACCAGAGGTGCAGGCACCGGTAGAAATGGACGGGGCACTACAGGCCTTGGCCACTCTGCCAGCCTCGGTGGAGCTTCTTTGGAGGAGGAACTGGCAACAACCATCATGGACCTCCCGCTTCCGGGGCATCACAGCAAAAGCCATGCACTGGGCATCGACGGGAACTGGTGCTGATGCTTCTTAGGCTTCCCTCAATGCTTGGCCCAGTCTTTCCTTGGTGCCAAGACTGAAAATAATGAACCTGGCATCCTTGGCCCAAAAGTGATTGACAATGGTCGGTCTCCGGCACCCTTAGTTACCGACAGTCCCTCCAACATCGATAGCGTGGTATCCATCGGTGCGGCTCCAAGTTCCATTGATGCAGATGCCACCAATGCTGATGCCTCGGATTTTCTCAACCTGAAGAGCTGATCCATCTTGTTGAGTCAAAGTTGATGTCCCTTTGGGGTCATTTGGGCGCACCTTGGATGTCATGTGATGCCCCCAGGCATAGGACACATATCTCATGAGGATCTGTAATAGACGACCTTGGACGTAATAGACAACCTTGGATGTAATAGACAACCTTGGATGTCATGTGATGCCCCCAGGCATAGGACACATATCTCATGAGGATCTGTAATAGACAAGGTCCTCGGGCACTGGGGTCTTCAACGAAAACCGGATGTGGCCATGACAGAACGAAAGAAAAGGGGCTGTAGACATTAAACAATGGCAGCGGCTGTCAATGGCTGGCAGGCACTGGGGCACCACTGCTGTGGGGGGAATTGACTGCGAAAGGAAACTTACCAGAAATGCCAAAAAACCCCGACTAGGACACTACGGGGAGGCACAGAGAGGAACCCAGCGATGGAACGATACCAAAAATCTCAATGAAAAAAATTTTGCACTAGGCCAGAAATAGTCAAAGATAGCTTAATTGGACTGTGAAACTTATAGCTTCACGGAAAAGAGACCAAAGAGAGACCCTGCGTGGATGCATGGTATAGGACATGCTCAGTGTGCCTAGTCAATGTTCTAGAAACTTTGACAGATTTTTCGCATTGGTGCTACATCTGATAACATTACCCGTGTGTGAGAATTACCATCCTGCTTGTCCTCGGAGAACCAGTTATACTCTAACTCATCCCCTCTAACCAACCTGCCACTAAACTCATCAAAAAACACCACTAAACAAGACTGGGGGTAGAAGTACCATTGAGAAGATATAGAAAACTAAGTATTTTAGCATTGCATAATCCATGCGTATCATTTCAACCTACTCAATTTTTTGGATCTTAAAATAAAGCAAACAGGAAAAGAAATGAGTGAACATAGAAAAGGCAGCATAACACGGCATGGTTCAGACAGGTTTTATATTACACATATAATTTAATCCTCACCATTTTCCAACTGAGTTGTTTGTGGGAAGAACTGACTGCTCAGTGGGCTCAGCAGGACCTGATCCCCTGTCAGCTGTCTCAGCTTTTTGGCATGGACCTTTCCCACGTAGTGCGACTGTGCAACAATGGCAGAAGTGAAAACCATATTGCAGAGACTGCAAAATTTATTTTTGTCAACCACGCTACTTCCGTCAACCTAAAATCAAGCATGATCCCAATTAGAACAGCTTAATACTTAAAGGGATTATTTGACATTGTAACTCTCAAGTAGAAAAAAACTCACATGAAAATTTACATGATCAATTTTTGGTTTCTTAATAATTGCCTCCTCTTGCTCTTGGTGCATTTGAAAGTAAAGCCGAACTTTCTGGGCATGCTTTTTACCCTAGGAAAAAAAAATTAAAAAGGTTCACAGATTAAGTAATGCTTAAAGCAGACAGGGCTAACTATGATTTAACAGAGACACTTCATGCTGTGATAGAGAAGACAAGTTTATGCAGTTTTGACATATTCAACTAATCTTTTGAAAAGTGTTAATAGTTCACTTTTGATGGACATGCTCTCTTCCAGTTCTCTAACAGGTTTTTTTTGTGTGTGCGCAGATGATGAAATATGGGAGGAGACATACAAATACGCGGTGTGAGGTGAGCACCTGTATCTGTAGTATAGTGTGCAAAGAACAGAATGATTCAAGGCCTCAGATTTCCAACTGCTTCTACCATGGCTAGATTTTCCTCTGTCTTGAGTCTCAATTATTGATGGGTTTGTAAACCATGGTTGCACCATCTATACTCCTATTCAGTGAGCTATATTAATATGAGAGGGGGACTTTGGTTCCTTCCATTTTTTGTTAGGCTACAAATAAACACATGAAACAGAGAAGGCTAGAGCAATAAAATGCTGCTCACATTCAGATTCCCAAATCTTACTCATAGACCTGGTATAACCCCTTAATTACTATCGGGCCGATACAGTAAAGCGTGGCCGCGGTTGCCCAATTTTTAACCCGCTTTGGATGCATATTTTGGACGCGTAAGGCGGACCTGCAATTCAGTATCGGCTTTTACGCGTCCTTACCGCTTTCCAAAATGGACGCGTATCCATTTCCACCCGCCGCATATATATGATATGTTAATGATCAATTTAGCTATTCTCTGCGATACAGTAACGTGCGCCCAGATTTTCGCCTTTTTAACCAGCTTATTTACCACTTCTTTAACTTGAATATTTACCGCCTACCCTGACCCTGGCGTTAGTGTGGGGTTCGGTCAGCTTCAGACCGGACAGCGTCAAGGACAATATGCATATATTGGCTCTGGTGATCTTTTTCATTCGGTTGGACGTCCGGCTGCCTTGAGCATCCGGCCGGGCGCTCAAGGCAGCGGCCATGGACGTTGGAAGGCAGCGGGGTCTCCGATCTTGGACGCCCGGGCGGGAACGTCCATGAACAGAAGCCCCAACCTTGGACGTCCGGACGGGTGCTCAAGGCAGCGGGATCTCCGATCTTGGATGCCCGGGCTGGAACGTCCATGAACGGAAGCCCTGACCTTGGACGTCCAGACGGGCACTCAAGGCATCGGGGTCTCCGACCTTGGACGTCCGGACGGGCGCTCAAGGCAGCATACATGGACGTTGGAAGGCAGTGTTCCTCTCTTTCCGGGCGTCCATGCTCGGAGGCCCTGACCTTCACAGATCCCTGGACGTCCTTGCATGTCCTTAAGCGCCCGGATGTGGAAGGCTGGGGGTGGCCTCCGAACAAGGACGTACGGATGCTCAGGGCAGCGGTCCCAGTGTCCATGCAGGGTCTGTAGAAAAGAACCATCCACTTACCTGGTGGAATGACATTTGAAATGACAGGTATGGCGCCAGCGCACCCTGGATACTCTCTCCGCTCTATACAGTAAAATGCATTGCAAACGCCAACTGCTTCACAGAGGCGCTTTGGACGCTCGTTTGCCGCTGCTTGGATTTGCGTCTAATTTGAATACTGAATCGAGCGGCTTGTGAACTAAAATGTGCACGCGGCAAACGAGCGGGCGCCCGGCACTGCCGCACTTTGTCTTACACGTCCTTACTATATCGGCCTGTATGTTGGTGCACAATATCCATTTAATTAATGTGCAACATAAAATACTTTTAGTTTAAGTATGAGAATTCATTTGCTCATCTACTGAAAGTGGTAGAGAACCAGAGAGGAAGAATTTGAACTGAGGAGACTGGATAGGCCAAATTTATCTTTATCTACCCCTTCATTCTCTCTGCTACCCCTTCTGTGTATGCTACCCCATCAGACCCTGTCTGCTTTTTACACCGGGCAAAAGGACTACCTCAACAAAATGGAAAATGTTTTGCCCACAATCAGCCTTGCTGCTGACAGTATTCAAAATTACTATACAACATTATACATTCTCTGAGAATATCTTTAAAACATAATTTTAAAAAATGATATAAAAATGGTAGTATTTCCAAGTTTCTCTAGATTGAACTGTTTTCTGATTAGCTGTATGATTGGTTATATTTTATAGATCTTCTCTGCCAAAAGGGAATATAGTACAGAGACCTACATAACAGGTCTATAGCAACAAAGAGTATATGCTGAATTCTATTTTATATATAGATGTTCACCTGCTTATGAATATTTAAATTTTTAATATGCAATTGGCACAATTCCCTGACAGTTAGAAATGTTTTCTTTAATAAAAGGTATGATGAAACATCCTGTATATACTAACATCCAGCATCCTGAATGTAATGCTTTGGCTAGTTTTTTTTAGAATAAAATACAGAGCTTGGTAGCACAACTGGCTTCTAAGACAGTAATTCAAGAAGTTGTTGAACCCCTGCCTGAGCCTGTTGTTAAATGGGAGAATTTTAATTTATTAACAGCTACTGGTTTACATGATATGGTATCCAGGTCTGTATAAAGATAAGTTCTTTAGATCCTTGTCCTTTTCTTATAACAATAAAATTGCAATCTTTGAAAATAAATTAATTCATGTTCTTAATTTATCCCTGATGAGAGTTAATGACTTCCCCAGAAGAATTATTAGTAGGGGAATGGTGAATAAAACACAAAATATCATAATGCCTCTGTATCGCTCCATGGTGAGACCGCACCTTGAATACTGTGTATAATTCTGGTCGCCGCATCTCAAAAAAGATATAGTTGCGATGGAGAAGAAACAGAGAAGGGCGACATCATCTGATGGAGCCCGGCACGGAAAACTTTTGTCCATGCAAGGTCCACCTTCAGTGTCATAATATTGAAAAAAATACGAGCAAAAAAGTAAAACAACAAACTGAAGGTGAACCCAATGTCGTGGGGAGGCGGGGGGGATTCCTGAGGACTAATATCCTGCTGTCCTAGTAGAACACCTGTTACAGGTAAGCAACTGTACTTTCTCCTAGGACAAGCAGGATGGTAGTCCTTACATGTGGGTGAGTACAAAGCTCCAGAGAGCCCCACGCAATCAGAGACCCCAACAGCGCCGAACAAGGTGCCAACGGGCACAACACAACTGTGGCACTGTAGGTAAATGGGGGACTGTCTGGTTCCCAAAAGGAGCATGAGCAGAGTTGGGTTCAAGTATGGAACAGATTGCACAGGACAGATTGACCAAAAGCACAGTGGGCTGCAAACGTGTGACGAGAACTCCAAGTTGCGGCTTGGCAAATTTCAATGATGGGGACCGCCTTTACTCTGCCTTTAAGCTGAAGGCCTGTCTGCGTGTAGCAGAAGGCAATGCAATCAGCCAGCCAATTGGACAAGGTCTGCTTACCCATCGCCACCCCCAGCCTGTTGGAGTCAAAGGACACGAAGAGCTGAGTGGACTGCCTGTGGCTTGCTGTGTGATTCAGGTAGAATGCCAAAGCCCTTTTACAGTCCAGGGTATGAAGCTCCCGTTCCCCTGGGTGGGAATGAGGCCTCAGAAAAAAAGGTGGGCAAAACGATGGACAGCTTGAGATGGAAATCAGTCAAGATCTTGGGCAGAAACTCAGGATGCGTATGCAAGACCACACAATCGTGGAAGAACTTCGTGTACGGTGCGAATGTAACCAGAGCCTGAAGCTCACTGACTCTACGAGCTGAAGTGATTGCCATCAGGAAAATGACTTTCCAGGTGAGGAACTTCAGGTCGCAGGACTGCAGCGGCTCGAAAGGAGGCTGCATGAGTCTTGCCAGGACAAGGTTGAGGTCCCAGGACACAACCGGAAGCCAAAGAGGGGGCTTCAGCTGGAGGAGACCCCATATGAAATGGTCCACTAAAGGTTGGACCGAAACGGGCGTGCCAGTGACACCTCGATGATACGCGCTGATTGCACTGAGGTGCACCCTGACGGAACTGGTCTAGAGCCCAGACTCGAACAGGTGCCCAGGTAGTCCAACAGCTGGGGGAGGGGGCATGAGAAAGGGTCTCTAGACCATGACCCCCACACCAAATGGAAAAACGTTTCCACTTCGAGTTGTAGGACTTCCTGGTCGAAGATTTCCGGGACTCCACCAGGACCCGGGAAACAGTCCGAGAGCTGCAATGGCTGGAGGTCTATGCGCTCAACATCCAAGCCATGAAAGCCAGTGCCCAGAGGCGCAGGGTACTCTGATTCTGCGATATAAGGTCGGGCGCAATCCCCAGTCGGATGGGCACTTGCACCAAAAGGTCCTGCAGAAGTGGGAACCAAGCCTGCCAAGGCCAAGAGGGTGCCATGAGTATCATGGTCCCCTTGTCCTGCTGAAGTTTCAAGAGTTTTCAAGAGGAGCGGTAGAGGGGGGTATGCATAGAGGAGGCCCTACCCCCAGTGAAGGGAGAAGGCATTGCAGGCCGGATGGTTGTTTCCCAGTACTAGGGAGCAGAACCTGCTCACCTTGCGATTGAGAGGGGAGGCGAAGAGGTCCACATCCGGCGATCTTCATCGGCAGAACAGATTGGCCACCACTCGTGTGATTGGAAGGACCGGTTGAGGTGGTCCGCAAATGCGTTGAGGTGACCTGGCAAGTAGGTTGCCCACAGATACATCCCTCAAGTGAGGGCCCAGTCCCAGACCTGCACTGCTTCTTGGCAGAGGAGAAATGAGCCTGTGCCGCCTTGTTTGTTGATATACCACATTGCGACCTGGTTGACTGTCCAGATCAGAACTTCCATGGACGACAACTGATCTCTGAGTGCCCACAGGGCATAGCGCATCACCCGAAACTCCAGAAAGTTTATCTGACAATGGGCTTTGGCGGCAGTCCAGAGGCCTTGCATGCACAGGCCATTCGTGTGGGCCCCCCATCCTTAGTGAGAGTCACCTGGGGCAGAGCGGGCTGGAAGGGGAGTCCTCAGTCCAGGATGGGGAGGTCCTTCCACCAGGCTAGAGAGAGTCTCAGAGGGTCCGTAACAGTGACCAAAGCCTCAAAATCCTGAGACGCTTGCCGCCACTGGGAGCGCAAGGTCCACTGGGGACTCCGCAAGCGGAGGCGGGCCAATGGTGTTACATGGACGGAGACTGCCATATTTCCCAGTAGGCAGAGCAGAAGGCGGGCTGGCACCCTTTGGCTGTTGCGGATTAGGGTAGCCAGTGAGGTAAAGGTGATTGCCGGGTCCTGGGGCAGGAAAGCTTTCACCTGTGCTGTGTCCAGCCTGGCCCCGATGAAGTCTAGCTATGGGGACGGACAGAGGTGTGACTTGGGGAAGTTTATGACGAACCCCACCATCTGCAGAGTCTGTACCATCAAAGCAGGGGCTTGCAACGCTCCGGAGCGAGAATTGCTCCTGACCAGCCAGTCGAAAGCCGCCATTCCTCTTCGGAATGAGGAAATACCTTGAATACAACCCTTGGCTCTGATGAGAGCGAGGTACGGTTCCACCGCGCCCGCTGCAAGGATGGCGGAGAGTTCAGTTTGAAGGATAACCAAATGGGCCCCACGATGGACATGGGAAAGAGGTCTCTGGGAGCCTGCTGAAATGCAGATGGTACCCCTGGCAAACGATGGAGAGGACCCAGCGGTCCGATGTTATCTTTTCCCAGTGACAGGCAAAGCTGAGGAACCTGCCGCCGACTGGGGGATCTGGCACCGGGGGTATGGCCAGCTGACTTATGCTCCCTCGCCACCAACCAAAAGCCCGTGGTTGAGGCCTTGGCATCCGCTGTTGGCGGGGATGACCCCTGGACCTGGTGCGAGGCGGGTGAGTCCGGGCGGCTGGTGGATATTTCCACTGCCGATAAAAGAGCTTTCAAGAGCCCTTTCTGGAGGATTTCCTGGTTGAGGAAGGCCCTTCCGAGGCATTAGCAGATAGCTGCTGACGCATATCATGGTGGTCCTTAAGTTGAGCCACTGCATCCCAGAATAAGTTCCTGCAAATTTTGTTTAAATGTAAACCGATGTGATATGTAAAATCGAACACCGATATATAAAAGTAAATAAATAAATAAATAAATTTGTCCTCAAACAGGTTCTCATCTGTACACAGGAGGTCGGCAAGCCTATAATGGACCTCCGATCGGAGGTCAGAGGCCCGGAACCAAGCCATTTTCCTGGCGCTGATGCCCATGGCGGCCAAACGGACAGCCAGTTCAAATACATCATAGGTGGAATGCACCTTATGTTTACCCGCCTCCAGACCCAGTGAATCAATAGCAGAATGGGCTTCCTGTTTTTGCTGGGGAAGACCCTCTGTGAAATCTTGGACTCATTTTCAGAGATTGCGGTTATACTGGGTCATATACAGTTGGTAGGTGGCGATGCGGGCAACCAGCATGGCGCCTTGAAAGATTTTTCTGTCCAGGGCATCTAGCTCCCTATGCTTACGCCCCGGAGGAGCGGAGGCATGGGTACGGGAACACCGGGTCTTTTTTAAGGCTGACTCCAATACCACTGACTGGTGGGGGACCTGTCTCCAATCAAACCCGACGGCCTGTTGCATCAAATACGTGGCATTGGCCTTTCTGTTAACGGGAAAGACCGAAATGGGATGTGTCCACATGCGGAGGGGGAGTTCTTTGAAAATCTCGTGGATCAGTACTGTCACGATTTCCTTAGGAGTGTCAATGAACTGGAGAACTTCCAGCATCTTATGACATGCATCTTCCTCTGTAAGGAGTTGAAACGGGATGGCTTCGCCCATGTCCTGGACAAACCCCGCAAAGGACAAGTCCTCGGGTGGCGATGGGCGCCGCTCCTCTGGAGGGCAGGGCTCCGAAACGGGGACATCAGAATAGTCCAAGGACAAGTCTGTGGACTCATCACCCCAGGGGTCATAGGGCCCTTCCTCCTCACTGGGAACGGCAGGTGGTGGGCGAGGTCCGTGAGGGGCACCAGCCCTGGGCTCCGAAGGCTTCGAGGGCACCAGCAGCATCCCCTGGCGTGGAGGGAATCACTGGCCACGGCAAGCCGGAGAGATCCGGCACAGGCTCGGGAAACCGTGGGTGAGGGAACACGGTACTGGACATATCTTCTTCCTCGGAGGATCCGAGAATCGGTACTGCTCCGGTGGAGGGCATTGGTGGCCGATGGGGCATCAAGGGCCCTTTGGACACCGGTTGCATCGGTAGGGCACCCAGAAGGATGCCCAGATGCTCCAGCAGTGGTGCCAACATCGATGGCAGAGGCATGCGCACCGTTATGGGGGCTGGTGGCACCAGCAGTTCTATGTTTTGCAACACTTTGAGCACCACAGATTGCACCCTGCATTCCAACTCCTCCTGGAAGTCCTGGGTAGCCAAGACTGATGGAGGGGGACAAGGCATCATCAGCTCTTCCTCGGGTCTCCGATTTGGCACAGTGCCTTGCACCAGTATCAGTGGGGAACACCTCGGGGTACCGGGTACACCGGAGGATGGGCCCTCCGATGGCCGGTGCCGCTTCGATGGTGGCTTGGCAGCCACCGATGCCACTCTGGAACCAGAATGGTGACCAGAGTGGATGCTTGTGGGATTGTTTCCGGTGCTTGGCCCAGTCTTTCCCCGGCGCCGAGGAAGCTGATGATCCCAAGGATTGGGACATTGGGGAGATCAAAGTTCTGTGCTGGGCTCCATCCGATGATGTCATCCATGAGTGAGGACCTGTTACAGGTAAGCAACTCTGCTTTCTCCTTTTTCCTGCTATCTGTTTAGTAAAGAGTTTAATTTTGAACAGCAGTTCAGAGTGGAGTGTGTTTTTGTGTGACTGGACTGGTGAGTGGGGAAAATTATTTTGAAATATAAAATATACATAGTATTGATGTAAATATATGTAATAAAAGATAAAAGCAAGTTTGCTTACCGTAAACGGCGTTTCTGTAGATAGCAGGATGAATTAGCCATGCTGTCATGGGATCTGTCAATCAGGTCCGAGAGGCGGAGCTTTACCAAGCAGAGGTTAGGTTTTAGTCTCTGCGGCTGCGCATGTGTTCCCGCGCAGGAAAGTAACAGATTCTCCTCAGTCTGTGATAAAACTGTAGTTGGTGTGAAGAGTCGGTGACTGACAGGGAGGAGGGTGGGTCAGCATGGCTAATTCATCCTGCTATCTACGGAAACGCCGTTTACGGTAAGCAAACTTGCTTTTTCCTGTTGATAGCAGGGCTGAATTAGCCATGCTGTCATGGGAGTCCCAAGCTCCCGATCACGTTATTTGTTAATTATAGCTGGATGTGATCTGAAGAAATGTGGAAGTCACCATGGATTAGAGGATAGAGATTGCAGGATTGCTTGCCCTATCTTCGCATCCATGGTTGCTTGTTGATCAAGGCAGTAATGTGATGTGAAGGTATGGAGTGATGACCATGTAGCTGCCTTACAAATGTCTATGGGTTGCATGTTTCGAAGGTGTACCCATGAAATCGCTAGTGCTCTGACTTGGTGAGCTCTGGGAATAGAAGACAGATGTAACTTCTGTTTGTCATAGCAAAATTGTATGCATTGTACTATCCAGCTAGAAATGGTACGTTTTGATACTGGAAGTCCAGGTGCTTTTAGATCGAACTATACAAATAGTTGAGAGGTTCGGGAAACCGATTTTGCTCTTTCTTTATAGTAAGCTAGCGCTCTTTTACAATCCAGCGTATGGAGTAACTTTTCCCTATCATTGGAGTGAGAAAAAGATAGGTAGTTCTATGCTTTGATTGAGATGGAACTGCGAAACTACCTTTGGTAGAAAGGATGGGTGAGTTCTGAGAACCACTTTTTGGTGGTAGAATTGCAAGTACGGTGAATAATGGACTAATGCTTGTAACTCGCTGACTCGGCTTGCAGATGTTACTGCTATGAGAAACACTACTTTCCAAGTAAGGTACTTAATATGTGATGAGTCCATTGGTTTGAAAGGGAAAAGCATGAGTTGTTCTAGAACTATGTTGATATTCCATGGAACTGGAGGTTTTGAAACTGGAGGTCGAAGATGAGTTAATCCTTTAATGAAACGAGATAGTAAAGGGTGATTGCATATCGGAGTATTATTAATCGGTCTATGATATGCGCCTATGGCACTAAGATGAACTCTAATGGAGGATGTAGCTAGTCCAGATCATACAGAGTCTGAAGATAATCCATGAGTTTCTCCGGTGGACAGTCCATTGGTGATAGTTCATTGGATATGCACCAAGTTGAGTATCGTTTCCATTTGTAGTTGCAATTCCTTCTTGTTGAGAGTTTCCTGGATGCTAACAAAATGATTTGTGTGGAAGCAGAAACTCCCTGTTCTGTTAAAAGGAGCTGTTCAACCTCCACGCTGTCAAGTGGAGAGATGCGTGCAACGGGTGTAAAAGTGTCCCTTGATCCTGTAGTAGGAGATCTGGACGATTCGGTAGCCATATTGGTTCTTCCCGAGATAGTCGTAGAAGGAAACTGTACCATGGTTGCCTTGGCCAAGCTTTGTCTGCTATGCACTTTTGAATTGTCCTTGTTATTAGTGGTATGGGAGGAAAGGCATACAGGAGGCCTGTTGTCCATGGAATGAGGAAGGCATCCTGAACTATTCTGAATTGGCTTGGTCTGATTGAGCAGAATTTGGGGACTTGAGTATTGATCTCCGTTGCAAAGAGATCTATCGAAGGTGTTCCCCATTGCATAAAGATGTTTTGGGTTATGTCCGTATTGAGTGACCATTCGTGAGGATGAAAAATTCGACTTAACCTGTCTGCTCTTGTGTTCGCTACTCCCGGAAGGTAAGTCGCTTGCAAATGTATGCGATGTTGATGAGCGTGTTCGAAGATGATCAATGTTTCTTTGCACAGGTACCATGAACCCGACCCTCCTTGTTTGTTGATGTAAAACATTGCTACTTGATTGTCCGTGTAGATCATGACCCTGCGGCCCCTTAGGTGGGTTTGAAACACTTTTAGTGCATTTCGAATCACTCTGAGTTTCAATAAATTTATCTGCAGGGTTTGCTTTGTTACTGACCATAACCCTTGCGTTTCATACATCTCGAGATGCGCTCCCCAACCCTTGCGAGAGGGTTAGGACTGCATTGTGAGGGGGAGGACTGAATAGTGCTCCCTTGGAGAGGGTGGAGTGTAAGAGCCACGATGTTATGTCCTTTTTCATTTCTGCTGTTAACACTATTCTCTGTGTTAACGGTTGTGTGTGTTGTTTCCATTGTCGTTTTAGTCCCCACTGTAGAATTTTCATGTGAAGTCTGGTATTGGGAGCTGTAAAACTGGCTGCCGCCATATGACCCAAGACTAATAGAACCTGTCTCGCTGAGGGTCTTTGAGTGTTGTTCAAGAGTGAAAGAAGTTGACGTATTTGTGACATTCGATCCGGTGGGAGATATGCTCTGCTCCGAGTGGTATCCAGGCATGCTCCTATAAACTGTAGCTTCTGTGTTGGTTGTAGATAGGATTTCTGAAAATTGATCACTAGTCCTAATGCTTGCAAGCACTGTATTACTCTTTGAAGATGAGTGATCAACATATCCTGAGTCTAGGCTATTATTAGCCAGTCGTCTAGATATGGCAGGATTGCCATACCTTGTTGTCTGAGATGAGTCACCACCACTACCATGCATTTGGTGAACACCCTGGGTGCAGCTGATAATCGAAAGGGGAATACTTTGTACTGGTAGTGTTGATGTTTGTAGCGAAAACATAGGTAATGCCAAGAGGATGGATGGATTGGTATGTGGGTGTATGCATCCTTCAGGTTGATGGAGCACATCCAGTCATTGGGTTGAATCAGAGGGAGAATTGATTTCAATGATACCATCTTGAACTTTTCTTTGGTCAGGAATTTGTTGAGTTCTCGAAGGTCCAGGATGGGCCGGAGTCCACCTGATTTCTTGGGTATCAGGAAGTGTGGGGAGTAGAATCCCGAGTTCTGTTGTTTCAGGGATAGTTGTTGATGGCCTGTTGTTTGATTAGGCTTGCGATCTCTTCCCCTAGTTGTGACTGAGATCCTTGGATTTTTACTGTGGGAAGGTAGGGTAATGCTGGTTTTGTTGTGAATTGAAGTTGATAACCCTGATGTACAATCTCTAGAACCCATTGATCTGAAGTAATCTGTTCCCACATTGCTAGGCGAGAATGGATTATTTCCGGTGGTGTTAACTTCTGTGGTGGTGGCTGAATGCTTAAAAAGACTGGGTTGTTTTAACTGTAATTGCCGGTTGTTGGGTCGGCTGTCTTTGATTTCAAGGTTTACCCCACGTTGAAGAGGGGTCTGATGCTGCTGTTGTTGGGGCCTCTGATAAGATGGATAAGTTTGTTGGCGGAAAGATTGATAAGACCTATAAGGTCTTGCGGTTGTAAGAGGATCGACGATTATAAGGAAAGAAACGGCGTGAGGTAGAGTACGTAGGTTGTGATTGTAGAGATTGTACTGCTAATGCCTCATCTTTTAACTTCCCTACCGTCTCCTGAAAACGATTACCAAACAGGTTATCTCCCGTCCAAATACCTATTGTCTTTGGTCGGTGGATATGTAGAATGATTTTTTGATTTCTTGAAACATTGCATCGCCGATTCAACTACTATGGACGCATGAGGTAGTTGTGGTAGCGAATATGGTGGGTCTTTCGTCATCTGAAATTTAATATCGGTTTTCCGTGAGACCGCCGTGAGAGATTGAGGTGTTTCCCAAGACCTCTGTAGAACACGTTCCCCAGGAACGTCAAAAATTTTTAGAAGACCCAAGGTCTCTGATCTAGGGTCAGTTTCCTCTTGTACGTCTAAATGTAGGATGGTACCCATCTTCTCCAAGAACCATGGATATGAGAGGTCTTCTGGTGGAGAATAGGGCTCCTGTGGTTGTTCCTGTGGGTCTGAAGGAAAACCCGTCGAGGATGAAGGTGATGTAGGTGGAGATGTAGAATCTCTGTATGTGTCCTGTTTTGTGAATGGCGATGGAGACTGGTCTGAAACTGGTGAAAGTGGAAGGTCTGTCGATGGTTCTTGTGATAGATGAACTGTCGGTCCTGTAGGACTCTTCGATGGTTGGTATGACATCTTGAAAGAGTCTTGTAGAGTCTCATAGAACCCCGCTAAGGATTGTGATAGTTGCCAAAAAGCCTCCTTTGTTTTAGGTGGTATGACAAGTTTACCAGTATGTTGTGGTGACTGTCCTATCGGCAGGGACATTGAATGTGGAACATCCTCTGGTTTGTGAACTATAGCTTCCATTATTTATAGACGAGCTACTAGAAGAGATGGATGCATGAGACGATGTGAGATATATGGGCGATTTATGAGAATATGCCCTATGATGCTTACTCCTCAAAGAAATGGAGGATGAAAGGTTGACTTCCCATTCCGAGGCCCTAGGTGGAGCTGATTTATGGTGCGAATAATGTTTCGCCTATGTGCTTGCTCTGGTGGAACTTGAGTCTTATTGTCTGATGAAGACCTTCTTCTGTGTTTAGGTTTAGAGCTCCGTGATGAAGCTTCGGATCATCGTGGCGTAGATTCCCGCGAGGTGGAATGAAGTAATTGTGGAGATTGATGTCTTCTCTTTCGGTCACTTTGGGATGTATGTGTTCCCTTGTGTCTGTGCACCGGCATATGCGGTTGTCCGCTCCGTGATGGACTCTTTGAGCCGTTCCGGTTTTTTGATGTTCCCGGTGCCGACATCTCCGGCGCCATCGGCTGTGCCGACGTCTTCGGCGCCGTTATGTGCGCCGACGTTGTGCGCCGACGTCTTCGGCGCCGACATGTACGCCGACTTCTTGGGCGCCGTCTCTTGTGCCAATGCCTTCGGCTCCAAATTCCGCAGTGACGCCTGCGGTGCCGTGGTAATATGTTCCGGCTTCTTCGGTGCCGTTCTCGGTGCCCCGCTGTGCCGCGGCGTTTTCGGCGCCAAGCTTTGCGCCGACAGCTTCAGCCCCAGAGTTTTCGGGCTCTGCGCCGTAAGTTCCACTACATTATTGTTGCGAGATGACGTCTTTCGGTCATGCGGCGCCGGAAGTTTTGTCGAAGTCGATCGGTCCCGATCGATTGAATCAGGTCCCTGATTCAATGGCCTCGTTGATTTGGTTACCTCTGTCCCTTCAGTCCTGGAGGGGTGAGGATCCCACGAAGTCGCTCTCCTTTTGGGGAAAGCGGGTCTCTTCACTGCTCCCGGTGAAGAGTGAGCCTCCGACGGCTCCGAGAAGCTGAGGATTTCATTCAAACGGTAGGCCCGTTGCCTCTGGGCCCGAGGGGACATGCGAGCACAAAATTCGCATTCTCCCGTGATGTGGTCGGCACCGGTAACATCGGTCATGGCCATCCGTGACCGACATTACCTTGCCGCAGCGACACCTTTTGAACCCCGATTTGGACATCTGACGAGAAATTAGCTTTGCTTGTGATCCCGCGCGAGGAAAGAACAGACTGAGGAGAATCTGTTACTTTCCTGCGCGGGAACACACGCGCAGCCGCAGAGACTAAAACCTAACCTCTGCTTGGTAAAGCTCCGCCTCCTGGACCTGATTGACAGATTCCATGACAGCATGGCTAATTCAGTCCTGCTATCAATGGGAAAACCTATGGTTATCCTTTATTACTTTTCTAAATTCTCCAAGATAAGAACCTTCAAAGGGCGTATCCCTTAAATGCTCATAGGCAGAGTAACAGCCACTCTCTGATAGCATTGCTTACCTTCTTAGATTTCAGTAGTTTCACCCTGTTAAAAATATGAGAATTAACTCTAAGTACTGATGATCACAAAATTTCACCTGGTATTGCTCAACTAATTGAAACATATTCAGGAATTGTGTGTTCATCAAAACATGTATATTGTATATAAAATATGGCTTCTGAATTGAATATTTACTACATGTTAACACTATACAATTCTTGGATCTATTTTTATTTATCAGGCATATTTTACACTATATTTCACTACAACTGTACACTGTCAGGTATGTTTCAGTGCAGTTATGTAAAACTGTATATTTCAAGCTAGAAGATCGATCCCCCTCTTCCCGATCCATGGAGGTACTAGCTAGAGGGACTGCGAGGGGAAGCGGGTCGGACGGTTCCCCTCGATCTCTGGGCGTTGAAGGGACCAACACAGGCGTGGAGGACTTCGGGGTCCCGAAAAATTTCTCCATTTTGTCGAGGCGCACCTGACACCCTTTGGGTGTCATCAGATCGCACAGACAGCACCTCCGTCGTGCGAGGCCCTCAGGCAGAGGATGCAAACCTCATGCGGATCCGTGATGGACATGGTGCTCGATGCCAAGAAAAAACCTGGTGTGCATCGGCACCGGCACCGTGACCGGCATTGGTGTTTCCACCGGCATCAAATATTCTCCATATTTGTATTTAGGTCAGTGATGTGGAGAACTTGCGTGCTCGGAGCAAGGTGTCAATCACTGCCTTCGAGTATCCGCTCTTCTTCAGGCATGTCCTTTCAATGGCCAGACCGTAAGAGTGAATCAAGTTGGGTCTTCGTGGAGGATCGGGCCTTGCTGGAGCAAATCCCTGTGTGGAGGTAGAGGTAGAGGGCTTCCCGTCACGAGTCTTCGCATGTCTGTGTACCACGGTCTTCTTGGCCAGTCCGGGGCCACTAGAAGTACTAGCCCCCTGTGGTGCTCTATCTTGCGGATGATCCCGCCCAGTAGTGGCAACGGGGGGAAGGCATATAGCAGGTCTTCCTGTGGCCAGGTCTGGATGAGGGCATCGATCAATTGGATTGTGGTTCTCGTCTGCGACTGAAGAAGTTGGGAACGTGGGCATTGGACCGGTTGCCAGGAGATCCATGGCTGGGTTTCCCCAGTGGTTTACTATCAAGTGGAAGGCTGTGGTCGACAGCTTCCATTCCCCTGGGTCTAGACTTTCTCTGCTGAGGTAGTCCGCAGTGACGTTGTCTTTTCCCGCGATGTGGGCGGCTGAGATCCCTTGTAGGTTTGCTTCCGTCCACGCCATTACAGGATCTATTTCCAGGGACACCTGTTGGCTTCTGGTACCTCCCTGGCGGTTGATGTAGGCAACTGTCGTGGCGTTGTCTGATATGACTCTGACAGATTTGCCCCAGAGTCTGTGACTGAACTGTATGCAGGCGAGTCTGACTGCCTGGGCTTCCAGTCGGTTGATGTTCCATCCCAACTCTTCCTTGTCCCATTGCCCCTGGGCCGTCCCATTGCCTTCCTTGTCCATTGCCTCCTGGCAGTGGGCTCTCCACCCTCGTAGGCTTGCGTCCATGGTGAGCAAGATCCAAGTCGGTGGGGACAGTCTTACTCCCCTGCTCATATGGTCTTCTTGTAGCCACCATTGGAGCTGGTTCCGCACCTCCTCCGGGAGCTGCAGGTGAACGGAGTAGTCCTGGGACATCAGGTTCCACCGTGACAGTAGGGAGCGCTGTAGCGGTCGCATGTGAGCTCTTGCCCATGGGATCACTTCCAGGGTTGATGTCATGAGGCCGAGGACTTGGAGGTAGTCCCATACCTTGGGGCGAAAACTTGTTAACAGGTTTCGCAATTGGTTCGTCGGTTTTCTTCTCCTCATAGGGGGAAGAACCGGACTCCCAGGTATTCTAGGGATTGGGAGGGCTGTAGGCAGCTCTTGTTTGTGTTGACAACCCACCCGAGGTTCTCCAGTAGAGCCTTGACTCTGGTGGTCGCCTGATGACTTTCCTCTGGAGACTTTGCCCTGATCAGCCAATTGTCCAGATATGGGTGTACGAGGATTCCCTCTTTCCTCAGTGTCGCCGCTACTACCACCATAATTTTGGTGAACGTCTGAGGGGCTGTGGCAAGCCCGAAGGGTAGCACTTGGAACTGGTAGTGGTGGTCTAGGACCGCGAAGCACAGGAAGCGCTGATGCTCGTGATGGACCGGGATGTGCAGGTATGCTTCTGACAGGTCCAAGGATTTAAGGAATTCTCCCGGCTGTATTGCCCTTATGACCGAGCGCAGGGTTTCCATGCGGAAGTGTGGCACCCTCAGGTAGCGGTTGACCAACTTGAGGTCCAGGATGGGCTGGAACGTTCCCTCTTTCTTGGGGTTGATAAAATAGATGGAATAGTGCCCAGTATTTTGTTGTTGCATGGGCACTGGCGTTATGGCCTTTAGGGCGAGTAATTTGGCCAGTGCGGTTTCCACTGCCATCCTCTTGGAGGGTGCGTGGCAAGGAGATTTCACGAACTTGTCCGGATGGATGTTGTGGAAGTCCAGATAGTATCCCTCTCGAATCATGGTTAGGACCCATTTGTCCGCTGTTATCTCGATCCATCTTTGGTAGAATAGGGCAAGCCTGCCCCCTATGGCTTCTTTCTGTGGATGGGTCGGCTGATTCTCATCATGGGGTGCGGCTGGGGCCTGTGCCAGAACCGGCTCCCCTCCTGTTGTGTTTGTTCGAATAATAGAAGGACTAGGGGGCATTCCATGAAGTTAGCAAGTAGCACATTTAAGACTAATCGGAGAAAATTCTTTTTCACTCAACGCACAATTAAGCTCTGGAATTTGTTGCCAGATGATGTGGTTAGTGCAGTTAGTGTAGCTGGGTTCAAAAAAGGTTTGGATAAGTTCTTGGAGGAGAAGTCCATTAACGGCTATTAATCAAGTTTACTTAGGGAATAGCCAATGCTATTAATTGCATCAGTAGCATGGGATCTTCTTACTGTTTGGGTAATTGCCAGATTCTTATGGCCTGGTTTGGCCTCTGTTGGAAACAGGATGCTAGGCATGATGGAACGTTGCTCTGACCAGCATGGCAATTTCTTATGTACTGATGGTAGCTCTGTAGTCACAGAGTTTATTTATTTAAACATTTTGTATTCTATGAACCATGTTCTTATGTTCTGAAAGGACTGGCCCCTGCCTGTGGGGCGAGGAGCTTGATATGTACTCTTGTAGGGTCTGAAACACTGTGATCCTCTGCCCCTAAGTAATCGGGGAGAGGGGCGTTGGCTTCTTTTGTTCTTGTCCTCTGGTAGCCGAGGTACTGGAGATTCGCCCCATTTGTCGGCTAACTTCTCCAGTTCGCTTCCGAACAGGAGGGCTCCTTTAAAGGGCATTCTCGTGAGTTTCATCTTGGAAGTCACATCGGCTGACCAACTTCGGAGCCAGAGTTGCCTTCTGGCTGCCACTACGGATGAGAGGCCCCTGGCTGAGGTGGTACCAGGTCAGAGGTCGCATCCGTGAGGAAGGATACAGCTGGTTCTAGTGCTTCGACAGGCATGGCGGCGGTCCTGGATAAGCAGGCGCGTGTTACCACAGCACAGTAGGCAGCAAGCTGTAGTGACATAGCTGATACTTCGAATGACCTGTTTAAGGATGGATTCTAGATGTCTGTCCTGGGCATCCTTGAGTGCCGCTCCTCCCTCAACTGGGATTGTAGTGCGCTTTGTGACCGCGCAGACCATGGAGTCCACTTTGGGGAATGCCAGGAGATCTTTGGCTAAGGGTTCCAGTGGGTAGAGGGCTTCTAGGGCCCATCCGCCTTTAAAACTGGCCTCCGGGGCATCCCATTCCAGGTCGATCAGCTGTTGTACAGCTTGCAGCAGAGGGAAATGGCGTGAGGCCTGACGGAGTCCCTCTAGGAGAGGGTTCGTCTTCAGTTTCCCCTGTGGCACCAGTGCCCGGGATGGCAAGCTCCTTCAAGCTGTGAGCCTCGAGGTCTGATAGCTCGTCTTTGGAGAAGAAACGCCTCATGGTTTGGTAAGGTTCCATTCCCGGAAGGATTTCCCCTTCCTCCAGGGATCCTTGATCCTCGTCTGAGGTGTCCCCTATGGAGAGGCTTTTGACCAGTAGAGGCACGTCTCTGGGGGGCCTAGAGGGCCCTGGGAGGTTAGGGTCCTCTGAGGGAGGCTGTGGTTGTGTCATTGGTGGTGCCGGTTGCACGTGGACGAAGGTGTTAAGACCTTTAAAGAATTCTACCCAGGAAAAGGATCCTGGGTCTAGATTGAAAGCCGTTGCGTCCCCGGGGAACCCCGTTTGAGGGAGGCTCGCACTGGAGGTGGAGAGGTCCGGTGTACTATCGGTGGATCCGGATTCCTGTACTGGCTGGGGAGGGCCTTGACTTGGTTCTCCCAAAGCCTCCTCATACTGTCGGCACATGGCAGTGGCCTCTTCGTGCTGCACAGCTCTTATGTGGCAGGATGGGCAGAAGGCTTGTGCTTTCACCTTCTTGGCCTGTGGTGCCATGGTTTGTGCATGTAAGGTAGCAGAAAACCCTGTATAATGTGCACGCTGGGAGGCTTAGTTATGCGCTCCGGGTGCGCCGAAGGTGTGCGCGTAGGATAAGAGGCACGCTCACTGCTGTGCACACAGATTTAACTTATGCGCCTGACACCGTTGAGCGTGTGGCTGTGCGTCCGGCCCCCTCATATGCATCGCTGTGCGCACGGCACTTATGCGCGCGCCGATGTGCGCACAAGTAAGTTGTGTGCCCAGTTCGTCTCTGTGCGCACGGCTTGGTTAGGCGGACAGGACGGCGATCGATGGGAAATGGCGCCAGTGACCTTGCGAGCAATAGGGCGACCACATCGGAGGGTCTCCACGTGGGAGGACCCTCGTATCGGATTGCGGTCTAGCCCGGACGGGGCTGATCAACCCAATAACACAGATGCCAACTGACGATCTGTGCGGCTTTCCGAGCCTCGAGACTTTTAGAAAGTTTTCTACCTTACCTTGTCTCGGTGTTTCCCGGGTTTCGTTCCGGGCGGTCTCCGGCTGCGGGGGGAGAGAGAAGTACCTTCACCGCCGCGCTTGGTGTTGCGCCCTCTGCCTCTTAGCCTCTCCCGTTGCCGGGGGCTAAGTCCACGCCGGGAACCAGCTGCCGGACCGAGGCCTACCTCTGAGGGATCTCAGAAATCACCTCAGGAATTCTCGACTGGGGGAGGGACCCGTAGGTATCACCGCAGGAGAGCGGGCCTCGTCTGTAGAGGTAAGGTTTCTTCTTGTTTGGAATTTTCTTTGGTACTCTAACGCTGTGCACGCGTGTATAGAGTCCCGAACTGCTATGGAGACGGAAAATATTGAAGAGCAGAGCTTCCTGCAGGGGTATATGTACTGGTGGTGACGTCATATTGAAATCGGACTCCATCTCCAACTGCTATCAGGAGCACACTATACCCAGTGGTCCTGAGTCCATCTGCTACACACTAGGAAGACCTTAATCTTTCCTTGAAATGCAATAGGCTAAAGGAAGATGTTTTAAGGGATAGAACTGACCAGTCAATTCTTTCAAAATCCAAAATGAGAATTCCTCTCAGTTTGCTGTTCTGCCTTCAATCTGCTTTGATTTACCTATGCCAGCTGACAATAAGACTCTCAAGTAGAAATCTTCTAGGCAAATATGAATTAAAGGTGCAGTATTCCAAAAAGTTTAATAATTGCAGCAAGTCTATGTCCCAAGCTCACTAAAAGCCTACATGAAATCAAGTCTATTATTAAAGAAGAAAAAACAGCTTTCAGAATAGTTGTGCTTGACCTATAAATTCACATACACCTTACCTCATAGTGTGAAATTCTTTGTGACTCAAACTGCAACATAGCACCACAAACTTTACAGAAGGTGTCTGTAAAAAGTTTCTTTCTAGTCTGTTCATCCAAAATGTCTGTGAAAAGAACAGAACAAAACAAAGTGAATATTTAAATACAATAT
Source organism: Rhinatrema bivittatum (assembly GCF_901001135.1). Taxonomy (NCBI): domain Eukaryota; kingdom Metazoa; phylum Chordata; class Amphibia; order Gymnophiona; family Rhinatrematidae; genus Rhinatrema; species Rhinatrema bivittatum. Next base: position 240,592,442 of record NC_042615.1, read on the forward strand.
TTAGTGCTGTTCATACGAAGTGCAATATTCAAAGCCATTTAGATGGATAACTCACAAGTTATCCATCTATATAGCAAGTTATCCTTTTAATTCCAAGTTAGCATTTAAATGTTTAGTTTTGAATACTGACCTCTCAGTTTTCCCCCAAATGTTTACATTATTATACTTAATACTTATTTACTGAATTTCTGCAAACAATATTAAATATTCTGCAATTCAGTATTTTCCAAAGTTTCTCTTTAGTATTTTTATAGTTAGCTAAAAATGACAAATGCTGATAAATGAATCTTGAAATAAACAGTTTTACATAACTGCACTGAAACATACCTGACAGTGTACAGTTGTAGTGAAATATGGTGTAAAATATGCCTGATAAATAAAAATAGATCCAAGAATTGTATAGTGTTAACATGTAGCAAATATTCAATTCAGAAGCCATATTTTATATACAATATACATGTTCTGATGGACATAAAATTCCTGTATATGTTTCAATTAGTTGAGCAATAATGGGTGAAATTTTGTGATCATCAGTATTTACAGAGTTGATTCTCAGATTTAACAGGGTGAAACTAGTGAAATCTAAGGATGTAAGCAATGCTATCAGAGAGTGGCAGTTACCCTGCCTATGAGCATGATTTAAGGGATACACCCTTTGAAGGTGCTTATCTTGGAGAATTTAAAAAAGTATCAAAGGATAACCATAGGTTTATCTTTTACTACATATATTTACATCAATACTATGTATATTTTATATTTCAAAATAATAAAACAGTATCACCAATGCTATTACCAAATATAAACTGTTACATATGTATCCCCTGTCCCTGTTAGCTCTTGAGCATAGGGGCACACAGGGAAGGTCACTGACTACACAAAGCTTTATGACTTCTCAGGGTTCCCGCACAGGGGGAAAGGATCTACTTTTCAAAGCCTTTAGAGGTTTCTTTTTCCCATTCACCAGTCCAGTCACACAAAAACACACTCCACTCTAAACTGCTGTTCAAAACTAAACTTTTTACTAAACAGTAGCAGGAAAAAGGAGAAAGCAAAGCTGCTTACCTGTAACAGGCCCTCACTTGTGGGTAACATCATTGGATGAAGCCCGGCACAGAACTTTGATCTCAAAGAATCTAGAACTTTCAAACATGCCCTACTGAGAATGTGCAGCTGTAGTCATCACCCTGTCCTCTAGGCAGTCCTTCAGTCCATAATATAGCTAATACATGGAGAAACCAACTACCAAGGCTAGAGGGTGGGTTTCATGAGGACTGACATCCTGCTGTCCTCGGAGAACACCTGTTACATGTAAGCAACTCTGCTTTTTCCAAGGATAAGCAAGGTGATAGTCTTCACACATGTCCGAGCCGGACAAGTGGGAAACCACACTGTGCTGAAAGCACCACCTTTCTCCCTTTTGCCTTTGAGGCAGCCAGTTCACAAAGGGGTCTATGCAGGAAAAGAGTTGGGTTCTACAAGAGAAAACCATAGATAAGACTGAGACACAAAACCCTGAAGCATAGCAGAGGCGCCTAAGGCAGGGGAGTGATGCGAGTGGCAACAAGAAACATACTCCGCATCACGGAAAACATTACAAGCAAGATTTTGGATCAGTAAACCCTGACGACAGTAAGTCTGGAACCTCCTGGATACAGGAAAAAGTCTAGAGATGTAAACAAGAGAAGGACTCCTGGATGAAGATCGCATAGTTTTCTTCGGTGTTACAAGACAACAGAAAACCCAACTAGGGCCCATGAGCTCCCCAGAAAGAAACTGTGGTCCACTCACATCTGAAGGACAGAATGTCTCTGCAGAAGTGTGCCCATGTTTGGCTAACAGGCAAAATGGGCAGAAAACCCAAGCAACGCTTGGAAGAATAATCAACAACAATGGCAGGATCTGTGACAGACCCTACGTCCAAAGCACCAGACATAGCTGACCAGCAAGACAGCATCAAGAGTTTCAGGGTATGAAAGGCAATCCCTGAATGACATCGCTAGACCAAACCGTTGAGCAGGGAGATAGGTTAGGCCCAAAGCTCACCCACACTGCACCCTGTCAAGGGCAGAGCTATCCATCCTGCCTACAGGATAGTTCAGGTGAGCAGGAAGACATTTTGGGCAACATAGTGAAGTGAGAAAAGCTAAAGGCAATATTGGCCAGAGCTTAGTGAAAATATAGGGGAAAAGTGGTGTATCATTCCCTGCAGGTATACACTAAGACAGTGGTTCTCAACCTTATTTCTGTCGGAACACTCCTGATAGATAGTTCCCATATGTGTGACATACTGAACACATGACAGTCTCAAGGCTAACCCTACCCCCACCCTGACCCTCAGTAATGGGTATAGCAAATGTTGCTTACCTGTAACAGGTGTTCTCACAGGACAGCAGGATGTTAGTCCTCACATATGGGTTGACATCACAGGATGGAGCCCAATCATGGAACAGTTTTGTCAAAGTTTCCAGAACTTTGACTGGCTCCTACTGGGCATGCCCAGCATGGCACTAACCCTGCAGCCAGCAGGGGTTCCCCTTCAGTCTTATTTAAAAGCTACAGGCAGTGCCAAAAAATAAAATAATAAAACGTTACAAACCCAGGGCCTGTAATTCACTAACTCTGCGAGCTGAAGTGATTGCCAAAAGGAAAATCACTTTCCATGTGAGATATCGAAGTTCACAGGAGTGAAGAGGCTCGAACGGTGATTTCGTGAGCCGACCCAAAACCAGGTTAAGGTCCCAAGAAGGGGCCGGAGGATGCAGTGGAGGCTTGAGGTGAAGCAAGGCTTTCAGAAAACATGTTACAAGGGGTTGTACTGATATAGGAACATCCCCGAAACCTTTATGGAAGGCGGCTACCACACTGACATGCATTCTGATGGAAGAAGTCTTTAGACCTGATTCTGATAAATTTATTTATTTTTAATTTTTATATACCGACATTCTTGTATAATATACAAATCATACCGGTTTACATTAAAACAGGAGATGCAGGAAAAAAAGTTACCTTTGTCAAATACATTTAACATTAATAACAATGAAAATTGTTAACAAGAGATAACAACTATGAAAAAAGAGAAAGTTAAACAAAAGTGGAAGAAACATAGAAGTTAAAAAGAAAAAAAAAACAAAAAAAGGTAGCACCAAGGGTTGCACGAAGGGGTGCACAAAGGGGAGTGATGCCAGAGATAGTCCAAAAACTTCGTGATTGGCCAGGAAAAGGGGTCAAGGGACTGAGAAGAGCACCATGATGTGAACCTTTTGCATTTGTAAGAGTAAATTTTTCTTGTGGAAGGCTTCCGTGAAGCAATCAAGACACGGTAAACTGGTTCAGAAAGGTTGAGTGGCTGAAGGATTAACCTTTCAACAACCATGCCGTCAGGGACAAGGCTTGAAGATTTGGGTGGCGGAGGCACCCGTCGTTTTGAGTGATCAGAAGTGGGTTCTTTCCCAGGGGAATGTGCCTGCGAATGGAGAGATCCTGAAGGACTGGAAACCACACCTGGCGTGGCCAGTGAGGTGCAATCAGGATCATGGTACCCTTGTCCTGATGTAACTTCACGAGAGTCTTCGAGAGAAGAGGATGTGGAGGGAATGCATAAAGTAGACCGACTGCCCACGAGAGGGAGAATGCGTCTCTGGGCTGAGAGTGTTTGCTGCGAATAAGAGAACAGAAGTTTTCTACTTTGTGATTTTGAGCAGATGCAAAGAGGTTTACCTGAGGATATCCCTATTGTTGGAAGATGGAATTTGCTACTGAGGGGTTGAGAGACCACTTGTGAGGTTGAAAGATGCAACTTAGCTTGTCTGCTAACACATTGTCCACTCCCGGCAACCAGGTGGCCCTGAGGTACATCGAATGGGAGAGAACTTCCGCCCATATCTGTGCAGCTTCCTGACACAGAAGGAAGGAGCCCATGCCCCCTTGTTTGTTGATGTACCACATGGCCACCTGGCTGTCCGTCTGGATCAGGATGACTTGATTTGAGAGGCAATCCTGAAATGCCCTGAGAGCATATCTGATTGCTCGAAGCTCCAGGAAATTTATTTGGTGTTTAGCTTCCTCTGGAGACCAAGATCCTTGTGTCTGCAGATTGGCCACATGGGCTCCCATCCGAGGTTGGAAGCATCGGTGGGGAGAGTTATTTGAGGGTCTGGAGCTTGGAAGGGCAAGCCTTGGAGGAGATTGTTTTGATTTTTCCACCAGCCAAGAGACTGACGGAGTGAGTCGGTTACGTGGACAATGGTTGGCAGGGGCTGAATGCTTTGAGTCCATTGTGACCGTAGAGTCCACTGCATGACTCTCATGGCCAAACGGGCCATTGGTGTGACTTGAACTGAGGACGCCATGTATCCTAAGAGGATGAGGAAGTGGCGTGCAGTTGCGGAGTGCTGGGACTGCAGCTGGTGTGCAAGAGACACGAGAGTTAGAGCTTGCTGTCGAGGCAGAAATGCCTTTGCCTGCAAGGTTTCCAAGTCTGCCCCAATGAACGATAAGGTTTGAGATGGAACTAAGTAGGATTTGTCGTAGTTGACGAGAAATCCTAATGAATTTATTTATTTTTTTATTTAAATTCTTTTAATATACCGATGCTCAAGACGAAGTCTTATCATACCTATCTATTTATCTATTAGAAAGTTTATCTAATAATAATAATAATAATAATATTTATCTAATAGATAAATTAGAGTGTGTAAGGTTAGACTGAGGGACGACTGAGCAGTTTGCTGAGTGGGAGCCCTGATTAACCAATCGTCTAGATAGGGGTAGATGTGAACACCCTGAGTTCTTAGGAAGGCTGCAACAACTATGAGGCATTTCGTGAAGACTCGTGGCACAGAGGCTAGGCCAAATGGAAGCACTCGGTATTGATAGTGCTTGGGGCCTACTAGAAACCTCAGGTATTTGCGATGATAGGGAGTTCTTGCAATATGAGTGTATGCGTCCTGGAGGTCTAGAGAGCAGAGCCAGTCTCCTCTTTGTAAGAGAGGAAGAAGCGAGCCTAAGGTTACCATCTTGAATTTCTCTCACTGGAGGTACTTGTTGAGGGCCCGTAGGTCCAGAATAGGACGAATGCCTCCCGATTTTTTGGGGATTAGAAAGTACTGGGAATAGAACCCTAGGCCATGCTGAGAGTAGGGTACGGGTTCTATTGCCCTGGACTGGAGGAGGAGGGAAACCTCCTGTTCCAGAAGGATGGAGTGATCAGATGTTCTCCACGTCGGCAGAGGTGGGGAGTCCGGTGGCACGGAGAGAAAGTTCAGATGGTAACCCTGGGCAATTATCACCAGTATCCATTGGTCTGAGGTGATTGAGTGCCATATGTTGTTGAAATGGCACAGACAGCCTCCCACTGGTATGTGAGGCAATAGTGGCTGACTGCTGCTCTCTAGGTGGAAGTCAAAAACCTGAAGCAGGACCTGGTTGAGGAGCTGCTTGCGGCCTTTGTTTCCGTGTCTGATGAGACTAGGCTTTTTGAAAATATCTCGTGGCACAGGATCTGGTTGATGGCGGACAGGACTTCTTTGGCCAGAAGAAGGACTTCTTAGAGTCCTTTCGGAGGGGCTGTTTTGAAGAGTAGTCAGAAGGTATCAGAGAGAGCTGTCTGAGAGTCTCCTGATGGTCCTTAGGTTCCGCCACTGTCCATTGAATCTGTTCCCCAAATAGGTTATCTCCTACACAGGGTAGGTCAGATAACCTGTCTTGTACTTCAGGGCGAAGGTTGGAAGACTTGAGCCAGGCCCATCTCCTTGCCGAAATAGCTACTGCAGATACTCTGGTAGCAGTATCAAAGATATCATAGGATGATCTGATCTCATGCTTGCCTGCCTCAAAACCCTGGTTTACTAGGGTTTGAAGCTGATCTTAGAATTGTTGAGGCAGGGTATCTGTCAAATCTTGTATCTGCTTAAAAATGACCCTATCATATTGGTTAATCTGTCTTCTAAAGAATTTAATGAGGCTACATTAGAGGTGCTTAGTAAAGGTTTGTTGTTTGTCCCTGTGAGAAAGTATGATGGGTTTTCTACACATGTGGATTTAAAATTTTTTTTTCGAAGACTTAGGTTAAGAGATTTCTTTGGACCGAATCAAGAGGGATATATTAAAGACAAATTGTCAAAATCATCGAGTTGGATGCCTGTGGAACCCCCTAACTCGTTAATTATAGCTTTTGAAACAGTGATTAATAGAGAAGTGGCTCATATTGAAGATCAGAAAGAATGGATTAATTATAACATATCTAAGGAACAAATGGAATCCATCCATGATTTAAGTCAAGATCCTAGTATCACTATTAAAGGGGCAGATAAGGGGGGAGCCCTTGTGATAATGAATACCTTGGACTATGAAACGGAGGCATGGCAACAATTGCATAACGAACAGTTTTATGAACAGATTTCTGCAGACCCAGGGCATGATATAAGAGGATGTATCAATGATATACTTTCGGAAGCGAGATCTTTGGGATACATTACTAATAAAGAGGCTAAATTCTTACAAGTTGATACCTTTGTAACTCCATACATATATTTTGTCCCAAAGATCCAAAAATCTATGGAGAAACCACCGGGACGTCCAATCGTCTCTGGAAGAGGTTCTATCTTTGAAAATGCAGCAAAATACATAGACAATATTTTACAACCATTGGTGAAAAATATAAAATCATATGTGAGAGATTCTACTGCATTTATTAACATGTTGGAACAAATAGGTACAGTTGAATACAATAGTTGGCTTGTTACAGCAGATGTAACATCTCTGTACACCAACATACCCCAGCGGGAAGCACTAATAATCATAGACAGTTCATTGGCTAAATTAGGGATACGATCTTCGAAAAAACGAACAATTAATCAGTTAGCGGAGATAGTAATAACTCAGTTTTATTTTGAATTTCAAAATCATCTGTTCAAGCAGGTAAAGGGCATTCCAATGGGTTCACCTTTAGCACCTTCAGTTGCCTGCCTTTATGTAGCCGCATATGAGGAAAGGTATTTATATACATCTGTATACTTTAAACATATACGGTTTTATAAGCGGTACATAGACGATTTATTTCTCATTTGGGTTGGTGATAGACAAGAGTTATCAGATTTTGAACAATACCTTAATAGGTGTGATCCGAATTTAAAGTTCACTGTGCAATCAAGTAATAGGCAATTACCATTTTTGGATATTATGGTGATGGTACATAATCGTAATATTTTGACATCCATTTATACTAAGCCCACAGATAAGAACACCACATTGCATTTTAAAAGCTTTCACCCAAAGAGATTGAGAGAGAGCATACCCATAAGTCAGTTTTTAAGATACCGACGAATTTGCTCTACTGTTAAGGAGTATAAACAGCATGCGGCGAATCTCACCCTTAAGTTCAGGGAAAGAGGGTATCCAGCTGGGTGTATTAAGCAAGCATATAAGAGGGCATTGTATGCCAATAGAACCAACTTATTACAACTGAGTCCCCATAATAAAGTCTCAAGGTCTATTTGCTCATTGCCATTTTCAACGAAATCCCATCAAATTAAGCAATGTATTCTTAAACATTGACATATATTTCAATCCCTGCCTGGCTTCGAGGAACCACCAATTTTTGCAATGTGTCGTGGAGCCAGTATTAGATCTTTATTGGCAAGGCCACAAGAGACGATAGTGCAAAGTGATTGGGGACAGTTTAAATGCGGTAGATGTTCGGTGTGTCAAAATGTATGGGAAATTAAAACTTTTAAAATCCCACATTGGAAGAACTTGTTCACTATTAAAGGACATTTTACTTGTGAGTCCAAAATGGTTATTTATGCCATCGTCTGCCCGTGTGAACTTGTCTATATAGGATTTACGACGAGGAGTATAAGACAGCGCATTGTGGAACATAAGAGTAGATTGAGGACTAAGAAGACCGGGGCTCCATTAGTGTCCCATTGGGGAGAAGCCAATCACAATGTTGAGCATATACGGTTTTTTGTAATCCAACAATGTTATGTGCGACAACAGGGAGATGTCACTAATGTCCTCAGGAAAATTGAGCAAAAATTTATATACCAGTGGGACACTATCTATCCCCAGGGCTTGAACGAGATGATTGAATGGGAAGCTTTTTATGGCAAATAAGCATACAGTATGCATACCACAGGTTAATATCTGGTGTCATAAAGCGAGTAATATTAACATATGTGAGACATTAAGACGTAAGGGCACCAAGGTAGTATGATTTGAGATAGGGGTTAGTACACTTAGTTTGGCTAAACGATAGATGTATTTTGATTGGGGAAAAAAAACGTCAGGTACATAATAGGAACGTCAGGTACGCTAAAGGCACGTTGAAACAAGGTGCCATATGATAGGATGGGGGTATTTTAAAAGTCGGCGTTTTTCGCAGTTAGGTAGCTGTGCTTTTGTGAAAGGCGGTAGCAGCAGTGCACTCGGCTAGGCTGCGGTAATACTTTTTGAAAATATTATCGGAATTTTGGAGACTGGCCACCGGCAATAGAGCGTTTGAAGACCGGTAAGTGTAGGTATGTGGTGGAGTAGTAGGTGTAGGAATACGGTGGTGACATGATAAGCAGTGTTCGCATTCACTATATGTGTTGTAGGAATTCAAGGCACATCGGGTGCTTGAGATGAGGAGGCTTTTTAATACATTTGGAATATCACTATGAAGCCAGGCGCCGCGATATATCACAGATACTGAGTAAATAATAAGTCTGCGTTTGGCAAGCCAGATGCCGGTGATTTATTGAAGGCGTATAAAAAAGAGAAAAATGAAAATAGTGGTTCATGAATGCGGGTAAGAATATATCTGGGCACTATTTAATTTAAATAGTGGCTGGTTTATTGAAACTATTGATATTTAAAACAGTTGTGATGTTGATTTAATGTTTTTCAGTTAGAGGCAGTGTGGAGACCATATGCATGGCATGGAGAGCTATATGATATTATTTTAAGAAGACACAAAATCAATTTATGATATATGATCAGCGGAAGGAATGGTTATTATTAAATCATAGGATGAAAATTGATTCATAAATATTACTACATTTAACCCTGTATATAATCCGTGGAGTTTCCCTGAAGAAGCCTGTTTGTGCAGGCGAAACGAGAAATCTCGTCGGAATATTTCAACATATGTTAATGGGTTTTATTTGATGGATAATATCATATTATAGATGATGTATATACTCAAATGAATGTATATGTATATGTACTATGGTTTTTATGGATGGACGGAATGTATGAAGTATGAATGTGGGTTTGATATGTTAAATTAATTAGATTTTAGACTTATTGTATAAGCATAAGTGTCCTACACATGTCTGGATTGTATATATTGATAATTTTTGTATACACAATAAAATAAACAAGTTTTGGGCATTTGATTTTGCCTAGTTTCCTCTGGTATAATATTACATTTTCCAAGATAGACAGAGGTATTGCACGTATGTAATGTACCTATCATATTGGGTCATATAGAGCTGATAAGCAGCAATCCGGGATATAAGCATTGAGCCTTGGAATACTCGGCGGCCAATGGCATCTAGAAACTTCTGTTCCTTGCCAGGGGGAAAAGAAGTGTGAGGCTTTGATCTCTTTGCTCTTTTTTGTGCAGATTCAACAACTACAGATTGGTGATCCAATTGAGTTTTCAGAAAGCCTGGAGCTGCCTGCACCAAATAGGTAGTGTCAGCTTTTCTATGCACTGGAGCAATAGAGCCAGGATGTTCCCAGTTCTTCTTGAGGAGATCCAGAAGAACCTGGTGGATAGGGATGGAGGTTATTTCCTTGGAATCTTCCAAGAATTGGAGCAACTCCATCATCTGATGTCTGTCATCCTGTTCAGTCTGTAATCGGAAAGGAACCAATTCAGACATTTCCTTCACAAAATTTATAAAGGAGAGGTCCTCTGGAGGAGAACGCTTCCTACTTTCAGTGGGTGAAGGTAAATCATTGGAGTCTGGGGAGGAACCATCAGTCCAGGTGTCGTAGGGATCAGCACCTATCCCTCTAGGAACTAGAGGGGGACGGGATGGTGGGATACCTGAAGGTCCTGGTCTAGGCTCCGAAGGAATCGGAGAAATTATTGGAGGCACCATGAAAGCATCGAAGGCACTGGCGCAGGCATCGAGGTTATCGATGGATGGCTCGGTGGTAAGGGACGTATCGGCATCGATGGCTGAGGTGGAACTCCCGATGGAGGGATGTGGAACGGTGTTTCTCCTCCCGATGACAATGTAAGAGGAGGGGCACTGGAGCCATTGGAGACCCGGGGTCCATCGGTGGAAAAGCGGCAATGAACGCTTCTATCCTGGAGAGCAGTGGTGCCAACATTGCCAGAATCGGGTGGGTGGACGGTTCTGCAATCGGTACCGGTGTCGGTGGAACCTGGAGTCATTGCATCGCCTTGTCGATGGCCTCCTGAACCATCCGGTCCAGTTCTTCTCGGAGACCTGGAGCAAGCAGCCCCGGCTCCGGAACAGAAGAAGGAGGCAGAGGTATAGCTGGAGGGACCACCGTTAAAGGCAGAGTCGTGGCTTCCGATCCCCTGTCGGGTGAGGGTTGCCTCGGTGACCCGATTGCCGAAAAGGTTGGTGCCTTTTCTGGATGGGGTTTATTCGACGGCGGCTCGGACGATGATTTCACTCCCTTGATGGTCCGAGACTTACGGTGTCGATGGCGATGTTTGTCTCTACGATCCCCTCGGTCCTGAGGGGTAGTAGAGGGTGTCGATGGCCGAGATGTCGTCGATGCCGGACGGTCACCAGCCACTAGTCGATGCTGGCGCGAAGTTGACGGTGCCGGTTCTGACGACGTCGATGCAATGGATGGAGTCGGGGTTTGAGCACAGAAGAGAAGTGACATCTTCTCCATTCTGGCCTTGTGACCTTTTGGTGTCATTAGGGCACATCTGGTGCAGGTCAAGACATCATGCTCGCGTCCAGACTTTATGGGGATCTGTGATGGGCATGGTGCGATTACAGTCCGGACACCGAAGGAACCCTGACACCATGGCCATGGAAAAAATCGAGCCGCGGTACGATCGACGGCCAGTAGGCCGCAAGGGCCAAACTCGACGATAATCGACGGAAAATGGGTAAAAAGTTACCGGAGTACCGCGGTCTGAAAAAAGTTCCAGGGAGGAAGCTCCAGGGAGGAAGACTCAGGGAGGAAGACTCAGAACCAATGTCAGGAAGTATTTCTTCACGGAGAGGGTGATGGATGCCTGGAATGCCCTTCCGGAGGAAGTGGTGAAGACCAGAAGTGTGAAAGACTTCAAAGGGGCGTGGGATAAACACTGTGGATCCATAAAGTTTAGAGGACGTGAATGAATGTGGAAAAAAGGATTTACATTCGCAAAACGGGGAGTAGCTTGCTTTTTACGGCAGTTACTACCCCAAACCAAATAAGCTTGATACTTCACTTTCAATGCATATCCAGCATAGCTGTCTGCTTCAACGGCAGGGGAGAGAGACTGATACTTCTCGCATATCCACATATCATGAGGAACTTTGTCAAACGCCTTCTGAAAATCCAAGTATACTATATCTACCGGTTCACCTTTATCCATATGTTTATTAACTCCTTCAAAAAAGTGAGGTAAGACCTGCCCTGGGTAAAGCCATGCTGACTTTGTTCCATTAAACCATGTCTTTCTATATGTTCTGTGATTTTGATGTTTAGAACACTTTCCACTATTTTTCCTGGCACTGAAGTCAGGCTAACCGGTCTGTAGTTTCCTGGATCGCCCCTGGAGCCCTTTTTAAATATTGGGGTTACATTTGCTATCCTCCAGTCTTCAGGTACAATGGATGATTTTAATGATAAGTTACAAATTTTTACTAATAGGTCTGAAATTTCATTTTTTAGTTCCTTCAGAACTCTGGGGTGTATACCATCCGGTCCAGGTGATTTACTACTCTTCAGTTTATCAATCTGGCCTACCACATCTTCTAGGTTCACCGTGATTTGATTCAGTCCATCTGAATCATTACCCATGAAAACCTTCTCCATTACGGGTATCTCCCCAACATCCTCTTCAGTAAACACCGAAGCAAAGAAATAATTTAATCTTTCCGCGATGGCCTTATCTTCTCTAAGTGCCCCTTTAACCCCTCGATCATCTAACGGTCCAAATGACTCCCTCACAGGCTTTCTGCTTCGGATATATTTAAAAACGTTTTTACTGTGAGTTTTTGCCTCTACAGCCAACTTCTTTTCAAATTCTCTCTTAGCCTGTCTTATCAATGTCTTACATTTAACTTGCCAATGTTTATGCTTTATCCTATTTTCTTCTATTGGATCCTTCTTCCAATTTTTGAATGAAGATCTTTTGGCTAAAATAGCTTCTTTCACCTCTCCTTTTAACCATGCCGGTAATCGTTTTGCCTTCTTTCCACCTTTCTTAATGTGTGGAATACATCTGGACTGTGCTTCTAGAATGGTATTTTTTAACAATGACCACGCCTCTTGGACATTTTTTACTTTTGTAGCTGCTCCTTTCAGTTTTTTTCTAACAATTTTTCTCATTTTATCAAAGTTTCCCTTTTGAAAGTTTAGCACGAGAGCCTTAGATTTGCACACTGTTCCTTTTCCAGTCATTAAATCAAATTTGATATTATGATCACTATTGCCAAGCGGCCCCACTACCGTTACCTCTCTCACCAAGTCCTGTGCTCCACTGAGAATTAGATCTAAAATTGCTCCCTCTCTCGTCGGTTCCTGAACCAATTGCTCCATAAAGCTATCATTTATTCCATCCAGGAACGTTCTCTCTCTAGCGTGACTCGATGATACATTTACCCAGTCTATATTGGGGTAATTGAAGTCTCCCATTATTACTGCACTACCAATTTGGTTAGCTTCCCTAATTTCTCTTAGCATTTCACTGTCCATCTCACCATCTTGACCAGGTGGACGGTAGTATACCCCTATCACTATAGTCTTCCCCGACACACAAGGGATTTCTACCCATAAAGATTCAATTTTGTATTTAGTCTCATGCAGGATGTTTATCCTGTTGGACTCTATGCCATCCCGGATATAAAGTGCCACACCTCCTCCCGAGTGCTCCTCTCTGTCATTGAGATATAATTTGTACCCCGGTATAGCACTGTCCCATTGCTTATCCTCTTTCCACCATGTCTCTGAGATGCCAATTAAGTCTATGTCATCATTTACTGCTATACATTCTAATTCTCCCATCTTACTTCTTAGACTTCTGGCATTAGCATACAAACATTTCAAAGTTTGTTTTTTGTTTGTATTTTCATTCTGCTTTTTAATTGATAGGGATAAGTTATAATTTTTTAGCTCAGGTGAGTTTTTAGTTACAGGCACTTGGACTACTTCACTGTCGGGGTGCCCTCATTCTAATGCATCATTAGTATCCTTTAAAGATACCTCTCTCCGAACCATGTGCTGCTGAGCGACTGTCGGCTTTCCCCTTTGTTCTAGTTTAAAAGCTGCTCTATCTCCTTTTTAAAGGTTAGCGCCAGCAGTCTGGTTCCACCCTGGTTAAGGTGGAGCCCATCCCTTCGGAAGAGACTCCCCCTTCCCCAAAAGGTTCCCCAGTTCCTAACAAAACTGAATCCCTCTTCCTTGCACCATTGTCTCATCCACGCATTGAGACTCCGGAGTTCTGCCTGCCTCTGGTGACCTGCGCGTGGAACAGGGAGCATTTCAGAGAATGCTACCCTGGAGGTTCTGGATTTAAGCTTTCTACCTAAGAGCCTAAATTTGGCTTCCAGAACCTCCCTCCCACATTTTCCTATGTCGTTGGTGCCCACATGTACCATGACAGCCGGCTCCTCCCCAGCACTGTCTAAAATCCTATCTAGATGACGCGTGAGGTCCGCCACCTTCGCACCAGGTAGGCATGTTACCAGGCGATCCTCACGCCCACCGGCCACCCAGCTATCTACATTCCTAATAATCGAATCACCAACTATGACGGCCGACCTAACCCTTCCCTCCTGGGCAGTAGGCCTTGGGGAGATATCCTCAGTGCGAAAGGATAATGCATCACCTGGAGAGCAGGTCCTTGCTACAGGATCCTTTCCTGCTACACCTGGTTGGTGCTCTCCCATCATGAGACCTTCTTCCTCCAAGGCAGCACCAGGGCTGCCAGTCTGAAGTTGGGACTTGAATACTATGTCCTTGAAGGTCTCATCTATGTACCTCTCTGTCTGCCTCAGCTCCTCCAGGTCTGCCACTCTAGCCTCCAGAGATCGGACTCATTCTCTGAGAGCCAGGAGCTCTTTGCATCGCATGCTCATGTACAACTTCTCACCGGTGGGTAAAAAAGCATACATGTGACACTCGATGCAAAAGACTGGGAAGCCCCCCTCTTGCTGCTGGACTGCTGCCTTCATCTCAATTTTGATCAGTTCCTAGTTAAGCTTTAGGTTGCTATGGGAGTAGGAATGTGTCTAACTTCCTTTAAATGTATTAGTGAATTCACTATGTGTCTGGTAGTGGCCTACCGGGGTCTGATTGAATTCTCAATAAAGTTTTTGTTGATTTTTTTTTTTTTTTTGGTGAAAGTGGCACATGCCTGTAAATTAAGGGATGAGCTAGGGGTGGGTGGGTTGAGAAATACAGTCTAACTTCAGTTAGTCAGCATGAGTGACTTACTGCTCCCTTGATTAACAAATGTTGGTCCCTATTCAAACCCAATCACATTACCTCAACACCTTTCCAAGGTGAGTAACTGAGCTGAACTATTCAACTTTTTTACTTTGGTATACACTGCTCCTAGCTTATTTCTAGCTTCTGGCTACTTTTTGGGTTGGGTTTTTTTTTTTTTTTCAATACAAGCACTCGGTTAGTATTAAATACAAACACTCAGCTCTTTAAAAGTCTGGAGAACACTCAGTTCTGCAGACTTTTAAAAATAAACACACTACCTACTGCTACCTTATTGACTGACTAAAAATACAAACAGTCTAACTTGTTTATTCAGTGCCTACCTACTGCTACCTTATTGACTGACTATTTAAAAATGCAAAGTCTAACTTGTTTATTCACTGCCTTTCTTGACTATTAAAGGCACAAACATACAAACACACTAAATAATATTCCCAAATAGTTAAGTTTGCCCCAATACTTTTAAAAAAGACAATGTCCCAAGCAAAAACTTACTGATTCCTTTCAGCCACCAGCAAGGTGATCCTCTCCTCTCAGTGTTCACACTGGAATGTGGGTTACTGAGCTCTTTCCTTCTAATTTATAATGTGCTTCTAAGGTAAATTAGTGCAAAACAATCCCTTAGGAGATGTACACTTCAGTTAGATTTCCTGAGTGACTCTTCAGTTAGATTTCCTGAGTGACACTGCTGTGCTGATTAACAAAGAATAGTACCTATTCACATCAAACACACAACCTTCACACTTCACCCTGAAAGTTCTTTTCAGAAAGACTCAGGAAGAGCAATGGCTTTCTGATTTGACCAGTGCAGAGTCAGGGAATGACACAGGAAGAATTCCAGTGTTAACATTCTTTATTTAAAATTATTTTTTCTTCCAAATGCTGCATAGCACTACATTCATGAAGCTGGGAATTCTAGCATGGCCAACTTTTATTCAATTGTATTAAAATACTGCTTTAGGTGGAATTAAATCCTTCACTGTTCTTACTCTTGGTGCTGCTCAAATTTATGTCATTCAGTTGCAAAGAAAATATTTTTAAAATCTTTATTTAAAGAGGTGCTTCGCATCATAACAAGTCTGTTTCCCCATTACCCTGGCGCTCCCTATCTACGTATAAAGATCCACATACAGCTTTAAGATTGGAGGGATAAGAACATGCCATACTGAGTCAGACCAAGGGTCCATCAAGCCCTGCATCCTGTTTCCAACAGTGGCCAATCCAGGCCATAAGAATCTGGCAAGTACCCAAACACTAAGTCTATTTCATGTTACTGTTGCTAGTAATAGCAGTGGCAATTTTTAAGTCGACTTAATTAATAGCAGGTAATGGATTTCTTCTCTAAGAACTTATCCAATCCTTTTTTAAACCCAGCTACATTAACTGCACTATTCACATCAACAGATGGAAATGCTTTAGAATTATAGGCTGCATATTACATCAAGAAAGAATTTTCCATTAATGTGCATGGTAAAAATATCTTTGGTAGTTTTTACTGTAAGATATATCTTAGAAGTCAGATTTCTTTTTTTTATCATCAATCATAATTTCCCAAAAACAATTTTTAAATACTAAAATGATAAAAGTAGGAAAATATTTAATCTCATTTTAGGGAGAATTATGTGAACACTGTACGTTCACTGCTATAAAAATGAAATAAGCATGTCCTATGCAAAGTCTGCACTGTTTATAAAGCAAGGACTAGTTGTGAGTCCATCTACTAATACCTGAAGACTTACAGTGTTTTAAGATGGAAAAAACAAAGCATCAGGTTTTATTTTCCAAAATTCAACAGACTTGTTAAGCCATGCAGATGCCACAGGTAGGGTCGCCAACAAACTTCACGTCCTAAGGAACAGGGCAACCCCATTTTAGTTTACCACACCACATCTATGAACTTGCATTTCCATTTTATCATAAACAGGCAAGACTACAGGTCTATACATGCACGAATGTAAAACCAGGATTGGCTCAGAATGTCCCTTATGATATGGAGCTTACTGGCACCCCTAGGCAATTGCTATGACATTTGTCAGCTAAACAGCAGATATTCAGCTGCTCCTCATACTAAAATATTAACATTTGGCACGTACTACTTGACTACTGGCTGAACAATTAAGTTTATCTTTTGTTTCTAATTGGGGGTCAGTGGAATCTATCACTGTTATTTAATTAAATAACTAACTGACCTAGAGTACATTTCCTGCATTCCTACATTAAAATGAAACTGTGTTTATGAAGCAGCATTTTGGAGCTAGCAAGGAGTTAAAACATATAACTCAAATATTAATTAATTTAAAATCCAACTGGAGCAGTTTCCAACAATAGTGATTACTTAAAAAAAACTGATAGCCACCACAGATATTTGTCTAATCAAATTGCACAGATGGGTTAGAAGGTACAGTTGATTTCCATAACCTCATACAAGTTAATATGACATTGTGGACAGCAGACTGTATCTTCCTTTTGATTCTGATTAGATGATGAGATCCCTTATGCTATAATATAAAATTGGCTGTTAAAAATTAATTTTTGTAGATTATTGCAAAACATATAGAATACATGCACATAATATTCATTGATATACTTTGTCAGTGTTATGTTTCCCCAATATACAGTGTGGTATAAAAATTCTACAAACATTCTAAGACAATGGAAACAAAGAGTTACCATATATACCAGGGGTAGGCAACTTTGGTTCTCAAATGCTACAAACATACCTGGTTTCCAGGTTATTCATAATGAATTTGCATGAGATATATTTGCATGCATTGCTTCCACTGCATGCAAACATTTCACGCATATTCATTGTGGATATCCTCAAAACCAGACCTGTTTTGTTATTGAGGATGGTAGTTGCCTGCCACTGATATATCTACTCCCTTCATAACACCAACAGCTGATACTCTTGTACAAAGTAAGCAAAGTTACTTATCTGTACTTATTTATTTTGCTGTCTATGGAAAACAACAAAATAAATCAGCCATAACTACTGGGTGACATCATCTAATAGCAGTGACATGGACCCAGCTCACTAAGCTCAGAAGATGCTTCTGAACATGCATGGGAGTGCCCATGAACGGTCTCCGTCTCATGAGCACCTCAGTCTCTTCCAGAACTTAAGCTTAAACTTGGTAGTCAACTGTCTAGGAAGATGGGTGCATAATACATATATGGCTGATTAATCCTGATGCCCAAAGAGAACTTCTGTTACAGGTAAGCAATTTTATTTTCTCCATTGACAATCAGGATGAAATCCGTCATACCCAGGGGAGAGTCTCAAGCTCAGAGTTGCCTTTCAGAGCAAGTATCTCTGATAGATAACTAGGACACTACCCCAAGGACAGAAGACTACTGTGTGAACATGCTATGCAGAACTATTTGCCCAAAGGTACTGTGTTTCCGATACATACTGTCCTGACAGAAATGTGATGTGAAGGTATCAACAGACCACCAAGTAGCAGCTTTTCAGATGTCTTCAACAGAAGTTTCCCTCAGATGAAATACTGAAGTTGCATTGGCTCTCACTCAATGAGCCTTGACAGAGTCCATAAACTGTAATCCAGCCAACATATAGCTATTACATTTGGCCAGCCATGGAAGGGCCCAGCGACTGGCTGCACTCACCCCCAAGACGCCATCTGTTCTCCGATGCAACATGGACAACACAGACAGTTGTCACTTCTGGTCTGCCTTAGGCATGTGTGCATCAGGTCTCTTAAGAGCTCTGTAATGGGAAAGCCCAGTTCTGGTGCTCCCTGATGATGTCATGCGGCTGGTTATTTAAACCTAGCCACATCTCCAGCAACTCACCTCAGCAACAGGTCCTCCTACCAGCAAGGCGTGTTGCTTCTCCTGTGCTTTTGATCCTTGTTACCTTGCCCATTGTCTTGCCTATATATTGTCTGCCCCGCCTCACCTTGCTCCTCTGTGTCCTGTCGTCTTCCTGCCCTTGTCTGTCTTGGCTTGATTCCTGACTTAGCACAGTTGCTTTCCTGTAACAGGTGTTCTTCAAGGAAAGCAGGATGTTAGTCCTCACATATGTGTGACATCATCCGATGGAGCCTGGCATGGAAAACTTTTTTCAAAGTTTCTAGAAGCTCTGACCAGCACGCTGAGCATGCCCAGCATGCTGCTATCCGCACATCCACAAGAGGTCCCCCGTCAGTCTCGTAACTTAGCAAAATACGAGTGAAAAAATAAAACAACAAACCGGAGAACCCACCCCATGGGGAGGCGGGCGGGATTCCTGAGGACTAACATCCTGCTGTCCTAGGAGAACACCTGTTACAGGTAAACAACTGAACTTTCTCCTAGGACAAGCAGGATGGTAGTCTTCACATATGGGTGAATACCAAGCTGCAGACCGTCCCCATGAACTGGAGATACCAGCAGCGACCGAACAAGGTGCTAATGGGCACAACACAACTGAGGTGCTGAAGGCCAGCAAAGGACTGTATGGTTCAGGACTGGAACAGGTTTCACAGGACAGACTGAAGGCACTGTCCTGACATCCATCTTTGTCCAGAGAGTAATGGGCTGCAAATGTGTGAAGAGAACGCCAGGTAGCGGCCCGACAAATTTTGATGACTGAGACTGCACGTAAGTGTGCCACTGACGTTGCCATAGCCCATACAGAGTGAGCCTTTACTCTGCCGGCCAGCGGGAGGCCTACCTGTGTGTATTAAAAAGCAATGCAATCCGCCAGCCAGTTTGATAAAGTCTGTTTACCCACCACCACTCCCAGCCTGTTGGAGTTAAAGGATACGAATTGCTGGGTAAACTGTTTATGGCCTGCAGTGTGATCCAGATAGAAGACCAAGGCCCTTTTTACAGTCCAAAGAATGGAGAGCTCGTTCCCCTGGGTGAGAATGAGGCCTTGGAAAGAAGGTGAGTAAGACGATGGACTGATTGAGATGGAAATCAGTCACAACCTTGGGCAGAAACATAGGATGCGTACATAGGACCATACAATCGTGAAAGAACTTCATGTATGGTGCGTACATGACCAGTGTCTGAAGCTCACCAACCCTACGAGCCAAAGTGATTGCCACCAGGAATATGACTTTCCAGGTGAGGAACTTCAGGTCGCAGCACTGCAGCGGTTCAAATGGAGGGCGCATAAGCCGTGCCAGGACCACGTTAAGGTCCCAGGATGCAACCGGAGGCCGCAACAGGGGTTTCAGCTGGAGGAGACCCCGCATAAAGAGGCTCACTAAGGGTTGGACCGAAATGGGCGTGCCAGTGACACCTCGATGGTATACGCTGACCGCACTGAAGTGCACCCTGACAGAGCTGGTCTGAGGCCAGACAGATGCCAGAGATAGTCTAACAGCTGGGGAAGGGGGCATGAGAAAGGATCCAGATCATGACCCGAACACCAAATGGAGAATCTTTTCCATTTCAAGCTGTAGGACTTCCTGGTGGAAGGCTTTCGTGATGCTACCAGGACCTGGGAGACACAGTCCGAGAGTCCCAAGGGCTGGAAGGCTTCGCGCTCAACTTCCAAGCTGTGAGGGCCAGAGCCCAGAGGTTGGGACAGCGCAGGGTGCCCTGATTCTGTGAGATGAGATCGGGCGCCGTCCCCAACAGGTCCCGCAGGAGTGGGTACCAAGCCTGTCGGGACCACGAAGGCGGCACAAGTATCATGGTCCCCTTGTCCTGCTGAAGCTTCAGCAGAGTCCTTGAGAAGAGTGGCAGAGGGGGTAAGCAAGCAGCAAGCCCTTCCCCCAGTGGTGGGAGAATGTATCGCAGGCAGAAGGCCGCCCCCTGGCAGGAGAAGAGATCCACATCCTGCGTACCCCACTGGTGAAAGAGTTCGGCCTCTACTTCTGGGTTGAGGGACCACTCATGTGGTTGGAAGGAACAGCTCAGATGATCTGCTAGCACGTTGAGGTGGCCCGGCAGGTAAGTCGCTCAGAGTGACATGCCCTGCAAAAGGGCCCAGGTCACACCTGCACCACCTCGTGGCAGAGGAGGAATAAGCCCATGCCCTCCTGCTTGTTGATATACCACATTGCAACTTGGTTGCCTGTCCGAATCAGGACTTCCTTGGACGACAACCGGTCCCTGAACGCCCACAAGGTGTATCGGATTGCCTGAAGCTCCAGGAAGTTTATCTGGCAGTGGGCTTCTGAGGCAGGCCAGAGATCTTGCATGTGGATAACGTTCACATGGGCTGCCCAGCTGTGAGGGGAGGCATCTGTGGTGAGAATCACCTGAGATGGAAGAGGCTGAGGGAAGCCCCCTTTCCAGGTTGGAGAGATCTTCCCACCAGGAAAGAGACATTCTTAGATGGTCAGTGATTAAGACAGGCGCCTCAAGATCCTGGGAAGCCTGACGCCACTGGGACCGTAAGGTCCAATGGGCATTCCTCATGCGGAGGTGAGCCAGAGGGGTCACATGGACGGAGGCCACAATGTGGCTCAGCAGGCGGAAAAGAAGGGAAGCTGGCACCCTCCGACTGTTCCGGAGAAGGGTGGCCAGCGAGGCAACGGCGATTGCCCAGTCACGTGGTAAAAAAGCTTTCGCTTGCACCGTGTCCAGCCTGGTGCACAAGGCTCCAGAACGGGAGTCGCTCTTGACCAACCAGTCATCTAGGTAGGGGAATATGTGCACCAGATGCCTGAGGTACGCAGCCACCACCGCTAAGCATCTGGTAAAAACGCAGGGGGACAATGCCAGCCCAAAGGGCAGCACTTTGTACTGGTAATGTGCTTTCCCCACCACGAAGCAGAGGTACTTGCGGTGGCTGGGGACAAATGCAATGTGTGCGCAAGCCTCCTTGACAGTCTCCTCCTCCTCTGAGGAGCGGGATCAGCGTGCCCAGAGAAACCATCTTGAATTTTTCTCTTACAAGAAACTTGTTCAATGCCCTGAGGTCGAGGATGGGGGGCAAGCCGCTATTCCTTTTCGGAATGAGGAAAAACCTCGAACAGAACCCTCGGCCCCGTTGATGGTGAGGGACCAGTTACCCCGCGCCCGCCACAAGGAGGGCATTGAGCTCTATCCAAAGTATGACTTGATGGGCAGACAAACCCCACGATGGACATAGGGGAGAGGTCTCTGGGAGCCGGCTGAAGTTCAGACGGTACCCCCCCTGGTGAATAATGACAAGGACCCAGCGATCCGACGTGATCTCTTCCCAGCGAAGGGCGAAGCAAGCAACCTGCCTCCCATCGGGGGATCCGGTGTCAGGGGCACGGTCAACTGTCTTCCGTTCCCTCACTGTCGATCAAAAGCCCATGGCTGGGGCTTGCTGGGGGGCTGTCTGGGGGCTCGCTATTGCCAAGGACGGCCCCTGGAGCCAGTGAGTGGCATACGAACCCAGGAGGCTGGAGGATAATACTTCCTCTGCCGGTAAAAGAGATTCCGGGAACCTGGCCTGGAGGATTTCCTGGCCGAGGATGGGCCTTCGGAGGCCCTAGTGGACAGCTGTTGAAGGGTATCATGATGGTCCTTCAATTGCACTACCGCATCCCGGACCTTATCCCCAAAGAAGTTTTCACCTGTGCAGGGGAGGTCAGCCAGCCTATCCTGCACCTCCGGATGGAGGTCAGAGGCCCGAAGCCATGCCATTCTCCTGGCGCCAATGCCCACTGCTGCTACGCGGGCTGCTGTCTCAAAGACATCGTAGGTGGATCACACCTCGTGCTTTCCTACTTCGAGACCCAGCAGGGCAATGGCCGAGAGGGCCTCTTGCTGCTGTTGCGGCAGGCCTTCTGCAAAGTCCTGGACCCGTTTCCAGAGATTGCAGTTATATTGGGTCATATAAAGCTGGTAGGCAGCGAAGCGGGCCACCAGCATGGTACCCTGGAAGACTTTTCTGCCCAGGGCATCAAGCTCCCTGTGCTCACGGCCCGGCAGGATGGAGGCATGGGTGCGGGAGCAGCAGGCCTTTTTCAGGGCAGACTCCATGACCACGACCGGTGGGGGAGGTGACACTTTTCGAACCCATGGCCTGTTGCACCAAGTAGGTGGCATCGGCCTTTCTGTTAACGGGGGAGATGTAGGGGAGGAGGAGGTCCTTAAAAATATCATGGATAGGGACTGTCATGATTTCCTTAGGTGCGCTGACAAACTGGAGCACTTCCAGCATCTTATGTCGCACATCCTCCTCCGTAAGCAGCTGAAAGGGAATGGTTTGAGCCATGGCCCTGACAACCCCCGCAAAGGACAAGTCCTCGGGTGGAGATTGGCGCCATTCCTCCTGTCGAGAAGACTCCGAGATGGGGTCGTCCGAGTCCGTGGAGTTGTCACCCCAAGGATCGTAAGGCCCTTCCTCCTCACTGGGACCAGCATGCTGTGGGCAAGGCCCGTGAGGGGTATCATCCCTGGGCTCAGACAGTTTTGGAGGCCTCAAGGGCACCGTAGACATTGATAGTTCCCCTGGAATCGAGGGGACCAGAGGCCACAGTAGGTCGGAGGGACCCGGCAAAGGCTTGGGGAACCGTGGGCAAGTTAACACGGTACTGGCCGTATCTTCCTCCTCAGAGGACCCGAGAATCGGGATCACTCCAGTGGAGGGCATCAGTGGCTGTTGAGGAACTGAAGGTCTTTCAGGCACCGGCTGCATCAGAAGAGCGCCCAAGAGGACATCCAGATGCTCTAGCAGTGGTGCTAACTTTGATGGCGGAGGCTCGGGCATTGGTATGAGGACTGGTGGCACCGGAAGCTCAACACTTTGAGCACCGCGGATTGCACCCTGCGGTCCAACTCCTCCTGAAAGTCTGGAGTGGCCAGGACTGATGGAGGGGGATGAGGCATCACCAGCTCTTCCTCAGGTCTCTGAGGTGGCACGGTGCCCAGCACCGGTGTTTGTGGAGAATGCCTAGGGCTACCGGGGGCATCAGAGGATGGTGCCTCCGATGGCCAGGTGCTGCTTCGATGGTGGCTCAGCTGCCACCAATGCTGCTCTGGAACCGGAACTCAACAGTTACCAGTGTCAATGCTTGTGGGATCTCCTTCGGTGCGCGGCCCGGACTTTCCCCGGTGCCAAAGAAGCTGACGATCCCGATGTCCTGGAGAGCAAAGAGATCAGAGGATCTATCCCCATCCCCTCGATCCTTGGAAGTACTGGCGAGAGGGACCACTAGGGGAAGCATATCGGACGGCTCCCCACGATCTCTCGGGGTTGATGGAAACGACGCAGGCGTAGAGGGAGTAGACTTCAGGGCACTGAAAAGTTTCTCCATCTTATCAAGGTGTGCCTGACAACCTTTGGGTGTCATCTGATTGCACAGACGGCACCCGCAGTCATTGTGCAAGGCCCCCAGGCAGAGGATGCAAACATCATGCGGGTCCATGATGGACATTGTCCACGGACACTGGGGGCACCGATGAAAACCGATCGGCACCATAAAAACACTCGGCATGCAGTCGATGACCAGCGATCACTGTGAGATGAGTAGTCGGGAATCAACCGCAAAGTTGGAAAAAAGAGTAAGAAAGCAACCTGCTGTACCAAGGAGGCATCGACCGTGAAGAGGGACTCAACGAGGAATTCGGGAAAACACTAGAATAATATCGAGAAAAACAAGGAAATTGAAGAGCTCCACCGACCGCGAGGCAACTGCACTGCAGAAGAGACTGAAGGAGGACCTTGTGTGGACGCACGGATAGCAGCATGCTGGTCAAAGCTTCTAGAAACTTTGACAAAAGATTTCCGTGCTGGGCTCCATCGGATTATGTCACTCATACGTGAGGACTACCATCCTGCTTGTCCTAGGAGAATGACCTTTGCCTCAAACACAGACTCTTGCCTGCTGCGTGCCTTTGACCATTGCTTCAGACACTGAGCAATCTCTTGCCTGCTGCCTGCCACTGACCCTTGGTCTGGTCCTGTCTGCTCTGCTTGGCCTGTACCTAGTGAATCCTTGACTACTGCCTGCCCTGACCTCAGCTTGGCCCAGACACTCTCCTTCATCTTTGCCCTGTGAAACCATCGCCTAAGCCCTGCCGGCCCCTGGAACCCAAGGGCTCAACCTGCGGAGAATGGGGCTGGTACAGGTGAAGTTCCAGTTCTTTTCCAGCCCAGGGTGCATCGACCAGCTGTCGGCGAGGGCCTAGGTTTGCCAACTAGGCTGTGCAAACCACGCCACAGTGCAAGAGTCCACTTCCCTTACAAGATTGCTAAGGACCCAAGGAACCTGGCTGCCCTTCATGTTATTCAGGGCCTAAGCCAGTGCATTCAGCAGCAGCAAGGGATCCTGGATCAAGTGACCGGGGTAATAAAGATGGACACCATGTAGCCTCAACCTCTAGTTACCGGCTTCTCCTCCTGTGGTCCCACCTTCACCAGAGCTGGACCATCTTCAGAGACCCATTCCACACTTGCCACCGCCTCTCTATTACCTCGGGGACCCTAAGGAATGCAGGGGTTTTATAAGCTCCAGTCAACCCTGTTCCCTATTGACCATGCCAAGGTGACATACATGATCTCTTTACTGGGTGGTACACTTTTGCCTGGGCCTCCCCATTGTGGGATGATAAAGACCCAATGCTTCAAGACCTCTGGAATTTCTTCTGCAGGTCTGTCTCGTCTTTGACGAACTTGTCCATACCTTCTCCACAGTGACAGTGCTTCTTAGAATCTGTCAGGGCACACTCACGGTAAGAAAGCACCCCATACAATTTCATGTCTTAGCTTCAATGAGATGAAAGATAGCCAGACAGCCATCTTCTGGCAGGGGCTGTCTGTCAGATTAAAGATAAACTTGCCGGCAATGATGTTCCTCTCACCTTAGATGGCTTGATCACTCTGGCCATCTGAGTGGACCTGAGGTTTCAAGAGCGGGTCCAGGAATGCAAAGCCTCTCGGCAGCCTATCCATCCAGTCCCTCAATTCCTACGCTTGCTGGAGCCCACATCTAGCCCAAAACCGACACTTCCTGCTGAGGAGCCTATGTAATTGGACTGTTCAAGACTCTCCAAGGAGGAAAAACAGAGACGGAGACAGCTTGGGCTATGCCTGTACTAAGCTAGCCGGGGATACTTTGCCAGTCAATGCCCCGAAAAGTCAGGAAACTCTCACAACTAGGCAGAGAGGCAAGCCTATGTTGTATATCTCCCTCTCCACAGTTGTTAGTACCGATCTGCCTGCTCATGGGTAAGTCCCAAAACTATACTGAAGGTTTCTTAGACTCTGGGGCAGATGGGAACTTTATAGAGGAGTTGCTGGTTCACCAGCACAACCTGCCCACAACCACCTTGAAGAATTCTGTCACCATCTCTTCTGTCTATGGTGAGTCTCTCCTAGGTCGGCTCATTGATTTGACCTTGCCTCTCACCCTGCAGACAGGGCTTCTCAATAAAGAGACTCTTGCCTCTATGTACTACTCTGCACAGTCAACCCCCATCATTTTGGTACTATCTTGGCTCCAGCAGCACCAACTTGTCATAGACTGGAGTACACTACAGTTGGCAAGGTACAGGGCCTTCATTTGCCAAGACGTGTCTTTCTTCTGTTCTGCACCCGATAACCATGCCTCTGGCTATAGCCATATTACGCCTACCACCATAGTATGCCGCATAAGCAGATGTTTTCAACAAACAATAAGCGGAAACCTTGCCCCCGCATCGGTCCTATGACTGTCCTATAGATCTGCTGCTGGGGAAGACGCCACCTTGAGGTAGGGTCTACCATCTATCTGCACCTGAGACAGATGCCATGTCATAGTATATCAAAGAGAACTTGGACACGGGCTTCAGCCAGCCATCCTCATCCCCTGCAGGTGCAGGCTTCTTCTTTGTTGGTAAAAAGGACAGATCCCTTAGGCCCTGCATAAATTACAGGGGCCTTAATGCTATCACCAAAAAGAACAAGTATCCCTTGCCCCTGATCTCGGAGCTGTTTGATCGCCTGCAAGGAGCATGGATCTTTACCAAACTCGACCTCCAGGTGGACGACAGCATTTAATAGAAGGGATGATCATTACGAGTACCTCGTCATGCCGTTTGGACTATGTAACATCAGTCTTCCAAGCACATGATCAATGAGATCTTACGGGACGTCCTTTCTCCCACATAGCAGCCTGTCTAGAGGATATCCTCATCTTCTCACAATCACTGGTTCAATACAGAGAGCACCTCAAGCAAGTATTACAGTGGCTATGGGAACATCACCTGTTTACAAAGCTGGAAAAATGTATCTTTGAGTAAGAAGAGCTCCCATTTTTGGGTTATATCATCTCCCGGTACGGATTTTGTATGGACCCCGCTAAGGTGAAGGCCATCCCGGATTGGACCCAACCTGTGGGACTTAAGGCCTTGCAATGCTTCCTGGGGTTTGCAAATTATTACAGAAGTTCATACCCCAGTATTCTTCACTCTCAGTTTCACTTACTACCCTTACCAAGAAGGGTGCGGATACGAAGCACTGGTCAGAAGAGGCCATCCAGGCTTTCCAGTGTCTCAAACAGGACTTCTCGCAAGAACCTTGCCTGAGACACCCAGATCCTTCATGACCCTTCATCTTGGAGGTAGATACCTTTGCCCTCGGGGTGGAGGATGCCCTCACTGAATACAATAACCAAGGGACCTTCTTGTCGTGTTCATACTTCTCTAGAAAATTTACGCCTGCATAGAAAATCTATACAGTCAGAGATTGGGAACTCCTGGCAGTAAAACTTGCATTAGAAGAATGGCGTCATCATTTTTAGGAGGCGGCAGACATCCAATCACCATTTACACCAACCACAAGAACCTGGAATATCTGCCTCAGGCTCAATGCCTCAACCCATGACAGGCCAGGTGGTCACTGTTTTTTAACAGCTTTGATATCGAACTATGCTATCAACCTTTGAAGAAGAACCAAGAGGCTAATGTCCTCTGTTGTTCATTTCAGCCGGATGATGTTCTGAAACCCTCGCCACATTATAGACCCAGCAAGAATAACTGCCACAGCGGCAATTCAGATACTACTCTCAAAAAACTTTGAGAGAAGGTACTGAGAGTAATTGGCCCATTACTCGGTTGCCTGGCCACCATGGAGCCACCAGAACCTTCAAATTCATCCTCCTCTACTACTGATGGCCCCAGGTGAAGACAGGCATAAACACTACATGGAATACTGTCCCACCTGTGCCAAGCATAAGAGCGGACGTGTTTGCCCTTGAAGGCTGTTACAGCCATTGCCAGCTTCCAAGGAACAGTGAATCTACCTGTCCACTGACTTCGTCACAGACCTCCTCCTCCCAAATGGCCATACTATGACATGGGCCTTGGTCAATCATTTCTCTAAGATGGCCCACTTCACACCACTTCCTGGTCTGCCATTTGCACTACAACTAGTCCGAAATTTTGTGCATTATATCTTTCATCTCCTTGGATTCCCATTTCATATTTTTTAAGATTGGGGAGTCCAATTCACAGCTCGATTCTGGAGAGGTCTTATAAAATTTTGGAATTACTCTGGACTTTACATCAGCATACCACCCACAAGGGAATGGGCAAACGGAAAGGATCAACTAGATCCTCAAGAATTTTCTGAGATCATATATCAATGAGCGACAGGACGATTGGGCTACTCTCCCTTCCATGGGCAAAGTTCTGCCGTAACAATCATGTAGACAGTTCCACAGGGTTATGTCAGTTACCTCTCCCAGTCCTGCTCTCTGTACCTTGCCCAGCAACCAATATTTTGAGTCAAAATCTCAGGGATCTAGAGCAAAGGACTAACCAACTACTCACTATAGCAAATAGTCGATTAAAAACACAGGCTGATAGGTGATGACTGGCATCTCAATTTAAACCTGGAGATTTAGTTTGGCTGAGCTCTCAAAACCTGCAACTTAAAATACCCTCAATCAAATTTGCACCCAGGTTTATTGGACCATACTCCATTGCACGACAGATAGGAACTCTAGCCTACCAACTGTTGCCACCGATGCTGAAAATACATAATATTTTCCATGTCTCACTATTGAAACCTTTAATTCTCTCTTGGCCGTCATGATAACCTCCTATTACCACGGACGCCTTATCCGAGATGGACATGGAGCCATGGATGCCAGATCCGAGATGGACATGGAATTTAAAGTGTTGGAGATTTTAGACCCCAAGAGATGCTGGAACCAAATAGAATACCTTGCATCCTGGAAGAACTTCTGAAGAGAGGAGAACTCGTGGGAGCCCGCATTCAATCTATAGGCCGCCCAGATGGTGCTTCCCACAGAAACCAAAGCCTGGGGAGGGGACTTAGGAGGGGGGTACTGTTACAATTGGCTGGCTATGGGAAGGGCTCGCAACCTGCCACACTCACCCCAAGATGCCCATCTGCTCTTCAATGCTGCACGGATGCCGCCAACAGACGCTACCCATGGTTTGCCTTAGGAGCACAAGCATGCATCAGGCATCTTCTTAAGGGCTCCGCAGCGGGAAAGCCAGGCTCCGGCACTCCCTGATGATGTCACGTGGCTAGGTATTTAAATCCAGCCACGACTCCAGCAACTCGCTTCAGCACTAGGTCCACCTGCCTAGCAGGGTGTGTTGCTTCTCCTATGCCTTAGCTCCTTGATACTTTGCCCATTGCCTTGCCTCTATTTTGTCTTGCTGTTTTACCCTGTTGCCCTGCTCCGTGGTCCTGCCTCACCTTGGTCCTCTGTGTCCTGTTGTCTTACCTCCTTTGTCTTTCTTGGCCTGATTCCTGACTTTGACTTTTGCCTTGGATATGGACCATTCTCTTGCATGCCACCTGCCTTTGACCCTTGCTCTGGACCTGGACTTCACTCTTTTCACTGCTTGCTCCAACTCCTGGCCTATACCTGGTGATTGCTACCTGCCCTGACCTCAGCTTGGCCCCAGACTCTCTCTCTTCATCTTTGCCCTGTGTGACCATTGCCTAAGCCTTGCCAGCATCTGGAATCCAAGGGCTCAATCTGAGGTGAATGGAGTTGTTACAGGCAAAGTTCTAGTTCTATCCCAGGCCAGGGTGTGTTCACCATGCCACAGTACAAGAATCTGCTTCCCTTACAATAGCATTGTGATATATGATCCACTAGCTAATTAGAGTTCTCTTGGTTACTGCTCTTCCTAACCTGTTGGGATTGAAAGACATGAATACCTGAGAAGCCTGACAGTGAGGGTGAGTCTTCTTCAAGTAATATGCTAGGGCTCACTTACAGACAAAGGAGTGCTGAGCCCATGCTCCTTTGTGTGTATGTGATTTTGGGAAGAATGTAAACAGTACAATTGCTTGGTTGATATGGAACACTGATACAATTTTTGGAAGAAATTTAGGATGGTTGCGGAGAACAACTCTTATTTAAAAACTGAAGATATGATGAATAAGAGACCAAGGCCTATAATTCACTTCCTCTGCCCGCTGAGGTGATGATCAAAAGGAACAGAACCTTCCAGGTGAGAAAAGTCAAGGTCACTGATTCAAGAGGTTCAAAAGGAGGTTTTATTAGTTGAGCCAGGACCACAATGATGTCCCACAGTAGGGGTGGATTATTGACTAGAAACTTGGTAAGCTACAGTTCCTTCATAAATTTTGACATTAAAGGATGGAGAGAGGTATTTCGTCCACCCGCTGGTAATAAGTTGCAATGGCAGTGAAATGGTCTGTAAAAGAAGAGGTGCCGATGACAACAGGAGAAGAGATATTGAAGAAAACATCTCAGACCACACGTGAAAAGACTCCAGGCAAGAAGGCTCACTCTATGCAGAGAACTCTTCTTCTTGAAATTGAGATCAGAATGTCCTTCACATCCTTGAGAAGGAGCAAAGAGTATACCACTGTGCCATCAACATCTATGCCATAATGGCCAAGGATGGAAGATTTGGATGGCAGAGTTCTCCATTTTTCTGGGAGCTGAGAGTCAGAAATACCACAAATCATATTGGGGACTGAACCAATAGATGGAGTAGGAAAGGATACCACACATGACATCATCAAGTAGGGGCTATGAGAATAACCTGTGCACTATCCTGTTGAATCTTCTGGATATTTTGGTGATGAGTGGAATCGGAAGCTATGTGTAAAGCAGTTTGATGCTTCAGTCTACTGCGAATACATCAAGAACAATTTGTAACTACTCGATCTCATGGAACACAACTAACTGACCTTCTAGTTGTTCTCAGACACAAGAGGTTGATCCACTGGCGCTCCCCAACAAGTAAAAGGTCATCTGTGACCCTTTGATCCAGGGACCACTCATGAGGCTAAAGCACTCTGCTGAGTTGGCTACCAGTGTTCTCTCAACACCCAGAAGTTAAAACGCCTGGAGATATGATCCATGATGGCAGTCCCTCAACCAGATCCTCAGGGCCTCTTCATAGCGGGCATACGAGCCCATGCCACTTTGCTTGGTTATGTAAAACATGGTCACCTTATTGTCTGTCTGGACCAAGATTTACTTGAACGACAGCAGGTGGGAGAAAGCTTTCAATGTATAATGGATGGCCTGCAGTTAAAGAAGATTGATATACATAGCACTTTCTGCTTTGGACCACAATCCTGGTAGTCAACACTGCTTGATGTGCAGGAAATCTCAGAGGATGTCCTTGGGCCAGAACCTATGGGTTCATCTATCACTCTAGAGATGTCTGCATCTCGGGAGACATGGCTAGTTGATAAGACAGAGGTCGGTGCAACTAATATCACTGATCCCTGAGGGCTCATTGAAGGTCATGCATGTGTAGGTATACCAGTGGAACTCTGTTGACTGCTGCTACTGTGTGACCCCATAAATGATAATTTCCTGTGAATGGATGTGCTTCAACTGACCTTAACAGAAAAAGATTGTTTTACCTACTCTTCCGTCCGTCGGTGGCTAGACGGCTTTGACCCGTTTGCTCACCTTGTTCACGGCTCCTCCCGCTTACCTTGAGGAAAAGGCTACCGCCGCGTCTACAAGCCGCTCTCTTCGGCGTCCCCGGAACGGCTATGGTGCTGCCTCCCGCCATGCTCCTCCCAAGGACTTACTAGGGTGCGCGCGCCACCCACAACTTTATTCCAGCATTGGCGCGAACCTTGGGGGCGTTCCCCTCTACTAACGTCACGCCATCCGGGTATATAGCCTGTACTGTTTTGCTAGCTCGTTGAGTTAGCAAGGATTGGGCTCGGCCGGTCTAAGCTACTCTGCCGCTTCCGTGCTGCCGCTGTGCCCTTCGGGGTAATTGCTAACCTGGGTATCCGCTCCTCATGGGCCCTTTGCTTTATTTCAGGTGCCTTACAGGGATCAGGTACTCGCTCCTCGAGGGACTGCTCTCCCTGCCTCGGTGCCTGTACCATCTACTTAAACCTGGTGGAATAGCATACCTACAGCAACCATCTAGTGAGCAATCTAACTCTCAGTCTATCTCATCCACAGTACTGCTTTGCTGGGAAACCTGCACCGGAATTCCCCTATACCAACGGGGTGAGAAGGGTCCCCTCTGCCAAGGGTCCTGAGACTGCTACATCCAGACTACCTCACTACTGCCACCTCTGGTGGCATACTCCAAGCTGTATAATAAAAGAACTAACTGTGTTTGTGTGTCCTGAGTCTAGCCCAGTACTGTGGCTCCTCACGGGGCTCCTCCCCGTGGGCGTGGTCATCTGCCACAGTACCCAAGAATCCACCCAAACACTGTTTAACCATAACACCTACATCATAAAATGTCCATGTTCTTAGGTTTTACTGACTGCATAAAAAGTATTTCCCTTGACATGTTGCAGTATTCACATTCTTCCCAGACCAGTGTGCCAATCCTTTGCCCCCTCTGCCCTTATCCCATGTTCCCAATTTAAATAGCTGGAATACCAACTTTTTCCTTAAACCTCTATTTGGTAACTACGCTGATTCCCAAGTCACTCCTTACAAGGATGTCAGTATTTTCTCAAAGTATAATGGTACTTTTTATAGGGACATCAGGAATGTCAGTGTCCCATCACAATTGATGCATATATTTCCCATCCATTCAGTTTAAGTAAAGTATCATTGAATGATTACAAGTTACACAGAATTGCTACACAGTTTGGAGACACTGTTGCTTTATTAGCCTGATGTATCCTAGTAATTTCTTGCATCCATGAAACACCTATTTTTGTTCTGTTGATGTTATAAGCTATTTTGATTTTCACATAGTTATGACACATATATTGATATGTATCAATGCAATTTTGTTTTTCTCTAATTGTTCTTGCCTGAGAGACGTGCAGTTCCAAGTGAAGGAAAGTGTAAATGGTCAGTACGAGTCACTTTTCATTATTTTATATAGATATAGAAGGAAATTTAAAAGTCAAGTTAGAGAATTGTTTTTTTCTACTTTCTGTGCAACCACAAACAATTCCTGTCTCTGCTACTAACAGAAAGAAAATAGGCACGTGTGCACAAAAGCAAAACAATGGGTGGGGAGAGAATATGAACACATTAGGCAAAATTAAGCTTAGTTGTGCCAGAATGTCATCCCAAATTGAGCAGGATGTGTGATGGACAGAACCACTTGGAAATGTTAACAAGCAGAATATATATTTGTTAAATACATAAATTATTAAACAGTGGCAGTGTCATCTGGAAAGAACAGTTGTTGAACAGAACTCAGAACATCTGGAAATTACTATGGTTTAAAAGGTCATAATGTCCATATAACGTCTACCAATCAATTGAACCAATCATAAGTTGACTACGCATCGTTACATAACCATGTGTCCCTGGAGTCAGATGAGCCAATCACATATCTAGAAGGTGTGGCCATAAGCTGCCTAGCAACCAAAAGGTAGCCAACCATGAACTAGATACCAACGATGATAAGCTAAACTCTGTCCATGATGACCACATATAAAACCACCAGCAGCCCAAACCAGGAAGAGAAAGAAGAACAGGAAGATCGCAACAGGCAAAAAGAAGACGTGAGAACTGAAGAAATCAGAGTCCCAGAAGCAAAGCGGCACATCCTGCTAAAGACCTTTTTTCAACTGGCCAAAAGACTTCTATAACTAAATTTCAGGTAATATAAATCATCTTCACAGGGTAAAATGTGAATGTGCTGAATTTGTACAATAAATCTTACATGAGTCCATTATTGTTTCTTTATTTCAGATCTGATAATGTGGGGCCTAGGATAGGGGGGGAGGGGGTTGGTCCCCTAGGGGGCCCAGCTTACAACTCATCAGGACTAGGACTGCCAGTGCTTACATACTATCCTATTGCAGAAGGGCCCTTACTAGGTCCAAAGTCCTGGCCCTTTTAAGTCGATCCAAGCTACTATAAAATGGATCTTTTGAGATGGGATGAAGTTGGACTTTGGAAAATTGAAGATAAATCTCAAGGAATGAAAGAAGCTGAATCATCATTCAAAGGGACTCCAGAATGCTTGCTGGGGAGAGGGACACCACTAATCATCTAGGTATAGGGAAATGCAGATTCCTTATTTCTGCAGTTGTGCCACTACAATTGTTAGGTACTTTGTGAACACTCTTAGGGCATCCTAACAGGAGCACCTTGTACTGATAGTGCATATCCTGCACTAGAAACCTAAGGAATCTCTAATGAGCAGGGTGAATGGGGATTTGGGCATATGATTCATATATTTCCCACAGTGCATAACCAGTCTTTTGTCTGAATGAATGGCAGAAATATCTGAAGAAAATTCATCTTGCAATCTCCTGAACCAGCACTTGATCAAATTTGCAGATCCTGGATGGGTCTTATCTACCCTAATTCTTGGGAATTAAGAAATACTGGAGTAGAACCCTGTGCCGTACTCTCAAGGAGAAGGGATGCTACCTCCAGCCATAGCTGAGCTGATTGGGCAGGTTTATTCAGGAGCCTGATGTTCTCTTGTTCAGAGGAAGCCGCGAGAAGTGCAAGTGGTAGACATATACTACAATTCTCAAGATCCAATTATCCTTTGAGATGAGGCTCCATTCTGGCAAGGACTGGACTCTTCCACCCATTTGGGAAGACAGGCACTAGAATGTCAAACTTGTCCCAGGCTTGGGCAGTGGCTGTTGTTGCACTTTTTGTTGACACATTTTTCTAGGTAGACCTCTGAAGAGAATTTGTTGAGAATGGGAAGGAATCCATTGCCTCTGAAAAGAGCAGAATGATCTCCTCTGATAAAAAGACTGCTTAAACAAGTATGACTGCCTGGATATGACAGTCACTGTAGACAGCAACTGCAGTATGGTCTGATGCTCCTTGATTAGTGCCAAGTCTCCTGCATATTGTCTCCAA
The DNA here is from genome assembly GCF_901001135.1 of Rhinatrema bivittatum. NCBI lineage: Eukaryota > Metazoa > Chordata > Amphibia > Gymnophiona > Rhinatrematidae > Rhinatrema > Rhinatrema bivittatum. The sequence continues at coordinate 240,627,247 of NC_042615.1, forward strand.
ACATGTTATCCCCCATGCACCAAGTAATTGTGAACATCTTCCCGGAGCCAGATGATTCTCCTGGCTCTAATACACATTGCCAAAGTTTTGGTCACAGTGTCAAAGTCCCATAAGTGGAACAGATCAACTGCTTGCCACATTCCTCGGCATCTGCAAGGCCCACTGGAATTCAGTCTGATGAGGATCCTCTGAGTCTAAAAAAGGTTTACATGCACAAATGTACACATTTGTGCATGTACTGTATGAACAGCTGGTGCGCCACAATCCTTGCACTAAGCATTGTCTCCTGAAAGACATTTTTCTGAAAGAATGCAAGGACTTCAGGTCTTTTCTGGGAGGCATGTTAGACTGTTCCCTAGTGCATTTATCATACTTCAAAGCTTCTGAACCACGAATTGATACAGTAGCTGAATTACACTAAATCCTGGACAAGCCTGGACCTAATACTTCAGGTCAATATTGCATGCCACAGGGAAGCAAGACAGAAGATCCTATCAGGGGCTTGATGAACCTCTTCCTTCCTAAGATTAATGGACAATGTAGTCGCCATCTTTTTTAGGAACAGATAATAACCAAGGTCATTCAGAGGCAAGGTATACCTCAGTAAGGTTGGAGAGGGATTGGAAGACACTTCTGTGGCTTCTCCACATCCAGCCATTGTGATATGCTCATCCAGTACTCTGACAAAGAGAAGGATGGATGAGGGGATCTCTGGTGATTTAGTGGAGGGGGGACTAGCAGGAACTCCAACCAAACTGATTCCAGACCTTTACCCTTCAGCTAGTGAAGCTCCTTGAGGGGATGTCGGGATATTTCAGGGAATCCCCTTAATCCCACTTTGTGGCAAAAACTCCATCTTGGACAGGAGAGGTTTCATCCTTCCTCTTTAGTCCTCTTGGAACAAGGATGTAAAGAAATTCCTCACCATTCTAGACAGCTAGGCCATCAACTGTAGAGATGCCCTCTACACTGGAGTATGAGAGGAAACATACTCCTCAGACACCCAGATTGGTTCTTCACTGGAAACCAGTGGCTGGGGGCACCAAACAGAAGCTCAGTGGAGCATGCACTTGAACCCAAGACATACATTGGCACACTCTGCGCTGGTTGCATCAATGCGCTCCACTAAGGATTCTCTCTACGCTGAAGATCTACTTTCCATTTCCGAAAGCTGATTATCTCTTGGCGCTGAGGGACTCCATGTCAACTGTGCCTTGGCAAGCACCAATACACTCTATGCCAGTGCGACTGAAGGCTTCTTGGATGGCACCAAGGTTGGAGCATTTGGAAAGAATAAACTACCTGATGCATAGAGGATGGCACTATCTGTGCCAGAGTTCCTCATTGAGGAGACTGAAGGTGCCCTTCTTGGTGTCAGGACAGGGCTCAATGCAGCGAAACCTTGACCCAAAGGTGCTGTTTTCTTTGGCGCTGAGGGAGCTAGTCTCAAAGTGGATCCCTTTTCACATTTAGGTGCTCTTCTCAGAGCCTCCTCTTGCACCTTAAGTTCTGTAACAAAGTCAAACCCTTGCCCATGGTGAATCCATGAGCCAGCACCAAAGGGAGGATGCTTTCCTAACAACTTGTTGGAAGAAAGCGAAGGTGACTCCCAGCATGAACTCAAGTTCTTCATATGGCACTAGAAATCTGAAAAGGGAGTTGCTAGTTGCCTGCTGTCACTTTGGGATCTTACCCCATATAGTGCCCGTGGAAACATACAGCTATAACTAGGACAATTGGAACATCATAGTCTGGACTCAAGCAGTGGTAGCAGATGGCTTTGGTGTACCTGATGGACATATGGTGCCTCCACACGCATGCCTTGTACCAACTAACTGGTGGTTTACTCAATTTTGATTTCTCCATACATTTTCTTTTGTGGGAAGGAAGGGTAGAACAGAAAATTTATTTCTGAGGGACTGCCAAGGCAGCAGCACAAAAAAAAAATTAGAATTGAAAACAGCAAAAAAACCCAAACAAACAAAAAAACCCATCAAAACTTTGAAGGAAGATAGAGGGTTCCACCTGTATGATAGTTTGGATGAAGAAAGACAAAGGGGCTCACATGGCAGTGGCTGCACAGGAACTCCCATGCATGCTCACAATCATTTCAGAACATTGGATCTGGGTTTGTGTTGGCACCATCAGATGACATCACCTATTGGTTATGGCTGATATAATCCTGCTTGTCAATGGAGAAATAAATCTCAGATGAGTTCTTCCTACTATCTCACAATGCTATAATGTGAGGATTGAAGACTTGGCCTCCACTGAAATAAAAAAAATAATCTTAAGAAATCCAACAAAATAAAACAAAGAAATCCTCATCAAAATAAAAATATTTACTAGCAAATGAGTGTACAAATGGAAGGAAAAGTCCTCAGTTCATAGCTGGAATACTTGCAAAGGCCATCAGCTGTGTCTGGTTCACTCATAGCTCTATAAAATACCTCCATATGTAGTGAGTTACAAATAAACTGCTCAGATTTATAAAGTGAATCTTCTTACTAGTGCTAAAATTGAATTCTTGCAATAATATTTCTTCAATAATTAAGAGAGCCTTATTTCATCAATCCAGAAAAAATATTTATCTGTTATGTGACTAATCTATTTGGAAAATAATACACTGACCCAGAGATCTGATTGGACTCATCAAACAAGTCCAATGCAACCAATGTTTCCCTGAGAGGCTGCTTCAGGGTATATTTCTAAGAAGCAAATACAACTTATGTAAATAATTCACCAAGACACAGTTGGTATTATCAATGAATAAAGACACAAAAATCCTGGGTCAGCAAATACTTAAGAGTGACTTTCTGTTGTGTCCGTCGGTGCCCGACGTCCTCTCTCTCTGCCCTCCTTACCTGTCTGGCGCCTACCTCTTCGTCCACAGGACGATTGGCTGCCTCGGCGTACTCCTGCCGCAAGTCCTCGGGCATTCCCGGACCGGCTCGACGATAGAAGTACCAGCGATGGCGCGAACCTCGGGGGTGTCCCCTAACGATGACGTCACCCGTGACGGATATTTAAGGTCTCAATATTTGCTAATAGATCGAGTTAGCAAGGAATATCATCAGACTCGATCCAACTTTCTAGCTACTCTGCCTCCTCGGACTTATCAGGGTTGTCGCTACCTAAGCTACTCTGCCTCCTCGGACTTACCAGAGGTACCCGCTTCTCAGGGGCCTTGCTCTCTCTCCTTTGTTTTTCAGGTGACAGTCTGGAAGTGGTACTCGCTCCTCGAGGGCCCTTGTTCCCAGACTTGCTCCATATACTCTTCTGCCTGGAAGTCATCACTACCAACTATATCAACTACATCAGTGAGTTATCATCGTTCTCTCAGAGCTTTCCCTGGAACCAGGTACTCGCTCCTCGAGGGCCTATTCATTCCAGCTCCTGGGCTTCATTGGGACATTGTGTTAGTGTTGCCATCTGCATACCCTGCCTTCTCACTATATCTCAGTTTCTCTACAGCTCAGCCTCCAGGGATCGCTGTTCCAGTATCTGAGGGACTACAGCCGAACCGGGCTTACCAGCTCACTACTGCCATCTCTGGAGGTTCAGTATACTGTCTAATAAAAGAACTAGCGTGTGTTTGTCTCCTAACTCTGAGCCTGACCGGTGGTCCCTCTTGGGAACATTCCCTGGAGGCGTGGTCATCTGCCACCGGCCCAAGGATCCACCCACAACTCTCCTATATGATAACAGATTGCTAACTTCCTAGCAGACTGCTAACTCCGATAACAACAGATTGCTAACTCCTTGCAACAGGTCAACAACAGATTGCTAACTCCGATAACAACAGACTGCTAACTCCATGGATCCGGCACAACTGAATGCCTTACAGGCCATACCAGGCCTGGCCCAACACATTGTGGAGTAGCAAGACGCTTTGGAGAAACTTACTTCAGCGTTTCATCAACTATACACACAAAAGGTTCAAGGCACAATCTCCAACCAAGAAGGTTAGTCACCGGAGGTAACTTTGAAGACTGCTGTACCACTGGCGGCTCCAAAACGCTTTTCCAGATAAATCCAGAAGACCTGGGGCTTTTTGAACCAGTGCTGCATGCACTTTGCCTTACAGCCGTCTCTATTTCCTACACCTCTCTCCAAGACTACCTACATCCTTTCATACCTGGATGGTAGGGCTCTGTCTTGAGCATCCACCTTGTGGGAATGCAAGGATTCTATTTTGCAGGACATAGAAGGATTTATGGACTTGTTTTAAATCAGTTTTTGATGACCCTGCTCGAATGTCTGTTAGCCGGTTCTGCTTTAGTGAAGTTGAAGCAAGGCAGCAGATCATTGGCTGAATTTGCCATAGAGTTCAAAACTCTTGCGGCAGAACTTTGCTGGGACCCCAGATGTCTCAAGACTCTCTTCTGCAGAGGCCTGGATAACCGTTTGAAGGACGAGCTGGCCGCTCGCCAAACACCTGACTCGCTGGATGAATTAATAGCCTTAGCTACTCGGATTGATCTACGACTCCGGGACAAGGTGAAAGAACTCTGGCCTAGGGTGGTACCTGGGTTGAAACAGGCCAGTGCTGTCTCTACACCTCGGATGGTTCCAGTAACCCCTGCTGCTGATACAGATGAACCGATGCAACTTGGTCATGGACACTTGACTTCCAAGGAAAGAAGGTTTCGGAGGAAGCACGGCCTTTGCATGTACTGCAGTCTGGCCACGATGTTGTTACATGCTACACTCGCCCGAAAGCACAGATGGGCAAAAGTCCTACAGGAGGACTATTCTTGGGCCTTACTGCAACCCTCTCGTACGCTCTCTCTCCCAGTCTCCTTGACTTACGGACCAGTCACGGTTCAGACTCCTGCCCTGGTGGATTCGGGAAATATACACAAAGGGTAAATAACTACAACTCTCTATCCACTTGTCATAGAATTACACACAATATAGAGAGCCCAACAATAATATATGAAATATACCAAATTTATTTAAAGATATCACACAGATATACCTATATAGACAATAAAACTAAGCTAGCACACACACACATTCATACCCACCAAGTTAAAAAATATGTTGTATTGAGATACAGTATATAACTCTTTTATGTTACCAATTGAGTTTACAAATACTTATAAAATTTCAATTGAGAATTAATAAATTACTACAAACTTTAAATTGGATTATATGCTATTTGTGTCCAAATAGCATATAATTCCAATTTAAAGTTTGTAGTAATTTATTAATTCTCAACTGAAATTTTATAAGTATTTGTAAACTCAATTGGTAACATAAAAAGAGTTATATACTGTATCTCAATACAACATATTTTTTAACTTGTGGGTATGAATGTGTGTGTGTGCTAGCTTAGTTTTATTGTCTATATAGGTATATCTGTGTGATATCTTTAAATAAATTTGGTATATTTCATATATTATTGTTGGGCTCTCTATATTGTGTGTAATTCTATGACTGGTGGATTCGGGGGCAGGAGGCAACTTCACTCTTAGAAGTCTAGTGGAATATTTGAGGATCCCCCTCATCAAGTTGAAAAACCCACTACAATTATCCTCCATTCATGGACAGCCCTTACCGGGAGATGTGTCTTGCCAAACTGAATCAGTTACTCTCCGCACTGGAGCTCTTCATACGGAATCACTCTCTTTCTTCGTACTGGAAAAGGATGTGTACCCTATCGTCCTGGGGTTACTTTGGTTGCAAGTACACCAACCCCAATTTGACTGGGCATCTCTGGATCTCTCCCACTGGGGCCCAGAATGTCATGGGAAATGCCTTAAGGAGATATCGCCTATTATTGGCATGCCTGCGAATCCAGCACTACCGGGCCTGCCGCTCCAGTACACCCCCTTCGGGGATATCTTCTCCAAAGAAGTAGTTAATATTCTTCTTCCACAGGAGCCCTATGACTGTGCCATACGACAGAAGTCTAAAACTGAGTCTCCGAAAGGACAGGTGCACTCTCTCTCAGCATTTGAGAATAAGGCAACATCGGAAGACATTGAAGAAAATCTCCAGAAGGAGTTTATCCGACCATCTGAGTCAGACACTCGTTTTGGGGGAAAGGAAGACAATACACTAACCAGTGAATGTTCTTCAATATCTCAAGCTGAAGACAATACACTAACCAGTGAATGCTCTTCAATACCTCAAGATGAAGACAATACAATAACCAGTGAATGTTCTTCAATATATCAAGACGAGGAAGATACAACTCTTAGTGAACTATCTTCAATATCTCAAGACTCACTTATCTTCAATACAGAAGACGAATTAGAACTCAAAATCACAGAGATTCTGGATGTTTGTAAGAGAGGCAAGACTTTTGAATACCTTCTAAAGTGGGAAGGTTTCGGCCCCGAAGTGATCTCTTGGGAGCCTCAGACCAAAATCCTGGACAAAGAGATGCTTTGTCAGTTCTACCTCACGCATCTTTCAAAACCTAAGCCTGGTACCCGAAGAGGAAGTCGCCCTTTGAAGGGGGGTACTGTTGTGTCCGTCGGTGCCCGATGCTCTCTTTCTGCCCTCCTTACCTCTCTGGCGCCTCCCTCTTCGTCTGCGGGAAGATTGGCTGCCTTGGCGTCCTCCTGCTGCAAGCCCTCGGGCGTTCCCGGAACGGCTCGATGCTGCTATCCGCCATGTTCCTAAAGGCCTGGGGGGGGGGGGGGGCGGGGGCGCGCGCTCTGGCCCGATTGAAGTACCAGCTGATGGCGCGAACCTCGGGAGTGTCCTCCGAAGATGACGTCACCCGCTGACAGATATTTAAGGTCTCAGTATTTGCTAACAGATCGAGTTAGCAAGGAATGTCATCAGACTCGCCTCCAACTTCCTAGCTACTCTGCCTCTTAGACTTACAGAGGTACCCGCTCCTCGGGGGGCCTCGCTCTCTCTCTCCTTTGTTTTTCAGGTGTACAGTCTGGAAGTGGTACTCAACTCCTCGAGGGCCCTTGTCCAAGACTTGCTCACATATACTCTCTGCATGGAAATCATCACTATCAACTACATCAGTGAGTTATCATCGTTCTCTCAGAGCTTTCCCTGGTACCAGGTACTCGCTCCTCGAGGGCCTATTCATTCCAGCTCCTGGGCTTCATTGGGACATTGTGTGATTGTTACCATCTGCATACCCTGCCTATTCACTATATCCCAGTTTCTCTACAGCTCAGCCTCCAGGGATTGCTGTTCTAGTATCTGAGGGACTACAGCCCAGGAAGGCTTCCCAGCTCACTACTGCCACCTCTGATGGTTCAGTATACTGTCTAATAAAAGAACTAGTGTGTGTTTGTCTCCTAACTCTGAGCCTGACCGGTGGTCCCTCTCGGGATCATTCCCCGGGGGCGTGGTCATCTGCCACCAGCCCAAGGATCCACCCACAACTCTCCTATATGATAACAGATTGCTAACTTCCTAGCAGACTGCTAACTCCGATAACAACAGATTGCTAACTCCTTGCAACAGGTCAACAAACGATTGCTAACACCGATAACAACACTTTCATTTACCACCTATCTATCATAAAAAGCATAGAACAAATGATGCCACTGTGGTAATTATATATAGTTCGGCCAATGATAATCATAAATCAGTATTCAGAAAAAGTAGAATGACATATTTTATACAATGGTGGCAGCACATAGTCAACTAATATACAATAGAAACCTGAATCATTAAAAAAAGTAACCACCATCATAAAGTACAGTAAACTCTCTAAAAAGAGAGAATTTATAAAGCAAGTTTGCTTCCCGTAAATGATGTTTTCCGTAGATAGCAGGATGAATTAGCCATGCTGCCTGGGAGCACCCCTGGTGGCTCACGGCAGGAATGTCTCCTAGCACTAGTAAAGTTTTGCTGCTGTACGTCTGCACGGTGCCTTACTGCACGGTCAACGATCTCTTCTCAGTTTGTCTCTAAGCACAGAAAAATGGATTGCAAAATAGTAAGGTAGAACGAGAAGAAGTACAGACTGTCCAGGGAGGAGGGAGGAAACACAAGGCTAATTCATCCTGCTATCTATGGAAAATACCGGTAAGCAAACTTGCTTTATTCCCGCAGATAGGTAGGCTGAATTAACCATGCTGTCTGGGAATCCCCAGCTTAAGGATGCGGGAGCACAGCCTAGTGTGTAGCATATATACAGAAGCTATTCCTCTTTTTTTTTTGGCTGTGCAGAGAACTCCTTAGGTCTGTGGATAGTCTTATGCGTTCATGGCATGACACAGTATTTCTTGTCCCATGAGGGCGTCTGATCTGGTATGCTGCTGAAGGCAATAGTGAGAGATGAAAGTGTGCATCGACGACGGCCTTACATATGTCTTGAACAGGTACTTAGGTGTGCGACCGAAACAGCCATAGCTCTCAGCTGGTGAGCTTTCACCTTTGATGATAAAGTTTCTGATCGATTTCTGTAACAGAAGTGGATGCATTGGGTCAACCAATTAGCTAGTGTGTGTTTAGCCACCGGCAGTCCTGAAGCATCTGGGTTGTAGGAGAGGAAATGTTGTGAAGGCCTGTTAGGTGAATGAGTTCTCTGTTTGTGGCTAAGCTAGGGCTCCTCTTTCAATCCAATGTGTGTAACAATGGTTCCCATTCTGAGGTATGTGGTTTCAGAAAAAAGGTTGGTAGCGTGATTATCTGATTGAGATGGAAAGCTGAAACAACCTTGAGGATGAAGGATGGATGTGTCCATAGAGTTACCTTGTTGTGGTAGAATTGTAGAAAGGGGGAGTAGTGTACTAGTGCTTGAATTTGCCCACCTGTCAAGCTGACGTGATGGCTACGAGAAAAAGTACTTTCCATGTGAGAAACTTCAACGAGGCCATCCGCGCATGGGTTCAAAGGGCGAAAGCATTAATGCTTCTAGGATTACATTCAAGTCCCAAGGAACGGCAGGTGGTGAAATAGGAAGCCTGAGCTGTAGAGCGCCTCTCATAAAGCGAGATATTAATGGATGCGTGAAGATGAAGATGCCTTGAATGGATGAATGATATGCTGCTATGGCACTGAGGTGTCTTTGATGGACGAGATCGCCAGTCCAGTTCTGAAGAGCAAGTGGAGGTATTTGAGTAATTGTTTTGGTGAGGGGCGGAAGGGGGTCCATGGACGCCATTATGCACCAGCGGCGGTAGCATAGCCATTTGGCGGCATAATTCTTCCTTGCGGAAGGCTTTCTTGCTGAGATGAGGATATCTTGAATTTCTTGAGCAATGGGAAGGTGACTTAATACCTCCCTTTCAATCTCCACACCATCAAGTGAAGAGAGTCCTGCATGGGATGTAACAGCGTCCCCCCTTCCTGAGTTAGGAAGCAGATTCTGTTGCGAAGGGAAATTGGCGGTTGTATGGACAGGTGTATCAGGTAGGCATACCACGGTTGTCTGGACCACGCCAGAGCGATGAGGATGAGATCAAAGTTGTCTGCAATGTATTTCTGTACAATGCGTCCTATCAGTGGAATTGGAGGGAATGCATAGAATAGATTTCCTGACCAAGTTATCAGGAAGGCATCCTGGGCGATTCTTCGGTCACTCAGATAGAGGGAGCAGAACTGTGGTATTTTTGCGTTGCGTTCTGTGGCAAATAGATTCACTTGAGGTGTCCCCTATCTACGAAAGATTTCGGAAGCTGTGTCCCTGTTCAACTCCCACTCGTGAGGATTTACCATTCGGCTGAGCCTGTCGGCTTCTGAGTTCCGTATGCTGGAGAGATAAGTGGCTTGTAGCTGTATCGAATGAGCTAGCGCCCATTCCAGTAGTAGCACAGATTCTCTGCACAAAGTCCTGGAACCAGACCCGCCTGCTTTGTTTATGTAATATATGGCTACCTGGTTGTCTGTGTATACCATGACTGATTTGTCTGCAAGAAGGCATGAGAAGGTGCGGATGGTGTAATGAATGGCTCGCAGCTCTAGGAGGTTGATTTGAAACCTCTTCTCTGCGGGTGAACATAGCTAGTGTCTTCAGGTACAGTACGTGAGCACCCATTCCAATTGTGCAGGCATCTATAGACAGAATGATCTAGTGAAGTGGGTGCCAAAAGGGGGCATCGGAGTGCAAGACTTCCATCTGTAGCCACCAGTCCACATCCCTTGCCACTGAATGTGTTATAGTTACCCTGTGTGACATTGGGTGAAAATGTTGGGATTATTGGGACTTTAAGTCCCATTGAGACGACGCATGTGGAGGCGGACATGTGGAATCACATAAGTTGCTGCCGCCATGTGCCCCAGCAATGTTAGGACCTGATGCTGTTGTCGGTTGCGCTAAACATCTCAGAGTTTTGGCCAGGGTTTGAAAGGTGGACGATCCTGTCTTCCAGAAGGAAGGCTTTGCAGAGATGCGTGTTGATGAGCGCACCTATAAGTTGCAGTGACTGAGAAAGGTCGAGTTGAGACTTCTTGTAGTTTACTAGGAAGCCTAGGCTTTCCAAACAAGATAGAACCCGAATCAATTCCTGGCTCAGGGCTACTAGTAACCAATCGTCGAGGTAGGGGAAGATTTTTATGCCCTCCCTTTTGAAGGTCGGTCACAGCTTCTGCAAGACATTTGGTGAATACCCTGGGCGCTGATGATAGGCTGAAAGGTAGAACCCGATACTGATAATGTTGTTTGTGAATCTGGAAGAATAGGTAGCACCAGGATGAGGGGTGCATGTGGATGTGAGCATAAGCATCCTTGAAGTCCAGTGAGCACAGCTAGACGTTTGGTTGCCCTTAGGGCAAAATGCTCTTAAGAGAAGTCATTTTGAATTTCTCCCATACGATCAATTTTTTGAGTGCTCTGAGATCCAGTATGAGTTGTTGTCCTCTGCTTTTGTTGGGAATGAGGAAATATTGGGAATAGAATCCTTGAGACTGGTGAGAACGGGATATCAATTGTATCGCTCTTTGTTTCTTTCAAGAGGGGAAGAATATTACCCCCCTGTGAAGTGGGAACTAGGTGTGGTAAAGCGGGAGGTCTTCTGAAGTTTAGACGGTACCCATTCTGGATGATGTTCAGAACCCAACGGAAGGATGTGATTTAGCCCCTTGCTGGTGCAAATGAAGCAAGGCATCTGCCTACTGCTTCTAATAGCTGTGGCAGCGGTAGAATCAAAAAGATGATTGGCTTTTGGTTGCAGAGGTCGAAATTGGTTTGGGGTGCGTGGGGCTCGGTCCCGGCCCGATTGTTGCGACTGTGGAGGTTGAGCACTCTTGTATAAGGTAAGAGGGAGGACAGTACAGTAGGTATGATCTATAAGAACACCGGGGATAAAAGAGTTTCCTGTAGGAGGGATAGTATCGCTTCTGAGTTGTTTGGTCTGGAGGTAACGTGAGCGATGACACCACCACACTTTGCTCCTTAAGCTGTGAGACTGTTTCAAGAAGCTTGTCACAGAATAAGTTATCAGTCTTGCAGGGCTGATCTGCAGGTTTGTCATGGACATCTTCACAAACCGCACACTCCCTCAGCCAGTCTACATGCCGGGCTGCTATAGAGATGGTGGGGGTTCGGGCCGACAGTTCAAATCCTTCATAGATGGTGCATAGGTGACCTAGGCCCTCCTCTAGGTCAGTGTATAGTCTGCTTTTCGATGGCTGGATTCCACAGACTGAACCCTCAACTGACTTCAGCTGCTGGAGGCACTCATAGATATTGAGTAATATAGAACTGGTTTTGCTGTACCTTGGCGTTCAGCATGGAACCTTGGAACACTTTTTTGCCGAAATCTTCCAGGTAGCAGTTGTTTTTGCCCGGTGGGGCATTAGAGTCTGGTTTTCCTGGGCTTCTTCAAAGTGGATTCCACCATTACCGAAGTGTGCGGTAGCTGCACTGAGGTATAATGGGGAGACTTCCGCATCCTGAACTTTAGCTCTGTCTTCCGCAAAGTGGTGGGTGTAGAGAAAGGTGTTCCCCAGGCTTTATCCATGACGGCATCCAAGAGCGAATGGGAGGATAGAGCTGTGGATTCAGCTGTAGCGTCAAAACATTTTAGGTCGTGTACCTCCGTTCGTGGATCGGGCAGTTTCTTGGTCTCCAGATTTAAAACAGAGCCCACCCTTTCAATAAATTTGAAGTAGGAAAGGTCTTCCAAGACTGACACTGGTTAAACAGGTCCTCTGGGAAGTCGGAGAGGATTCCCGTAGAAGAGCTTAGTGATGGAGGAGAGGGGCAATGCAGCCCCTTGTCAAATGTAATCAGTTGAGGACTAGGCTCTATGTCCAGTTCCTCATCCTCCAAGTGTGGAAGAGAAGGGGGAGTGGATTGAACAGAACACTCTACAGAGGGGCTTGAGGGGGAACGAGGTTGTTGTTGAGAAAAAGACCACAGAAGCGAAGAAGGTCTGAAAAAGCCCGTGATTGTAACAAAGTTTGGTGAGGCCACTCCCTTTAACATCCTTTGAGGAATGCATGGACGTCCTCCTCTTCTTCATAGGTGGGGAGGCACCTGAAAGCTCTAAGTGCGAGGAATGTATGGATGTGGAAGACTTCCTATCTGTCCGAAGCCTTTGGTCACCATCCTGGCCAGAGTTAGATGAAGAAGACCGGCACGAATGATGGAGTACATCACCTTCCAACTCCGCGGCAGTATTCCAAATCCAATAGGAGGAGAGGTAGATTAAGGGGTTGACACACTGGGGCCTCCTTGCAGTAGAATCTCTGGGCAGCCTATCCTTGGGCTTCAACAAGCGGTGCTCAGTGTGGTACTTTTTTCCTTCTTTCTCTTGTCTTGCAGTGGAATGCGTCACATGCATCGATGGTTCACCCGATGCTCCGTAGTGTGTTGGGTGCATCGGGGCAGATACCGGAGACTGCATCGGTTGCACTGAAGCATCGGAGCTCTGCTTCAGTTGCGAACAGTGATGTGTGTCTGCCGACACACGACGCACCACTTTAGAACATAAGAACATGCCATACTGGGTCAGACCAAAGGTCCATCAAGCCCAGAATCCTTTCTCCAACCGTGGCCAATCCAGGCCATAAGAACCCGGCAAATACTCAAAAACTAAATCTATCCCATGTTACTGTTGCTAGTAATAGCAGTGGCTATTTTCTAAGTCAACTTAATTAATAGCAGGTAATGGACTTCTCCTCCAAGAACATATTCAATCCTTTTTTAAACCCAGCTACACTAACTGCTCTAACCACATCCCCTGGCAACAAATTCTAGAGTTTAATTGTGCGTTGAATGAAAAAGAACTTTCTCTGATTAGTTTTAAATTTGCCACATGCTAACTTCATCGAGTGCCCCCTAGTCCTTCTATTATCCGAAAGAGTAAATAACCGATTCACATTTACCTGTTCTAGACCTCTCATGATTTTAAACACCTCTATCATATCCCCTCTCTGCTGTCTCTTCTCCAAACTGAAAAGTCCTAATCTCTTTAGTCTTTCCTCATAGGGGAACTGTCCCTTTATCATTTTGGTCGCCCTTCTCTGTACCTTCTCCATCGCAACTATATCTTTTCTGAGATGCGGCGACCAGAATTGTACACAGTATTCAAGGTGCGATCTCACCATGGAGCAATACACAGCCCTTATGATACTTTCCGTTTTATTCACCATTCCCTTTCTAATAATTCCCAACATTCTGTTTGCTTTTTTAACTGCTGCAGCACACTGAACTGACGATTTCAATGTGTTATCCACTATGACGCCTAGATCTCTTTCTTGGGTAGTAGCACCTAATATGGAACCTAACATTGTGTAACTATAGCATGGTATTTTTCCCATATATGCATCACCTTGCACTTATCCACATTAAATTTCATCTGCTATTTCGATGCCCAATTTTCCAGTCTCACAAGGTCTTCCTGCAATTTATCACAATCCGCTTGTGATTTAACTACTCTGAATAATTTTGTATCATCTGCAAATTTGATTACCTCTCACGCATTGCATTCCTTTCCAGTTCATTATAAATATATTGAAAACTATGGTCCCAATACAGATCCCTGAGGCACTCCACTGCCCACTCCCTTCCACTGAGAAAATGTCCATTTAATCCTACCTCTCTGTTTCCTGTCTTTTAGCAAGATTGTAATCTACGAAAGGACATTACCACCTATCCCATGACTTTTTACTTTTCCTAGAAGCTTCTTATGAGAAACTTTGTCAAACGCCTTCTGAAAATCCAGATACACTACATCTACCAGTTCATCTTTATCTACATGTTTATTAACTTCTTCAAAAAGTGAAGCAGATTTGTGAGGCAAGACTTGCCTTGGGTAAAGCCATGCTGACTTTGTTCTATTAAACCATGTCTTTCTATATGTTCTGTGATTTTGATCTTTAGAACACTTTCCACTATTTTTCCTGGCACTGAAATCAGGCTAACTGGTCTGTAGTTTCCTGGATCGCCCCTGGAGCCCTTTTTAAATATTGGGATTACATTAGCCACCCTCCAGTCTTCAGCTACAATGGATGATTTTAATGATAGGCTACAAATTTTTACTAATATGTCTGAAATTTCATTTTTGAGTTCCTTCAGAACCCTGGGTTATACCATCCGGTCCAGGTGATTTACTATTCTTCAGTTTGTCAATCAGGCCTACCACATCTTCTAGGTTCACCGTGATTTGGTTAAGTCCATCTGAATCATTACCCATGAAAACCTTCTCCTGAATGGGTATCTCTCCAACATCCTCCTTCAATAAACACCGAAGCAAAGAAATCATTTAATCTTTCCGCGATGGTGTTATCTTCCCTAATTGCCCTTTTAACCCCTTTGTCATCTAACGGTCCAACTGACTCCCTCAAAGGCTTTCTGATTCGGATTTTTTTTTAAAGTTTTTACTGTGAGTTTTTGCCCTCTACAGCCCAACTTCTTTTCAAATTCTCTCTTAGCCTGTCTTATCAATATATTACATTTAACTTTATACTATTTTCTTTTGTTGGATCCTTCTTCCAATTTTCGAATGAAGATCTTTTGGCTAAAATAGATTCTTTCGCTTCACCTTTTAACCATGACGGTAATCGTTTTGCCTTCCTTCCACCTTTCTTAATGTATGGAATACATTTGGACTGTGCTTCAAGGATGGTATTTTTTTAACAATGACCACGCCTCTTGCACACCTTTTACCTTTGTAGCTGCTCCTTTCAGTTTTTTTCTAACTATTTTTCTCATTTTAACAAAGTTTCCCTTTTGAAAGTTTAGCACGAGAGCCATGGATTTGCTCACTGTCCCCCTTCCAGTCATTAATTCAAATTTATTTATTTTATTTATTTGTGAGCTTGTAGTTTGGTACTAGCCTTCACTCCGGTACAGGTATAACAATGTTTTACAGTAATAACCATAACAGTAAAGGTTTGTACATTGAAAACAGCAACATAATGTTTAACAGTGATAATATTGATTGTGAAAAGCAAAATAACATTTTCAAGTGATAATAGTACAATATAGTGATTATGTCATCTGAGAGGATGACTATGGTATTTCTCTAGAGTTGATTAGAATGTCATTTTATTTTATTTATTTAACATTTTTATATACCGAGGTTCTGGTAACAAAGTTACTAATCACTTCGGTTTACATATAACTTTGGGATGACATAACATATGTGTCTTACAAAGAACAAGGAGATGAAGAACTGGGAGTCATGTACATGACTTTATATTTACCCCCTCTATTTATATATGACTGTTTAAATAGAGGGGGTAAATGTATAGAGGGAAAGAGGGCGGGAGACTAATTGGTGTGCCTTCCTGGCTAAGTGTGAGAGCAGAGAAAGTGAACTTCCTAACTCATATGTGCCTGCTATATACATATTATATTTAAGGGGTTATGGAGGCTGAGGTGATGCATATGTTGGTTTTGTTTAACCTTTGCCATCTTTGTAGACTTGTTGAAATAACCATGTTTTGAGTTGTTTTTAAAAAAGCTTTGTGTTGTTTTGTAACCTTAGGTTTTCTGGTAAGGTATTCCACAGAAGTGGTCCAGTTATTGAGATCGCTCTTTCTCTTACAGTACTAAGATTGGCAGATGTGACTGTGGGGATAGCTAGCAACGCTTTTTTGATCTAGTATTACGCTGTGGATTATGTTTTGTATTATAGTATTTAAAATTTGATCATATTATGATCACTATTGCCAAGAGGCCCTACCACCGTTACCTCTCTCACCAAATCCTGTGCCCCACTGAGAATCAGATCTAAAATTGCTCCTTCTCTCATTGGTTCCTGAACCAATTGCTCCATAAAACTGTCATTTATTCCATCCAGGAACTTTATTTCTCTAGCATGTCCCGATGATAGATTTACCCAGTCAATATTGGGGTAATTGTAATCTCCCATTATTACCGCACTACCAGTTTGGTTAGCTTCCCTAATTTCTCTTAGCATTTCACTGTCCGTCTCACCATCTTGGCCAGGTGGATGGTAGTATACTCCTATCACTATAGTCTTCCCCGACACACAAGGGATTTCTACCCATAAAGATTCAATTGTGCATTTAGTCTCATGCAGAATGTTTATCCTGTTGGATTGTATGCCATCCCGGACATACAGCGCCACACTGCCTCCCGGGTGCTCCTCTCTGTCACTGCGATATAATTTGTACCCCAGTATAGCACTGTCCCATTGATTATCCTCCTTTCACCATGTCTCTGAGATGCCACTTATGTCTATGTCATCATTCACTGCTATACATTCTAATTCTCCCATCTTACTTCTTAGACTTCTGGCATTAGCATACAAACATTTCAAAGTTTGTTTTTTGTTTGTATTTTCATTCTGCTTTTTAATTGATAGGGATAAGTTAGAGTTTTGCGCGCCCACTCCATACCGTTACAGGTTTTCCTGCAGCACGGACAATGCACCTGGGGCCTGAATGTCAGGAACAGACTCTTTTTGGGGCAATTTCTGAGGATTTTCTACGGCCTTACCTCTGCTCTCAGAAGTTTTTCATTTTGGAGGAGAGCTGCAGGGAGGAGGCCCGGTTGACTCCTTTGGGCATTTTGGGTTCTCTGCCCGGAAAAGATTGGGCTGACCGCTGTGGGGCATATGAGCCCGATGTGGCATGCTCCCCATTCCTTAGCCGGGCAATCTTCACGGCCCTCTGCCACTGGGCCCTGGTGGACATTCTTCCACAGTCCCAACAGGTTGCAATGTCGTGGCCTGGCCCAAGGCATAGATAACAATAGTTATGTCCGTCTGTTACGGACATAATTTTGCCACTCTGGAAAAATTTAATCCCAGGTCTTTTGGAGCCATGTTAGAACTGAAAAGTGCTGTTTGGGGTTTACGATTGTAAAGAAAAAGCGGACAAGAAGGAAGAGATCTTCAGAAGGAGAAGAACCCGCGCCTGTTGCTGCGCAGGAAAGGCAAAAACTGAGAAGAGATAGTTGACCGCGCAGGAAGGCACCGCGCAGGTGTGCAGCAGCAATACTATACTAGTGCGAGGAGAAGATCCCACTGCGAGTCGCAAGGGGCGCTGCAAGACAGCATGGCTAATTCAGCCTGCTTATCTGCAGGAAAAAAATAAATTCCATTCAATATCGTTAAGATCTATAGGTTCAAGACATTGGAGACTAAAAACCTATTGTTCCACATGAGTAAGATAAAGTGAAGTTATTTACCTGTAACAGTGGTTCACCGATCGATGGCCAGATGTCAGTTCTCACATGTGGGGTTACATCATCTGATGCAACCTGACATGGAATTTTGATTTCAAAGTTGCTAGAAATTGTGAGCATGCTCTACTGAGCATGTGCAGCCCTTGCCATCCCCCTGCCTCCTAGACAGGGCCCCTCCATCGATGATAAAGCTAAGACTTGGGAAAACCAACTCCAAAAGAGGTAGGAGGGTTTTGTGAGGACTGACATCCTACTATCTATCAGAGAGCCACTGTTAAGGTAAGTAACTTCACTTTCGCAGGAGACAAGCAGGATGTCAGACCTCATGTGTGGGGACTCTCAAATTACAGGTTCCCTCAAGTGAAAGAAAAAAAATTAAAGAATGCCAAAGGCACTACTGTTTCAGGTGGTATCAGGCCAACTGAATGTTTTTGGGGTATTTTTTGTGGCAGTCTGAACCAGTTATGGGCTCTAGGAAAGAATGAAATTGGATTTGACTCCTCAAAAAGACTTCAAAGGACGGACTAATTAAATTCAGTGTTGCATCAGAAAACCCCTGCCAATGTAGGGGACGCAATGTGAATGTGTGGAGAAAATACCATTTCAGAGTTTCGTACCCGAAGTCACAGCTCTAACACTGCAAGCTTTGACAATCTCCAGCAGACCAGGCCCTGCTGAGAGAGTAGAAAGACACAATTCACTAGCCAAGAGAAGCAGTTCTCTTGGTTATGGACATTCATATTTTAAAATGTCAAGAAGAAAATCTGAGTAGATTATCTGGGGCTTAAGACCACTCCAAATGAAAAGACTACAGATTACTTGTACTTGAAGAGTAACAACATATTTTCAATACAGATTTATGCATGATGTTATGCAGTGACTAGAAACATGTACAGAAACAATTTACTAAGAAAAAGACTCAAAGAAGATGGGAATGACACTAGGATCTGTAGTAGATAGACCCCAGCTGCCTAGTGAACCCTAACAAAATGTTGACCCTCCAGGTCAGATATGCTAACAAAAGCACCGAGGCTTGAAAGAGTTTCTAACCTTTAGGTGAGTACCAGACAAAATCCACAGCATAGTGGATGGATCAGCAGTGACTTTTTTGAATGATCCTGGCCTAAAAGAAAGCATATATATATATAGACTTAATTTTTGGGTACTTGCCAGGTTCTTATGGCCTGGATTGGTCACTGTTGGAAACAGGATGCTGGGCTTGATGGACCCTTGGTCTGACCCAGTATGGCATTTTCTTATGTTCTTATACTAAGGCCATGCTGAGATGGACTTACCTTTTACATGGTGTGAAAGGTAAGTCCATCTGTACTTCCCCATGCCGGTTATCAACCGGCATGGGGAAGTACAGAAGGCAATTAAACATATTTGTTTTTTTCTTTTTGAGAAACAGGGAAAAGCTCCTAAGACTCTTCCCCAAAACCCTATGAAAAAAACCTATCTTTTCACACCATGGGCATCCCTCCTGAAATCTCTTCTGGATACCAAAATAATAGGAGAATTATTAGGAAATACCAGATTCTGGGCTGTGGGCCTGGCCTTTGCAAGTGTTCCAGCTGTGAAATGTGGCCTTTTTCTTCCATTCATACACTTACCTGCTGGTAAATATATTAATTTTAATAAGGATTTGAGTGTCTCTTTGAATTTTCCTTATCTTATCTCCTTTGTGAGTTTGCCCTGATTGAGGGCTTTCTAATCAAAATCAGCATATCCTCCACCTTCTTCAGAAAGAGAAGAGAGACTACTATGCATTCAATATCCATGCTGTGAGGGATAGGGATGGAAAGCTGGGATGTAGAGCCCGCCATCTACCTGTGTGAGAGGAGTCAAGACATATCCCCAATGGAGTGAGGGACTGAACAAATACACAGATGAAATATGGAAACCACACTTACTGTGGTCAGACTGGAGCAAGGATTATTCTCGCTTTGTCCTTATGGACAGTCCTAACAATCAGAGGAGTCGATAGGTATGCCAAAACAGATTAATGTCCAGGTTGGCAGAAAAGCACTGGGAGTTGATCTGTGGCTGGTTGGATGCATGGACATTTGAGATGAACAGGTTGATGATTGATCTTTCCCGACTCCTCAACAATGTTGTCCTTGACTCTTTGATCCAAGGACTACTCATATGGTTTTAACACTCTAGTGAGGCAATCCACCAACATATTCTGGATTCCCAGAAGAAAGGATGCCTACAAATGGGCACTGTGATGTCCTGCCTAAAACCAGCTTCGGATGGCCTCTTGGCAGAGGGTGTAAGAGCCAATACTTCTCTGCTGGTTTACACTTTGTTGTCCATCTGGATTAAGATTCTTTTTCCCAAAAGGAAGTGAGAGAGAGCTGTCAGAGCATAGTGAATGGCTTGCAGTGCCAGGTAGTTGATTTGCAGATGACTCTCTATTGGAGACCACAATCTCTAGTCCATGTCAAACCGGTGTGTGCCCCATCTCTTGGTGGAGGCACCACTAGACAGAATTACTTGATGCTGTGTGACTCACAGCGAGAACCCCACCATTAGAACTTTCAGATTCATTCACCACTGAAGGTATGCTATCATCCCAGAGATCATGGAGATTTTGTGGGTCAAAGGTTGATAAATCTGATCGCACTGACTTCTGAGTCCCCAGTGAAGGTCCCACATGTGCAAACAAATCAGCCACATGTGACCTAAAGAGACCAGGACCTAACTTGCTGATGCTCGGTCCTGTTGAAGGAAGGCCCATACTAGGCCCATTAACAACGAGAAATTTTCAACAGGGAGAAACGCTTTCTCCTGAAGCACGTCTATCCAGGATCATATGACCTAAATTCTTTGAACCAGAACCAAATTTGACGGGGTAAAGATGACTAGAGGAACACTAAGGACTTTTCAGAGATTTCAGAATTCCTGATAGAGATGAATCTGTCATCAACCAGACATGGGTCCAAGTATGGGAATACGCAAATGAAGCTGTGCTGCCACTACTGCAACACATTTGGCAAACATCCTTGGGGCTGCACAGAGGCCAAATGGAAGTACCTTGTATTGATGTTGCTCATTCTTCACTAATAGAACCTGAAGGTGAGTTGAATGGGAATGTGCATAAACATCTTTCAGATCCAGAGCTCACAACCAATTCTTGGTTGAATGAAAGGGAGAATCATCTGAAACAAGTTCATCTTGAACCTCTCCCAAACCAGCAGTTTGTTTTATCTTCAGAAATCCAATATAGGCCCTCAATCCCCTTGCTTTCTTATGGAGCAGGAAGTATAGGGAATAGAATCCTTGGCCACGCTCCTGGGAAGATACAGGTACACTGCCTTCTGAAGGAAAAGAAAATCCACCTCCAGTTGCAGTCGGGCCAACTGAAAAGGATCAGAATTGAAAACTGCAATCCACTGGGTTGAAGAAGGGTGACAGAGGTCTAAGAGATAGCCATACTCCACAATTTTCAGAATCCACCAGTCTTTGGTGATCTGGAGTCACTCCAGAAGGACGAACAGGGGAGGCGGGTTTGACAGTAGTAAAAAAACTGATGCCCAGTTTAGGCTGCGTCTCCTGCTAAGCCTTGGGCTCCCACTGTTGAACTTGAGCAGGCAGCTGCTGTTAATGAAGAATAGGAGGAGCTTGATGACACAGAAAAGTGCAAAAAAGATACCTTTTGAAGAATTGGTGCTTCTAAAAGATGTACTGACATTAGGTGGGTGTCAGTTCCCACCACAGCTGATAACAACTGTAGTGTGGATTGATGCTCCTTATAGAAGCAGCCAAAGTCCTGGCCATAGTATCAAAAGCTTTGCATACAAATCAGATAAGGTGCTTCTTACATTCCTCCACGTCTTCTACTGTTCGACAGAAGTCCATCTGTTCTGGGGCTGCCAATTCATTCAAGAGTTTTAGCTTCTGGACAAATTCATGCATTGTATTATGTAGAGCACATGAACCGCAATGCAGACACTCAGCGTGAAATCTTAAAAGACCTTCTTCCCAAACACATCCAACACCTTCAGTTCCTTCCCCAGGGACATACTGGAGTAATCACGAGTGTGATTAGCATGCCAATTCTACAACCATGGAATGAAAAAAGTAATTTTGATCATCCCAAATCCTGAGGTGGTCTGCACTCTATCTTTCAACTCCAGCTTCCGGGCCAGTAGAAGGCATGATGTGGGCATCTGCCACATGCTTATCTACTTGATGATTTTAAGCACCAATAGCATTAAGGTGAACTCTAACTCAAGTCTGTCTTAAGACAGGGGCATTGAAGGAGGAAGTTTTTTAGGGAAAGCCTAAATTTCTTAAGGTTTTCCTGCATTCGGACCTTGAAAGGTAAGGTGTTCCAGGTAGAGGGAGCAGCTACAGAGAAAGCAGTTTCCCGTGTAAACATGAGATGGGCATGACGGACGAAAGGGACATCAAGTAATCTTAATTGCTGAGTAGGTTGATAGATTCTGAGAAGGGCATTCATCCAGGGAGGAGAGTCTGGACTCAGTAATTTATACACAATCATAGCAATTTTGTAACGAATATGTTCTGAGATTGATAAACATTTTAAGTGAAGCAGAACAGGTTCAGTATGGTTCTGGGTCTTGAGGGATTTCTCCTTCTTCCAGAGAGCCGTCTTTAACCTAATGCCGCCCCTTCTGAGGTATTCGGGTCTCTGCCCGAGGGACTCTTAGTTAGGCGAGTCATTCGAGTAAGGCCAGGAGGGTTTTGTGCTTCCAGCAAGGGTTGAGCCTGTGTTGCAGCCAGGGCTGATTAAGACTGTATAAAGGCTTGCAGCCCTTGGAAAAGATTCTAACCAGAATTCATGTTAATTCCTCGGGGAGTCGGAGTAGGGGCCCCTGAGGTGCCCTCTTGTGGAGAAGTCCTCTCGGAGTTGCATAGGTCTGGGGAGCTATCGAGTAGTAGCTTCAGACCCTCCTCATACCGAGACGGACCAGGCTTTGGTCCCCCCATGGCTTCTTTACAAGGCCGACACAGGCAGGCCTCTAGTTCAGGCTGCGCGGCTCTTATGTGGCAGGCTGTGCAAAGAGAGTGCCTTCTGGCCTTCTTAGACGCTGGTGCCATTGAATCTATGTCTAGGCGCACAAGTTTCACTGCATGCAAGGCTTTGTGCACAGTCGTAGCTACGCGCATGGTGATTTGTGCACAGCCATAGTTATGCGCATGGTGATTATTTGTGCGCAGCCTGCGCTCCAGTGTGCGTGTGGCTAACTTGTGGTTGTGCACACAGCCCAGTTGTGCGCGCGACTCTATGGTGTGGGCACAAGTTATGCGCATTGGCCACCGGAATGTCCTGCGCGTACCGCCGAAGGGAAGATGGCGCCGATGACCCCCACGTGCAAGATGGCGCCCCCCATGAGGGTCTCCACGTGTGTGGACCCTTGCACCGGATCGGGGCCTAGCCTAACCAAGGCTGCTCAACCCAATCAGTGCTCCCTTTCAACTCGCTGGAAGCAGAGATGGTACGGTGATCTGTGTTTTGGAGACCTGAATGTAAAGTTTCCTTCTCACAAATATTCACCATGCGCATAACTACGGCTGCGCATCGGACGGTCTCCAGCTGCATGGGGAGAGGGTTTTACCTTCACTACTGAGCTTGGATGTGCACCTGCTGCCTTTAAGCCTCTCTGGGGGCTAAGTCCAGGCAGGGACCAAGGCATACCTCTGAGGGATATCGGAGATCACCTCAGGAATTCTCGACTGGGGGAGGGACCCTTAGGTTTCACCACAGGAGAGCGGGGCTCGATCTTCTTGAAGATAGATTCTCTTTCTTCTTTGTTCTAATTACTAACACTATTCTAGTGTGTGGGATAATGTCTGCATCTGCTGTGGAGACGGAGAAATACTGAAGAGCTAAGCTAACTGCATGGGTATATTTATTTAAAATCTTTTCTATACCGTCACTAAGTTATATACCATCGCAACGGTTTACATGTAGGCACATAAATTAATGTAGGTGGATGCATACTATAGTGCATTCTAACAGGTGACGTCAGCTTTGAAATCTGACTCCGTCTCCCATCTGCTATCAGGAGAGCACTATACCCATTGGTCCTGAGTCCATCTGGCTACACACTAGGAAACTACTTATTTGTCCGTTTGGATGAGAATAACTTTGTTGGCTAACCACTCTGCAAGCCTTCAGAATGTACCAAACAGATCAACACTCTAGAAGTTTATCTGATGAAGCCTCGCCTGAGGTGACCAGAGAACTTGAGTGCAGAGCTCCTTTATGTGAGCTCTCCACTCCAGGTTGGATGCACTAGTGGTAAGGATAATTTGGATTGGTAGAATTTAAGAGGGTACACCTTGGCCAAACTAAAATTAATCAGCTGCAAGGAAAGAGTGTCCTTCAGAGGCTGGATGATTTGAATATCCTGACTGGTTTGATCCCACTAGAATTGGAAGGTCCATTGGTTCTTTCCATATGAATACATGCCAAGGGCATAACATGAACCGTTGATGCCAGGAGGCCCAACATCCTCAACATATCCCATGCTGATGCCTGACTCGAGTGTATCCTCTCTACTGTGGATATCAATGTAATACTCCTCACCTGTGAGAGGATGGCTCTTACCCAAGTTATGTCTATAGCAGAACTCTATAAACTCCAATTGAGATGACAAGCTCAAATGGGACTTGGGGTAGTTGATGACAAACCCTAGTACCTTCAATACCCAGATGGTTTTGCAGATTCTGTAGCATCTCCATGAGATGTACTCTTAACCACTCAGGTGTCCAGGTAAGAGAAACGCATGCACCCCCAATCTGCGTAGATGCACCACTGCCACCATTGTAAGACATTTTGTGAAAACATATCAGACAAATGCTAGGCCAAAAGTCAGCATATAATATTGGAGATGGTGATCCCCTACTACAAATCTGAAATATTTTCTGTGACCTGGAAATTTCTCTATGTGGGTGTAAGCATCCTTTAGATTTAGAAAGCATAGCCAGTCCCCTTTTTTGATAAAGGAAATCAAGGTGCCCAAGAAACCATCTTGAACTTTTCCGTCTTGAGGAACTTGTTCAAGGACCTTAGGTCTAAGATAGGATGGAATCCCCTGTTTTCTTTGGGATCAGAAAATACATGGCGTAAAATCCCATCCTCTTTCTCCTGTGGAACAGGCTCAACTGCATTGGTCTGTAGGAGAGAAGAAAGCTCCAATTGCAGTTGTTCCTGATGCTGAGAAATCACTAAAGCAAGCTCTAGTGGGCAATTTAGCTAGATATTCAATAAGTGTAATCTGTACCCTTTTTGAATTATGCTGAGGACCTGCATGTCTGAAGTTATACTGGGCTATTATTACTTTTATAGTGCTATTTGACATATGCAGCACTGTACAAAAACATATAAAAGACAGACCCTGATCAATAGAGCTTACAATCTAAGCAGGACAAACATGCAGGGCAGAAGAAACTTGGGGAATTTAATTTATTAAGACAATAGTTAAACATTAATGAGGCTGTAAGTTGGACAATCAGGGGTTAAGACTTAAAAACAGCTTCAAAAAAGTGGGTTGTTAGACAGCATTTAAATGGGGCACATCAAATGAGGCATAAGAGTCAGAAGGGTCATCAACATGGAGGTTAAAGTTGCAAAGAATAAGGGAAGGGGAAGATGGGTCAAGGAAGAAGGAAAACCAAGAATCAAAGTCAGTGAGAAAGGAGGAGGGGGATTTATTAGGGGGTCAATAAATGACAGTTACCTGGAGAAGTAATGGGGTAAAAAGGTGGATGGAGTGGGCCTAAAGAGGAAGAAGAGAATTGAGATGGAAGGGGTTGAAACCTATAGAAGGAAATCTATTCCAAGCATATGGTGCAGCCAAGGTGGAAAGCACGGAGTCAGGAATTGGCAGTAGAGAAGGGCATAAATAGGAGTGACTTGCTTGATGAGCAAACTGCATGAAGAGGAGAGGAGAGGTAGTGAGGAGATGCAGAATGAAGGCTCTTGCAGGTGAGTAAGAGGAGCATGAACTGTATGCAGGAACAGAGAGGGAGCCAATGCAGTGACTTAAAAGGAATTATATGGGTGTAGCGACTTTGGTGAAAGATAAGTTGCACAATTGAATTTTGGATTGCAGTAGAGAGAGATGGCACACTGGGAGGCCTGAGAGGAACAGGTTGCATTAGTCAAAGTGGCAGGTGATGAGAGAATGGATGAGGGTTGTGATAGTGTGTTCAGAAAGGAAGAGATGGATTTTGGTGGTGTTATAGAGAAAGAAACAGCACATTTTAGAAGTGTTTTGGATATGTGTAGAGGAGAGAGAAGTTGAAGAGACTCCAAGGTTATGAGCTGAGGGGACTAGTAGGATTCCAGTGTTATCCACAGGAATAGAGAAAGGACAAAAAGGAGAAATGGGCTTGGGAGGGAAAGATAAGGAGTTCTGTGTTGGCCATGTGAAGTTTAAAGTGGCGATGGTACTTGCCAGGTTCTTGTGGCCTGGATTGGACACTGTTGGAAGCAGGATGCTGGGCTTGATGGACCCTTGGTCTGACCCAGTATGACATTTTCTTATGTTCTTATGGGACATCCAGGAAGCAATGTCAGACAAGCAGTCAGATTTCAGACTGGATTTCTGATATTTCTGGTGTAGAGAGGTAAAACTGAGGCTCATCAGAATAAAGATGGTATTGATAAAGGAAATCAAAGCACCAAGCAAATTAGTATACAGAGAGAAGAGAAGAGGGCCCAGGCAAGACCCTGAGGCACACCAGTTGATGGCAGAGTGGCAGAAGGGAAGATTCGCCAGAGGACACAGTAAAAGTGTGATGGGAAACGTAAGAAAAGAACTAAGACAGGACAGAATACTGAAATCCAAGTAAGGACAGAGTATCAAGAAATAGGTGGTAATCAATCACAGGAAATAAAGAGGGGCCTGCAACCTCCCCAGTACCTGGCCAGGTGCCCAAGGAATGCAGTGTCAGAGCAGCTCAGGCCCAAGGCAGACTGTAGTAACATACAGAATCCATCACCGAGGCAGCTGGCAAAAGTATGCAGATAGGCTGCAACCTCCCCAGTACTTGGCCGGCTTCTCAAGGAGCATGGGGTTGGAGCAGCTCATGCTCGAGGTAGGTGATGGTGACTTATGGAATCAACCACTGAGGCAGCTGGGAGAAGAATGCAAATAGCAACCTCCCCAGTATTGGACAACAGCTTATATAAAACCTCTGCCTTCCTCCAACACACATGTCCTCTGGCACAGGAACTGGGATCTCAGCCATGCTCTCTACAATCCAGTCAAAATACCATCCCAGGCTTTGACTCAGGTGCCAACCGTGGCTTGGGGGCCCCTCTACTACCTAGGGCAAGCACAAAGATCCTACTGTTAACTGAAGGGGGTGGAGAAAAACTTCTCCTTAGCACCCCACTCAGGTACTGCCTGGATGAGGAAAGTGGATCTGGAATAGCAGTGGAGAGGATTTGGAGCATTGCAGTGATCTTTTATATAAGCCACCTCTTCCTTCACCTTAACTCTGAAGAGATTCTCTCCAGTGCAAGGCAAGTCAGCGAGTCTTTCCTGGATATCTGGTCGGAGGTCTAAAGCCTGCAGCCAGGCGAGTCTGTGGGCATCAATACCTACCTCAGTGCTGTCCCAAAAACATCAAAGGTCAATCTGACCATGTGTTTTCCATATTCCAGACCATTGTCTACTAGTGATACAAAGTCATCACGTTGCTTCTGAGGAAGCTGCTCTGCTGCTTTCACTTTCTTCAGAATGTCCCGCAATTACTGGAACATGAATAGCTTATAGGACAGTGGTTCTCAACCTTTTTTCTGTCATGACACACCTGACAGATGATGCTCACATGCATGACACATTGCACACTACTTTTAACATCTATACTAAAAAAATAAAAAAATCTAGATATTTTATTGTTGAAAATGATGCAGGAGAAAGATAACATTCTCTTTACTTTCAATAACTGCTTATAAAATATCTATTAAATGTTATTTCATTCACAAAAATTGTAATCTTTGCTTACTGCATCAATGAGAAATCTGGGACTGATATGCATATTCAGCACACAGTTTTTCAGTACAGACAAATACTCATGCATTTCACTGTCAACCTAAGAAAGTTCTGACCTCCTCTGGAGTTTATACAGAGCAGAGTTAGGAAATTTCCCCTTTCAACTCACCGTACAAGACATATATTTCTGATATCCCCTCAGTAATAGTACTTCAAAATCCCTTCCCTGCCAGCCACTTTGTGAAACAACATTAAAACCTGCTAAAAAGGAATTTAGAAATTATATAGCATACCAGCCTTACCATAAGAGTACTAACACCCAGGACTTGAACAGCAACAACCTTACCTATGAAAAAGCAAGACTGCAAATGCAGAAACCAGTACACTTACTATTGGAAAAACAATGAAAGCCATGCTCTAGATCCCTACACAGAATCTACATCCTAGTTAGCAGAATCCCTCACCTATGTCAACATGCAGTATGCAGACGCACTCTTATCTAATACAGAATAAAAGACCATAAATTATAAACAAGCAGAGAAAAACTGGAACGCCAAGGAATGAGGGGGAAGGGGAAGTGCGGTAGCGATAGCAGGGCAGGATACAACATGTCTGTAACATTTCTGGCTTGGATTGGTGGTGGCAGTGTTTGCCAGGGTTGAGGGAAAAGCAGCAACAGGGAACGGTGATGAAGAATTTTAAGTTCCAGTGCCTTACTCTGCACTCTCCTCAAGCAGCAAGCACATGTGGCTGTTATAGAAAGCATAGGCTTGCTATGTCAAATTTTTAGTGACACACCTTCCACCCCATGGTGACACACTGATTGAGAACCACTGTTATAGGATATGATGAAGGCACTGAGCATAGGTCCCTGAAGCACCTTTCTCCCAAAAGAGACCAAAATACAATCATCCCTCTCCGGGGACACCAAGAAGAGGGTCCTGGATTCTCTAGACCTTCTTAAGAACAGATTTGACTACTACAGATTGGTGCACCAGCAGACTCTTTTCAAATTCGGGAGCCTTCTGGAGCCAGTATATCATACCAACCAACTTATTTACTGAAATCCCATAAAAAGGGCTCTCCACAAACTGGACCATGTCCAACATATTGGTTCTGGACTTATCCTTCTTCTGCAAAGTAAATGGAATGGCTTCCATCATTCTCTGGACAAAGACGAAGGAGAAAACCTCAGCTGGAGACTGTCTCCACCCCTGTGGAGGAGACAGTGTGGCGGGAAAGACCTGCTGACTCTTTCTGATTAGGGAAGACTTCAGATCCATATCCGCACGCCCAGGAATATTTTAAATCAGAGCTTGACTGGTAGGCCAGTGCAAGGAATTAGATTTCACCCAGCTAGCAGACAAGGCTTCAGATACTGAGGGGAGAAGTTTTCTGTTGGGACCTAGACCCTGATGAATTTTTGTGTCACAGGAAACTTCCTCCCCCAATGGACTAAAAATTACCACTGGTACAGGGACTTCCAATCATTATACCCCTTCGGTAACAAATATCATTGCTAATCCATTGGCTGTAAGGATTCTAGTATTGACTGGACATCGGTCTGCAAGGACATCAATACCTTCAATGCCAGGGCACCAATGTTCCACATTGCTCTAAGGCGTGCTGGATATTCCTATATACCTCCTCCTCCTCAAAGACTGCCAATGCCAATTCAGTCTGGGAGGCAGTAGGGTGAGGCCACATCCTTGTGGGATACTAAAAGTTTATCAGTGGCTGACACCTGGACCGTTGGAAACTGGTGTTATTCCTGGGATTGAACTGAGAATGAATTTTCCTCACCAGAGAAACGCTCCCAGCATCAAAAGAAACTAATGCCGATGCTTCTTAACGTTCACCCAGTACGCACACTTGGCGGCAGGACTGACAAAGCTGGATCCTTGCTTTCTTTGGGTGGGAAGGGACAACTACCTATCCCTCTGGTCCTTTCTGGTGTTTGATGGTTAGAGGGATTGAAATATTCCTGATGCGTTGCCAGAGGTCAATGCAGCTCCTGGGTCCTTCAATGTTGATGCTTCTGATGCAAATATTGATGGGCTGAACTTACAGACCCTGAAATACTTTTCCATGAGGTCAAGCTGGGATTGATACCCTCTAGGGATCATGGTTGCACAGAGGAGACATCCCTGGACATTGTGGTTGGCTCCCAGGTAGAAGACACATCTATCATGGGGTTTTGTGATAGAAATGCCCTTTCACACTGGGGGCACCTACTGAAGGCGCTGGCATTCTTCTCTGAAAGGATAACATGTGAAAAACAAGTGCAGCAAAATCAAATGACTCAATAACAAATCTGCAATCAATGCACCGGTACTGGTGCACCAAGTGGCTGCCAAAAAACTTAGAAAATGACCAAAATTCCTACCAGGTAGCAAGAATAGGATGCTACAATAGACAAATTCTGCAACTCTGGGAAGCCCGAAGTTCCTTCACAGTAGGAGAGAGAAAAATCCACAACTTGTGGGCTCCAGGGAAAAGATAAGACTGAAGGGGACTCCGCATGGATGCATGACAATATAGCAGGACTGGCCAACTTTGGTCCTCGAGAGCCACAAACAAGTCAGGTTTTCAAAACATCCACATTGAATATGCATGAGATAGATTTGCATGTACTGCCTCCACTGTATGCAACTCTATCTCATGCATATTCATAGTGGGATATCCTGAAAACCTGGCCCTGTGTGTGGCTCTCGAGGACCGGAGTTGGCCTACCCCTGTAATATAGAATGCTGCACGTGCTCAGTAGGCATGCTCAAAGTCTAGAAATTCTTTTTGTCAAATTTACATGCTAGACTCCATTTATGATGTCAGCCAAGTATAAGGACTGGCATCCTGGTTCCCATTAACCATTACTCAGCTTAGGGGGATCTTCCAGCTGTCAGCTATATAAGTTTAATGTTCTATTTATGGTTATCAACCTTATTACCCTCCATCCACTCCATTAAGATTATTTCCTAGTTTTGATTGCATGTAGCTATCACTCGCTCTCTCATAGTTGGAATGTACCCAGTATATGCTAGAAGATAACACTTCCCCTATTATATCCGAGAATGTACCACAGCCTGCCACAAAACTTCATCGTTGTTGACCGTGCCTCTGTTCCCTGGAAACTTGACACAGATGTACTAACCCTCTGTACAAGTTGACTTTGTCTTCTTCCCTTGGGGCCCCTCCTACTGCAGTAGTTCTCAACCTTTCATGACTATCATACCTCTTTCAAAGCGATGTCTTATATACCCCCAGAACTGTAAAATTTCAAAATTCACAGTAATTGTTATTCAATTAATATTTAAATGCTAAATAAGCAGCACATACGCATAAAATACTAACCTGCTAAATTCATGCAGTCTAACAAGAGTGACACTGTACCATGGAGCCACTGGTGCAGAGGTAAACCTTTATGTCTAGTTTAAATAATGAATACAACTCCTTAAGTTCTCAATTATTCTGTATTGTATGTGCAGTTTTATTTGTATTTAAAATTGTAAGAACTGGCATATAGAATTGGCTGTATTCTTGTAAAATTTGTTCTTAATGTAGTATGTTATGCCTAAAATACACAATATATTATTTATTGGGCATATTTTTTGTATATGGGAGATGTGAGGTGGATATGGTGGTGTCCATTTAAAATATTCCCTTCCCCATTTCCCTGAAGTGAGCAATGTAAACTTCCCATCCCCTCTGCCATAACTCTTCTTTCCCTGAGCGTAAGACTGGTGTCATTTTTGTCAGGAAGAGGTAATAAAGCACCTGAAGAAATATACCCTCCTGTTTTTCTCTGCTTTTGGCTGTTGAAGGATTTTTTTCCCCCTTATTCTCTACTCTTATCTGTCTTCTAACTTGCAGGCCGATGCAGAAAGGTGCATTCAGCCAAACACATCTTTCTGTGCTCACTTCAATGCGCGCTTTCTGCGGGCAAAATTTGCTGCCAATGCAGCAAGGAGTTTTGTGCGTAAAAAGCACGCGTTCCAAACAGGAGTATTGCTTAATGCCCTCGCGTGAAAATCCCATGCAAATGAGGGTATTAAGCATTACCCCCAATGCAGAGAAATTGCATCTGACCAGCCCATCTTTTTTTTAGCACCAGAAACTTTTTTAGCACCAGAAACCTCTGGTTAGAGCTAGAGTAAGTTTCCGGCGCTATAAAAAAAAATGTTTAAAGCAAAAAAAAATATATATATAAAATCTCTCTGGGTAAGTGCCGAACACACCTTTCTATGTGCACTTCAAGGTGCATTTTCTGTGGACAAAACTTGCTGCCAATGAGCAAGTAGTTTTGCATGCAAAAAACATGCATTTCCAAATGGGAGTACTGTTTAGTGCCCTCACATAGAAATCCCATGCAAATGAGGGCAACAGGCACTTACCAGCACAAGTATGATTATCCAGGTAAGTGGCCTGCAGCCACTGCCATTTAAACAGATAAATATGGCAAGAAGCAGCCGTCACATAGCCGTACATGACTTACCCATGTAAGTCCAGTACTTACATGGGTATCTGGCACAGTTAAAAAAAACTTGGCGTTAAAATATGTACTGTAAACCAGCGCACATTTTATTATGTGCCAAGATTATTGCAATTGGCCAGTTGGTTCCAGGTTCTCCTTTCTTATATGCTTGTCTCTTCCTATCTTCATTCATCACTCTCTCAAACTATCTCCCTCAGTACCAATACTTAACATTTTCTCCCTTCCTTCTCTTGCCCTTCATGAAGTTATGAGGATGCAGCAGCCTCAGGATAGGAAATACAGCTCTTTTACTGTCCTCTGTGCTGCCTTCTGCCTCTGCTTGCCTCGCCTGCTCCCCAGCTGCTGTGAGACTAGGAGATGCCAAAGTATTCAAGGAAGCAGGAGGAAGTACAGATCAATGGACCACCCAATAGCAACGAAGTTGGCTTCTCCCTTCAACAAATGGCAAGTGTTGTTCCCTGCAGTGTAGGCTCCCTTTTCTCATGTGGCAGCCAGTGGCTTGTGTGTATATCCCCCCCTAAGAGGCTTCCAAGTACCTTCGGGGTACAAGTGCTCTTGGCTGAGAACCACTGTTCTACTAAGTGATTAAGTATACCCGAGCTCCACCCCTTCCCCATTCCCTTTACTTACTGCACTATGCATTTTTACCATGGCCCTCTGTGTCTATCCCAGTATGCTTCAATTCTATCAGTTTGTTATACCTCTACTGGCAGCTACAACCCTTTCAGTAAATAAGTGCTTCCTTATATTTTCTCTAAATCTTACTCTCTCCAATTTCATCATGACTTTGTTCTTGAATTTATTTTTTTTATGAAAAGTAGTGTAGTTATGAAAAATACTCCCCTTGTACTTTAGTGGAAAAATGAGAAAGAAAGGATCTTTTCCGGCCTAGTACCCAAACTCTGGAACTCTCTTCTTATGGAGGCTCGCCTAGTACTTATTTGGCATTCAGAAGACTCGAGACCTGGCATTGTAAGGGTCTCTTCAGAGATTAGTTATCCACTATGTTATGAATTTCAAATGTTAGTACTGGAGGCTTTAATGTTCCTCCTTGGTTTTGTTTATAGATATTGTCACTATGTGCTTAATATGTGTATTTGGCATTTCATTAATCTTATTTGCTTTTCATATTTGTTTTATGTTTAATAATTTTACATGTAACAGTAAAATTATGCCAGATAAAGGCTAAAGTGGCCCATCTATTCTGCTCAGATGTGACTGACCCTCTTTGGTAGATGTGCAATTAAAATTCCCAATCTAACATGCTTATGTGTTTTCATATGTGCTTTTATTGCTGTAATCTCTTTCATAGTCAATGAAATAAGGAGAATATCAACTTTGAGTAAATAGTATTATGGCGTTAATATTTCTTTTTGTTTATAGATATTGTTGCTAAGTGTTTTACTTTTTATATATGTATTAAGCATCTTATTAATCTTATTTGCTTTTCTTATTTTTTGTTTAATAATTCTGCTTGTTATGGTATTAACTTATTTCGCTGTTTACAGACATTGTCACTATATTTTTAAATGTTTGTGTTTGTACTTGGCATTTTATTAATCTTATTTACTTTTTTATCTTTAATAATTCTTAGTGTTTGGGTATTTGCCAGGTTCATGTGACCTGGTTTGGCCTCTGTTGGAAACAGGATGCTGGGCTTGATGGACCCTTGGTCTGACCCAGCAGGGCAATTTCTTATGTTCTTAATTCTGCTTATTTTATGATGCAATAGTATTGTTATTGCTGAGTTGTACACTGCCTTGAGCGATCTTTTAGAAAGGTGGCTTACAAATCAAAGAAATAGTGAAGCCTGCCAAATATTTAAAAGTTACTATCATATTCAACCCCCCTCAGCCTCCCGGCAAATATATTTTGAGTTTCCTATGCATAGTTTGTGATGCAGGCCATTTCTGGCAAGCTTTCTCAGAACTGCCTCCATTCTCTCAAGGCCCTTATGAAGTTATGGTCTCCAGACCCAAAGTCAGCATTCAAAGGGGCTGATGCAATAAATCTGTGTGAAAAACGGGCGCTCAGTGTTGGCAGCAGGCACCTAGGAGAGGTGGCTGTCAGCGGGTTAGGAAAACGGATGCTCAATTTTACGAGCATCTGTTTCCCTAACCTGATCGCCGACACACTTTTTTTTTTTTTTTTTTTTTAACCTTTTGGCTCCTCCAACTTAATATCTCCACGACATTAAGTTGGAGGATGTACAGGAAAGCAGTATTTTCTGCTTTTCTGTATACTTTTTTGCGCTGCTTAGAAATTAACGCCTGCTCTGGGCAGGCATTAATTTCTGAGCGGAAAAATGTGCAGGTCAGGAGCACAAATTTTTGGGATCTGGGGAGAATAGCTAATAGCCTCATCAACATGCATTTGAATGTGATGAGCACTATTAGTTTCGCAGGGGGCTGGACATGCGTTTTGGACGCACTAATCCTCTTAGGGGTAGATTTTTAAAAGGATGCGTATGGGCCTTCATGTGCACGAGCTACTCGGTGCGTGCACATGTACACCTGATTGTATAATTTGCGCGCGCAAGGGGGTGCACAATTGTGCACCTTATGAGCGCCGAGCCACGCTGCCTTCCCCCCCAGGCCCTTCCAAAATTGAAGCAGCCTGTGAGGGAACTCCCCTTCCCCCTAGCCTGACCTTCCCACTCCTTCCCCTAATTTCCCCCCCCCCCCCCGTCCTGTGTCTTACCTTTTGCACCTGCCGACACGCAATCCTCTGACACAGCGGCAATGGCCACTCTGTCAGAGGCCTTTGGCCCCGCTACCGCCCCTTTAGTAAAGCCCCGAGACATACATGCGTCCCCGGGCCTTTTTAAAATAGGCCTGGCGCGCGTAACCTTTTGAACATCCGGCCCTTATAGCATAAGGGGCTGTGGATGCACGTCCAACCATGGGTTAAACAGTGCACTTGGCTGAGCACGCTGTTTTGCATCGGCCCCATTGTGGAGTCTGACAAATGACCCATACAAGTGCAATATTACTTCCTTTTTTATACTGGTGATTACTCATTATGCACTTGAGAATACCATTAGCTTTCCCTGCTGCTTTATTACATCAACCTGCAACCATCAGATAGTTACTCTTAGATCCTTTTCCTGTTTGACAGTTGACAAAGTTTGTCTTCCTACAGCAACTTATAAGTGTCCAATGGATTTTTGCACCTCAGATACAAAATTGTACAGTTTTTGCACTGAAGTACAGTTTCAAAGCCCTTGAACATGCTTCCATTTTATGACCTTTTTTATTTACTCACTGCACCCAATATTTACCCTGTTAAAGATTTTTGTGTCCACTGCCAATGTTGCTAATAAAAATATTGAAAAAACAGCTAGTTAGACTTGATGTTATCACAAACAATTGGATAGCAATGTGCTATAATGTTTCTGTTGTTTTGATCCAGCAGTTTCCTCCTGCTCCTACTGACTGCCAGCTCAGTCGAAATCATGGCTGCGTTCTTGTGCCAGAATCTTTATTCAAAACTACCCAGGCATTTTTTAAACTGGTAATTATAATTCAGTTTCTAACAAGGCTGCAGGGAAGCACATAAAAAAAAGTTTTAAATGGTGGCTTTGAAATAAGTGGTTTTAATTGAGGAAAAAAATTACTAATTGTCTTGGTATACTTTTGAACACTGGGCAGTACTGAGTGAGAAATTTTCTTTTAAGATAATCAAAAATGCCAAGCGGCAAACTGTGGATGTTAAAAGCAAACTACGCATTAAAACAAGTTTTTCCTTGTCAATAATGTAACAATTTTCTGTTTTAACATTGCATTGCTATTTAACCTCATAGGGCTGGCAGTACAGAACAGTAATTAAAGCACAGAGTACAAAAAATTGAGAATTTGACTTCATCACTCTATTAAAAACTCACTATAGAACCATGAGCAAATCTCTTAAAGAACCACCACTAATTTAGACTACAACTGTCCTCAAGACTGTATAAAGAAAAATGATTATGTACTCAAACAATATTTTCTCTTTTTGAGAATAAAATAACAAAACAATCTAGCTAACAAGGAGAGCTTGTTTACTCATAAGCCAATGTTCATATGTATCGTGAAGCTTCATTCATCTGGATTTAGAAAAAGCTTCCAGTAGAAGGATACTGACTTCAGCAAATAACGTTCAAAATCATGGCTCAGATAAAAATCAAATAAATCCCTTCTGTGGGATTTTGGGCCATTCCCAGTTCTGCTTTGTATAATATATTATAAGCTTCCTTGGAATATGGATAAGCCTCATCGAAGCTTTCCAGGTATAGTCATTCTCCTGTCATTATTAACATCCCATGGAAACGGGAAGAAAGAATACCCTGAGAATATTCTGACCGTGATATCCATTCAAACAGAGGACAAGAAGCTAGAAACATTTTTCCCAGTCTTCAGACACCACACTATTTCACTTAAATATGCACAAAAACATGTAAGCAGCTCAACTTCATACGAATCAATGGAAGATTTAAAAGAAGAACATTTTCCATTTACTGTGCATAAAACATTTTGAATGAAACAAAAAATTGCTGTACAGGAGCAAAGGAAGTGCTTTTGTGCTGGTCAGAAAACAAAACAAAAAAAAGGTTTAGTGCACAATGTGCATTTTAGCAGGAATCAGCAGAAGAAAGCCTGCTGTGTGGTTCACAGTAAATGTGGGGTTTCAGGAGGCCAAATGCCCGGTGAATTGTTAGATATTAGTACCTTGCTGACACCAAAAAGGTTACCAGCTGAATTTTACAGACTAGGCAAGATGCTTTTTTACACCTGTAAAACATAAAAAGTTCACAGCATTGCTTGCAACAGGGGCAGAAAACTGCCAACCAGGTCTCCTAAAAACTAGCATTTGTCATGGGGCACTTGTCACTAGCCTTGGTTGGAAGAGAGGCATTGCAACAGGCCCAAGCAAGAAGAGAAATGCCACTGCTTTGGAGGGCCTGAGCAACCCACTGTGTAAGCCGTGCACTTGCACAGGGCAGTGGACTGGAGGGGGCGACAACCTGGGGGCCACAGTCAGCCCCAAGATGAAGACAAAGCAGCTGACGCTGCCACCACCAGACCTCAATCCACCAGGAGGCCAAGATCAGGAAGAGACTGCTGCCAAGCTGGCAGTCCCAAACCTGCCAGGTGGCAAGAAGATGGCAATTCACAACTCACTGTGCGGCGGAGAGAAAGAAGCTGTGGAGTTGAGAGGAAGGAGTTGTGGGGTCACCTGGCGGTCCCAACCTGTCGTGTGGCCAAGAGGAAGGAGTTGCGGGGTTGCCCAATGGTCCCAACCTGCTGTGCGACCAAGAGGAAGGAGGTACAGGGTCACCCAGCAGTCTCAACCTGCCACACAGCTGAGAGAAAAGAGCTGCGGGGCTACCCAGCGGTCCCAACCTGCCAGGCAGCCAGAAGAAAAGAAGCCGCAAGGCGATTCCCAACCTGTCCCGTGGCAGAATTGAAGAAAGGAGGGCCCATGGCTACCGAGAAAGTCCTTGGTGTGTGTATGAGCAGGAGGGAACCTGTGTGTGAGCATGTTTTTGTGTGTGTGAAAGGGAGCATGCACATGTGTGTGTGTGTGAGCATGTGTGTGAGAGGGGGTGTGTGTGAGCATGTGTGTGTGAGGGTGCATGCGTGTGAGAGAGGGAGCACTGAGACAAGTGAAGAGACCAAGCTTTAGAGAAGATAGAGTAAAAGGTCTAAACAGTTCTTTTTGATCAATAAATTCTGCAGTTTATTTCAGAAAAGGTTGTGGGATCCAAGCATAGGTTGTTCTCTGAATGAGTGGGAGCCCAGGCTTGCCACTGCTCTTCATGTGTCTGAGCATGTGTGAGATGGATCGTGTGTGTCTAAGCATGAATGTGTGAAAGGGATCGTGTGCGTGTCTGAGCATGTGTATGTGAGAGAGGGAGCATGTGTGTGTGTGTCTGAGCATGTAAATGTGAGAGTGGTTCTTGTGTGTATGTGTATGTAAGAAGGAGCCCATATGTGTGTGAGAGGAAGCGTGTGCATGAGAGAATGTATATGTGTGTGTATGTACAGATATCTATATCTATGAGAGAAGGCGGAGAAAGCTTGTACATCCCTCTCCCATTAATCTACGACAATCCCAGGGTGACTGGAAATAAAAAAATTCTCAGGTATGGACAGCATGAATCTTATTAGTTTTAATTTTGGGGTGTTAATTGATGTCAGCTGTTTTGAAATATTTTATTGGTATTTGGGCAATTTGAAAAATTATTTTTATTAGTATGCTTATACTATTATGATTTATGTATTTCTTATATTTCTAAATTTTGTTTAATGGCTGAGGATTGGTGATGGTTCTGTTTTTCCATTGTTGTTGTTTCCAGTTCAGTTTTTGCCTACATGTTTCTATTTGTAATTTACAGCTTCTTTTTTCTGTATTTGGTGAGGGTCAGCCTATTTTATTTTATTTAAATGTTTATAATCTGCTTTTCGGCACTTCAAAGTATATATCAAAGCAGATTACATTCAGGTACTAGTGTTCTGCATTTGTGACTGAGGAGAGGTATTCTGCTAGCATTAGGAATCTATAGCAGCTTGGTTTGTTCTGTTTTCCTAATAGGTGTATTGATGTTTTAGGGCTTAGTGTAATATTTGCAGTGTAGCCTTTTCATTGATAGGATTCTTACTTTTTAAGTGCTAGCAGTTAGTGCTGTTTTGGTATGGAAGGCTTATTATATTTTAATTGTAATTTATTCATGGCTTTATGAGGATCAAGCCCAGACCCAACACGTGTTACTGTAGTCCTAATGTCATATGGGTTTCAAATTACTTTTTCTGGAGGGTTTTCTGGTTGGCACCATAGCAGTGTATGTAAATATATACGTTGTGAATTTTTTACCTCAGAAGACTGTACTTTGAATATTCTTTTTCTTGTAAAGTCTATTATAAATGCATAATTCTTAACTGTGTGTGTGTGGAGAGAGTGGGGGTGGCCTAATATTCTTGCACTGGCCATAGGTTCCAGGGGAGGGGGTGAAGACACGGATGTGCAGGGGGGAGGGAGTGACATGTTTTGTTTTTTTAAGTTTAGGTTGCTGGAAGGAAATGGGCTTTTTTTTGTGAGCCCAAGACAGAGACTGAAGGGGTAGGAGGGCAGCACAATAATTTTTGCACAGGGCAACAAAAAAGCTAGCACCTGCCCTGGCCACTGTGTAGCATCCAGGCAAGAATAAGTCATCAGCACTGTGGAGGGCCCAAACCCAAGAGCAGTGGCAGCCACTGTTGCAGAGAGCCCAGGACCAAGAGGAACTGCCACAGCTGTAAAGGGTCTGGGCAGAGCTGCATTAACTGTAGTAGGATCAGGGCAAGCCACTGCAACCTGGGGCTGCCCCATGCAAGCAAAGAAGAAAGGCTAGAAGGAAGGGAGAAGAGAGACTCGAGTGGAGAAGGGAAAATAAAGCAAATCAAAATTCTCCCAAATAAATAAAACAAAAACCCAAGTAAAAAAAAAAAAAAAAATCCAACAATGACACAACAAAAAAGCAAGAGCAAAAAAAGAACAAACATTAAAAATGAAATCTGAAATATAGACAAACAAAAAAGAGCAACACCCCTAAGTCTAAAATAGAGAAGGAAAAAAAAGGATAAAATAAAGTTACAAGGAAAACTAAATGTTTGCTTTGGCTCTTAAAAAATTGTGGCTGGTGCCCAAGTTTTCTAAATATTTTTCCATCCTGGTTTATATCTACTTCTTACATCCCTTACAGCACTGTACATAAGGATTCATTATTTCCACACTTAACCTAGAGAACTTCATCCACAGGATCCCAACCACCCTTACACATTCCGGGTGTTCTTCCTTACACAAGGGCATTAAGACAGAACCCTGGAAACTTAGTCTCATTAGTCAATATGTGCTGTGCGTGATGCAAAAAAAGGGTTATGAGTTACCTAAGTACATTTGCTAATAAAATTGAGAAACTACAGTGCCTTGTAATAGTTTTCATACCCTTGTAGATTTTTCACATTCTGTCTAGAAAAGACATCAAAATGCATTAAAGTAGGTTTCATGAATTACACAGCATACTCTACACATTCATTAGGAAGGAATTATAGTAACATTCCAAAAGTAGTTACTGTATTTTTCAGTGTATAAGCCATAGTTTTTTCAGTGGTTTCAGTGACTGCGACATATATACCGGTGCTGTTAACCTCGCTGTACAAACAAGTGTCTTAACAAAAGGTGTGACTTATACAAAGGTGCGACTTATTTACCAACTTTTTCGTCAAAATGGCAATTTATAGGGGGTGCGACTTATACACCAAAAAATATGGTAACACTATTAAAATCACAGTTTTAATCGCATAAATCTTCACACCCCTTGTCATGGTAAACCCAAATTAACTCTGGTTCAAAAATTGCCTTAACAACCACTACTATTACTATTTATCACATCTATGGCACTACTACTACACAGTGCTATACAAAACACATAAGAGAGAGTCACAGCAGAGTTTACAATCTAATCAAGACAAACATAGAAGGCAAAAAGACTTTGGAAAACGTATTTATTAAGAAAATGTTTAAAACCAATATCTGGGATTAAGATTAAACAAGGCCCATAATAAATTAAAGAGCCCACCTGTATCTAATCATAGTAGCTGAGCTAATTCAAATATTCTTGGATGAAGGATCAAGTTGTTTCCATTTTATGAACTGAATTTGAAGCAAAGATCAAAACATATCTAACAAGGAGCTGCTGAAAGAACATTATTCAAAGGTACAGATTGGGGGAGGATTATAAAGAACATTTCAGTGCATTTGAACATCCATTGGGTACTGTCACGTCCATCACTGTAAAGTGGAAACAGTTTGGTGACACCAAGCCAATACCGCAATCAGGCTGTCCCTCCAAAATCAGATGCCATGGCTTATGGAAACTGCTGCTGAAGGTCTTTGTGAGGCCTAAGATTACTTTAAAAGAAATATAGAGGTCTCTGTCTGAGATTCGGGAAAATGTGGACTGTTCAACAATTTCAAGATTACTGTACAAATATGGCCTTATGGGAGGTGGCAAGAAGAAAATCAGTGCTGAAGAAAAGTCATATGATGTGCCACATAGATTTTGTACAGAAAAATAAGGGAGTACTTATGCATGTTGGAAAAGGTTTTATAGTGTGATGAGACCTTTTGGTCTCAGTGCTGTGATATATGTGACATAAAACAAATGCAGCACATCACTTTGCTAACACCATCCCTGCACTAAAGCATGGTGGTGACATTATGTTGTTGGGATGTTTAGCTGCAATGGGGGTAGGGAGGCTTGTGAAGATTAAGGGAAAGATGGATGGTGCAGATTACAGGTAGATCCTACAGGAAAATCTCTTCCAGTGTGCCAGAGCTGGGACTAGGGAGAAAATTCACCCTTCAGCAGGACAATGATTCTAAGCACAAAGCAAAAGCAACAATGAAGTGGCTCAGCAAGAATAAAGTGAATGTCCTCAAGTGGCCCAGTCAAAGCCCCAAATCTGAATCCAATAGAAAATCTGTGGCAAGACTTGAAAACTGCAGTCCTCAGATGATCACCAGACAACCTGAAAGAGCTTGAGCTCTTGCGACAAAAAGAATGAGTAAAAATTGCACTATTCTGCTACGCAAAGTTGGTAGACACTTCTCCTAAGTTACTCATGGCTGTTATTGCTGCAAAAGGGGTTTCCACCAAGTACTGGCCAAGGGAGTGAGGACTTATGCATTTAAGACTTTTTGATTCTTTATTATTTTGAGAATATTTCTATAATTGCTCTTTCAAGATGAAATTGTAGAGTATGTTGTGTGGATCAGTGAAACAAACTCCTGTTTCATTACATTTTGATTTGTATTTTTTAGACAGAATATGAAAAATAAACAAAGGAGTGAAGACTTATATAAGGCACTGTATGTAGTAGGCAAAGTTCAGGTCTCAATAAATTCCGGGTATTAGGTCACCATGGTGCTAGAAATTTTGCCATGGCACCGGCGATTTTTATGCCCTGCTCCAATTTCAAGTACTGCTGTAGCCACTGCTGGAACCACTGCTCATTTCTGGCTAGCATTATGCAGTTCTCATGGGAGTTCAGACACCGCAGTGCCTGAACTCCCATGCTGATCTCAGTCTCACTACACCAGTGCAGAAGTATAGCTTAAATTTACTGAGAGCCACAGTGTCAACAAGATAAGAATAATGGTTCTGGCAGTGGCAGCCAGTAAAGTGAGGGGGAGAGGAATCTGGATGTGTAGCTGGCTTAAGCCAGCTGTGGATCTGGGAGTTACTAGTGACTGGCTGGTGACTGGAGGAGAAAGGATGACTTGCAGTATGACTTGGTAGATAGGGACCCAGATGTCTGGCTGGGGAACAGAGGGAAAGGGAATGAGACAGTGTGGGGAGACTGAGACTGGTGAGGAACTATGCATGCTGCTGACAAGCTTGTGGCAGGCTAGCAAAACCTGATTTAACTAAGCAGCTTTTTATTCCCATAGACACAGAATGGGAGAACAGCAATGGTAAATCAGACCCTAAAGAAGCTGTGGAAATCCTCGGTGGGGGATCTATTGGCTGAGAGCTCTCTCAGCCTCATCCCTCACTCCTTCCTCTTTAACTTTTTCAACTTCTATGGCAAGGGGAAGTCAAGAGAGCTATAAGCCACTGATTCCTAAGTTTTTGAAGTGGCTCCTAGATCCAAAGAATATCTGTCAAGGCTGTGCTAGTAGTTAGTCTACTAATATTCAATCAAGATATAGCAGTCAAAATACTGCCATTGTAGCAGTGTAGTATGCCAATATTACATGCATTTTTTTAATATACCTGTTGTCTTTGGAATTCATAATGCCAAGGTTGTGTACTGTGCTTGAACAGACAAGCAGTGCATATCATGTTACAGGCAAA
Organism: Rhinatrema bivittatum; assembly: GCF_901001135.1. NCBI lineage: Eukaryota > Metazoa > Chordata > Amphibia > Gymnophiona > Rhinatrematidae > Rhinatrema > Rhinatrema bivittatum. The sequence continues at coordinate 240,670,128 of NC_042615.1, forward strand.
GTGAGGAATGTGAACACTATCCATTGAATTGTTCTGTTACTGTTCACATTACTCAACTTCTCATGTAGGGCTAGATGTACTTATTTTTCCAATAGACTCATGGGAAAAACTCTCTAGTAAATCAGGTTTTAACCTGTAACTAAATATGCATCTGGTGGTTGATATTCAGCATGATTTATCTGGCTAAGTAGTTAGCTGGATATCTAGTGGGTAGTATATAGACAGATCGGGATAGCACTAGGTATCAGGTCAACTTAGCCGGATAAGAGCCTGCTCAATGGCAGATCTAAACTTAGCCAAGTAAGACTTATCCGGCTAAGTGGTGATTTTTATGAGAATTTTCAGCAGCATAGCCGAGCTGCTGAATATCCCATGTAAGTTAGCCAGACAAGCCTTATCTGGCTAACTTACTTATCTGTGTTTTTTTAATATCTACCTCATACAGTGCATTCAGAAAGTATTTAGACCACTTCACTTTTTCCACATTTTGTTACATTACAGCCTTATTCTAAAATGAGTATGTATTTTTTCCCTCCTCAATCTACACACAATACCCCATAATGACAAATGTATATATAAGGTCCCACAGTTGACAGTGCATGTCAGAGCAAAACCAAAGCCATGAAGTCATAGGAATTATCTGTAGACCTCTGGGACAAGATTGTGTTGAGGCACAGATCTGGGGAAAGGTACAAAAAAATTGCTGCAGCATTGAAGGTCCTGAAGAAAACAGTGGCCTCCATCATTCTTAAATGGAAGACATTCAGAATCACCAGGACTCTTCCTAGAGCTAGCCACCCGCCCAAACTGAGCAATCGGGAGAGAAGGGCCTTGGTCTGGAGAGGTGACCACGAAACTGATGGTCACTCTGATAGAGCTTCAGAGTTCTGGTGTAGAAATTGAAGAACCTTCCAGAAGGACAATTATCTCTGCAGCACTCCACCAATAAGCCCTTTATGGTAGAGTAACAAAAGTTACTGCTCAGTAAAAGGCACATGACAGCCCGCTTGGAGTTTGCCAAAAGGCTATTAAAGGACGTTCAGAGTATGAGAAACAAGATTCTCTGGTCTGATGAAACCAAAATTGAACTCTTTGGCTGAATGTAAAGTGTCATTTCTGGAAGAAACCAGGTACCACCCATCACCTAGCAAATACCATCGCTATGGTGAAGAATGGTGGTGGCAGAATCATGCTATGGGGATATATATTTCAGCTGCAGGAACTGGGAGACTAGTCAGGATGGAGGGAAAGATAAACAGAGCAAAGTACAGAGAGATCCTTGATGAAACCCTGCTCCAGAGCACCCTGGACCTCAGACTGGGGCAAGGATACAGCTTCCAACAGGTCAACGACCCTAAGTGGCCACAAGACAACCCAGTGGCTTCGGCACAAGTCTGTGAATGTCCGTGAATGACCCAGCCAGAGCTCGGACTTGAACCCAATTGAACATCTCTGGAGAGACCAGAAAATAGGTGTGAATCGATGATCCCCATTCAACTGGATAGAGATTGAGAGGATCTGTAGAGAAGAATGGGAGATAATCCCCAAATCCAGGTGTGCCAAGACTGTAGCATCATACCTAAGAAGACTTAAATGCATATTATCCTTTTTAGAATAAGGCTGTAATGTAACAAAATGTGGAAAACGTGAAGGGGTCTGAATACTTTCTGAATGCACTGTATCTCTAGAAACGGTGGTGTATATACAGTATATGTGTATGAAAAACCAGAGTAAAGCAGTGAATGTAAGTAAAAACAGAATGGGATAAAAGCATTATAGACTTTTTTTTTTTTACTGGCAATTCCCTACTGCCCCTTGGGGCTTCAGCTCAATCAGAAACAGGGCTGGGATCTGACACCATAAGCTTTCATTCACAATTACCAGAGGATTTTCTTCCTGTTTTATTTATTTTATTTATTTAGTTATTGCAGTGACACACCTCAGACAGGGATCATGTATCAGGGCCCCTTGCAGAACCCTACACCGGTCCTAAATCTAGTCACTAGATGTCGACTTTATAAGATAACTTATGACTCCCAACCCCCTGGGGCAATAAACCTCTACAGTACCCACAGTAAACCCAAGAAGCAAAAGATCTGAGCAGGAATCAAATCCAGGTCCTCTACTTGACAGTTCAAAGCAATGCCACTGAATCTACTCAGGTATGCATATTATACATGCAAACATAAGCTTTAGGGGAGGCCAAAGTGGTTTTAAAAAGAAAGCTCTACAATCGCTGGCAGGAAAAGTGTCACTGACCATTTATAACTAACTTATGTATGGGAAACTATAATCAATAATTAAAAATAGGTGAATAATGTTCAATTTTTGAGGGATGTTAACTGATAAACAAAAAGATTTTGAACTACATTTCCAGAACTAGGGCAAATCTGGGCGCCAAGTCAACTAAAATTCAGAACTTGGCACCTGCCGACAGGCACAGGAGCCAGGGCCATTAGTGGGTGGGTGGGGGAGGTTGCAGGCACAGAGGCCACTCGGTGGGAGAAAGGCATCAGAGGCATAGGGCTGAAAAAGCAACAGCGCATAACTCCTGTAGCTGGAAAGAGGAGCAGCCACTGGGGTGGAGAAGAATAATGGCAGCCCTGAGCTGGGAGGGAAAGAACTATAAAACAAGTTTAAAAAAAACCAACAATGAAGATTTCCCCTTCCCACTTATACATTTTGGCTAGCACCTACATTTTCTAAAATTTTTCACCCCTAAACCTTTTTGAATTTTGGACAAGGGTAAGGATGAAAAACATTTTAAAAACTTGGGTGCAGTCACAAATTTTAGGAACCAGGGCAAAAAATTATTTTTCCTTGTCACCATTTTTTTTCCTCATATTTTTTTGTTCTGTTTTTCAGATTTGTTTTTCTTTGTCTTTTTGCTTTGCTGTTTTTAGATGTTATTGTCTATTTGATTGTATTTATTTTTTTTTTAACATTTTTGTTACTCCCCCATCTCTGAAGCCTCTCTTCTGTGGGTACGGGGAACAGTAACAATGCACTAAAAAATTCAGGACACTTTCTTTACTCATGTGCTAAAAATGACATTTCCTGATGCAAGCTAATTGCATGTAAATTACTAGAGCATTAAAAAAAAGAGCACTATCACAAAACTGAAAAGGCTTATTAGACATAGGCATGAAGTGACAAAGGTGCTTCTCTTTGGTGTAGGCACGTTTTGTAGCAGAACTGTCACCAGTGTGCAATGTTCACTGTACATAAAACTCTTTTTGTTGCTTCATGCTTCTCTGGATTTGTCTCATTTTAATACATAAGGTCCACCATCCTTTCATTATGCTCATGCAGCTCCTGCCTGGCCAATAGTTCTACTGCCAATGTTCGCACAGGTCTTACGTACCGAGAAATGAATCTAATCTGGAGATGCATAAGGCAATAGTGATAGACAGTTGTACATTCAGTGAATGCTTCACAATGGTGACAATTCTGCTGCAAGAAGTACCTGCTCCAAACAGCTTAGAGATTTGCACACATAATTCTGCATCTCTGGGTTGAGGATCCAAACATGGGTACCCCAGTATTTAGCCTTGTCTAGGCTTGGAAATGTAACGTTTATTCTAATACTAGCCCAGAAATGTGAGTTAAGTGTACTGTGCTGTGCCAGTGGACCTGGGGTTCCCCGGTGGGAGTGTCTACCCCAAACTTGAAAGACCTGAGTCCAGGACACCCGCACCCAGGAACTCCAGGTCGCAATCATGCTGGCACAGCTCTATGGACTAATACTAGCCCTGGTAATGTAAGTTAACTGTACTCCACTTCTGACCCAGAAGTTAAATTTCCAGCATTAAAAAACACAAGTTAAGTTTTGTAGATTTTAACATACTTCCCTGCATTGGGGGCTCATTAACACTGGATTTTCATGGAGATACACTAATTTGTGTGCACATTTTTATTCATGTTTGTGCTTATATTTTTTGTGCATTAAAATTCTTATTAAATCATGAGTAAAGTTAAATGTGCAAAATATGTGCTCAGCCTAGTGCGCCCCCCCCCCCCAGTCAGCAGCAGAGGCTCCTCTCTGGTCTCTCCTTCAAATCGTCTCCTGCTGGACCCAGACCTGTTGGAGCAGCAATTCCTCACAAGTGGTGGCAGTGGTGCTCCTCCCATCAAGTCCAGGCCAGCAGTAAATTCATCTTGGCTAAAAATGGATGGCCATTTTGTTTTATATTGGAATATCATCAATATATTATCCCACTTTAAGCTCCCTGAAATAAAATTCACTTTATGGTCTTATGTAACTAAATATTTTGTAAACATGCAAAGTAACAGAAAAGTAAAATAACTTTTAGTTCACTAGGCATATGCTAAATGAGACTTAGGGCTTAGTTCATCCCAAGTCATTTTGGCCTCGAGAACAAATATTGGAAAAAAACCCCAGCTATCAATTGCTAAAAAAGCAGACATTTTCTTCTGCTCGAGGCTAGCATAATTGAGCCAGAGTGCTACTGCTGTACAGCTCCCATTACAACTTAGGGAATGATTTTGGCATATTAAAATTTTATTATACTTGCGCAAGGGTGGGAAATTCCTAGAAACTTACAAATTGGTGCATTAAAGTGTTTAGATCCTGACAATATCGTTTACTTTGTTCCTATTTCCCTCTACATCTACCATTAAAGTTTGGGTTGGTGGTAGTTCTCCTTTAGCTTCTCTGTACTCATTTATATTCTATATGAAAATTCAATAGTGGAAACATTCAGGCTGATACAGTACAGTGCGCTCCAGCAGAGCGCACTGTTAACCCGCGATTGGACGCGCATTTTGGACATGCTAGCTTTACCCCTTATTCAGTAAGGGGTAATAGCGCGCCCAAAACGCGCGTTCCACCCCCCGAACCTAATAGCGCCCGCAACATGCAAATGTATGTTGATGGCCCAATTAGGTATTCCCGCGCAATACAGAAAGTAAAATGTGCAGCCAAGTCACACATATTACTTTCAGAAATTAGCGCCTACCTTTGGGTAGGCGCTAATTTTTCCGGGCACCGGAAAGTGCACAGAAAAGCAGTAAAAACTGCTTTTCTGTGCACCCTCCGATTTAATATCATGGCAATATTAAGTCGGAGTTCCCGAAAGTTAAAAAAAAAATTTGAAATAGGCCCGCAGCTCAAAAACCAGATGCTCAATTTTGCCGGCGTCCGGTTTCCAAACCCATGGCTGTCAATGGGCTCGAGAACCGACGCCGGCAAAATTCAGCATCGGCTGTCAAACCTGCTGACAGTCGCTGCTCCTGTCAAAAAAGAGGCGCTAGGGACGCGCTAGTGTCCCTGGCACCTCTTTTTACCGCTGGGCCTAATTTAAATAAATTAAAATACTGTATCGCGCGCACAGGAGAGTGGCCTGTGCGCTCACCCGCTCTCCCGCGATTTTACTGTATCGGCCCGATTGTAATTAAGAGGCTGGTGAATTAACTTGTGGTCAACTCCGCAGGAATGGCCTGATACTGTGAAAAGTTTCTCTCATACTTATTTACATAAAATGCAAATAAGCGGATTGGACAAATTCTTGAAGGAAAAGTCCATAAACAGATTATTATTCAGGTAGACTTGGGAAAGATAGCATTTTTCTCTAGGAATGAGATACAAGAAATATATCAACTATTGAGCATCTGCTGGGGTACCTGCGACCCAGCCTGGCCACTGTTGGAGACAGGATGATGGGTTCGATGGACCTTGATATGACCCAGCATGGCACTTATGTTCTTAATTTTCTTGTGATAAAGTCCTCCCCCCCCCCCCCCCAACCCCAAAGAAGGCATTGTTTCACAGAAAATTGCCCCTTTGCATGATCCTCCATGTGTAATTCTGCTATACCAAATTTTGTATGATTCTTCAGCTTATTAGCAATTTTGCATAGTTTTTGTGAATGGCTTTGCGAATGCAAAATTACAACCAGAAAAATTACAACTAGCGTATGCTAGAATTCACAAAGGTTATTTTTCCACATGAAATCATGTTTGTGAGGCCATTCGCAGATTAGTACATTGGCATCCATGTGATTTATCTGTAAAAGCAAAGTATGTATTGATAGGGCATTATATAAGCCACAAGTGTGTCTGTGTTATATTTGCTCATTTGGATTTTTTGGAGTTAATTATTCACCTGGTTCTGAAACATAAAATGGAATTTTGGGAAACACTGTTTGATTGGTTCATCATAGTGAGAAACCATCAAACTGCAGCACCACAATTATAAAGGCAAGTCATTGTAAATCTTTGCATTAATTAGTTCTGTTAATGAACTCAGGCTTCTACAAGCCTTTGACAAAGAATCTAAAAGAAAACATTATGAACACCACGGATCCCTTTTAAATAATATAGCTCATTAATCCATATATTGCTGTGGTACGCTTTGCAGGGTATTGAAGTCATGGTCATTTGTCTCAGGCATGTACTTGGGCAACAGTTACGTCTTGCTGCACCCTTTTGCTTTACAAAGAATTAAGTACACCATATTTTATATCCCACTTTACCTGGATTTCTTCTTGCCTACCTCTGATAAAACCTTTGCAACACAGGTAATTAGCATAATCACATCCAATGTTAATCTGTCTACCTCAATGTGTGTTTACCTGGTTCCCCCTCCCCAGATAGCTCTCTATGCATAACTGGTATTGGTATTTTGGGATTCTTCTGATGCTGGGTAAAACACTAATAATGTATTCTAGCTTGACATCAGTAGAATCCCTCAATATGAATACAGGACTATTATGCATAGCAGAACATGATTGACCCCCCACCCCATGTAAGGTTCCAAGAGTATTAACAAAGTGAGCCTTATTTATCAGAAATGTGGGATGCACCTCTAACAAACAAGACACAAATTTGGCAGCAACAAACGCTGTGCAACTGACCAATACTTGCACTGGAAAAAAATTCTATAAATGACTGTCCTATAGATTTAAAAAATATATTCACATAGGACAATCAAAGTGCACAAGCAAAAGGACCAAACTCTGATGTGCGTTTTGCTGTCACTCCTGGGAGTATGCCATAAAACGAGTGTACAGTTTTGGCAGGATTATTGAGAATGTTGATCTGTGGGTCACTTCTGCATTGGAGACCAATAGCCGTTTTCATTTTCAGGACTGTAACTTGGGTCTTCAGATTTTTACCCTTAAGTTAGAATTTTTAATTGTTACAATGGGAACCCCCACCCAAAAAAAAACAAAACCCCAGAAAAAGAAACCTAACCTTAACGTGTAATATGCCCTTTTATTAATCAGCAAAGGGGCAGCAAAAATCACTCCTAGAATGATAAAGAGCCCCCTTATTCATGCCGAAAGCTACGTGTGCCTCTCCCTGTACCAAAGCTTGGAGACCCTTCAACAACTGAATCACAATCTGAATCCTAATCCGAAGTAGAACGGGCATCCTCCACCCTAACTCCGCTCAGGAACCAGGGGGCAGCAGTGCGAGCCTCCAGGCCCACAGCTAGGACACGGCCGCAGCCTCTGCTGCCGCCATTACCCCTCTACGGCCTCAGCAGTTTCTCCACGAACAGAAGCCACGGGTTAGGAGTATGGCCGAAGCGGCTTCTCCCACCTCCAACCACCGCAAACTGGAAGCTGCGCAACACGCCGCCCGGGCCCTGATCTCAAGAAAGGGGGAGGGGGAATCACTTTACTTTTCTTTTTTTTTTTTTTTGCTTCTTTCAGTGTTTATTAACTCTCGTTTCTGACTGGAAACTCACCTTTCTGGCAGTGAATGGTGTATACACTACTACTATTGTCGCTCCCTGCCACAGAACTCTCCGTGGCAGAGGCTTTCTGATTTAAACTCTCCACTAGCTGCGGGATGATTGCTCCCTCCGACTCCATGTTTGAACGCTGCTAACGTTCGGCCGGCGAGGGAGGGAGAACACACCCGCGCGCACGCGCACCAAACGAGGGAACAGCGCGCACACCCGCGGCTCTACCCCCCCCCCCCGCTTTCCTTTCGCCGATTCCCACGACAACACGCGCGAGGTGATGACGTCAATTACTCCCCGCCCAACGTTTTCAGGGGCCATCTTGAAGTTGGTTTAGTTTCTTTTTTAGGCTGGTGGAGGGGTAAGAGGTTTACGTTTAGGCCAAAGGCTTTTTTAAATCGGAGGGGTTTGCAAGTGGTAAATGTACTATGAAAAACAATGTCAATGTAAAAACAATCATACAAATAAGAAGGATTTAATAAAAACGTTGAAAATTTCAAATGCACAAAAGTCGCAATAAAAATGTTTGCTCTAAAACCGATTTTTGCCGCAATGGTGCTTCTCCATTGTCGTGCGCACAAAACAGCTGCACATGCTGGTGACGTCACTGACAGCGCTATGTCCAAACTAATCGCATCTTCTAATGATTCCCAGCGTTTTTTGTATTGTGGCGTACCCGGCACAGGGTTCACATCGTCGTGGTATACCATCACAGTCATAATCTTCTCTTCCTTCTCCTCCCACTTCTGACATTATCACATGCCCTCTCCCTCTAACCCCTGGTATTATCACTTTCCTTCACCCCACCCCTGGCACCATCACATTCTCCCATCCCTCTTCCTTCCATCCCCCTGGCATCATCATCCTAACTTCCCTTCTCTCCTGCCCACCCATCATCACCTTCTTTCCCTCTCCCTCCACACACCTAGTATTATCACCTTCTTTTCCTTTCCCCTGGTATCATCACCCTCCCTCTCCCTCCACTTTTCTGACATCATGACCAACTTTCTTTCCCTCTCCCTTCATTCTTCTGGCTCACCACCACCACCACTTTCCTTCTTTCTCCACCCATATGGCATCATTACTACCTTCTTTTCTCTCTCCCTCCAATCTTCTGACATCATCACCTTCTCTTCCCATCTGTCTTGATATCATCACCTGCTTTCCTTCCCACTGCCCAAATTCTCTCCCTTCACACACTGGCATCATCACCACCTTCTCCATCCAGCCCCTGGCATTATCACCACTCACTTCCCTCTTTCTCCACCCTTCTGGTGTTATCACGTTCTCTCCCCTGGCATCAATACTATCTTCCCTCTCCCTCCATCCCTTGGCATCATCACCTCCTTCATCTTCCATCCTCCTAGAATCATCACTTTCTCTTCCCTTCCTTTTCTACCCTTCTGGCATCAACACCACCATCTCTTCCTCTCTCCTGTCATCATCACCTTCTCCCCTTCCCCTTTTTCTCCCTCCATCCCCTGGAATCATCACCACTTTCTCTTCCCTCCCCTCTCCCTCCACCCCTCTGGCCCCACCATCACATTAATCTTCCCTTTCTTCTGGCATCATCACTTTCTTCCCTTCCCTCTACCCCTCTGGTATATCATCACCTTCCTTGTCCATTACCCAGCCCTACAGTTACCAACTGGCTCTGGATGTTCAGGACAGGTTGATCCAGTCCTGGTTTTACCCCAGTGCATGCAGGGAATTGGAGTTCTGCATGTCTTCAGAAAAGCAAGACTACATGCAATGGGGTAAAACCAGAACTGAATCAAACTATCCTGACAATCTGGAGCTAGTTGGCAACCCTACCCAGCCCCTCTAGCCTTTGTCATCATTACCTTCCCTCTTTCCTACCCTCTGGCATCATCACCTTCCCTTCTCTCTCCCCCCAACACTCTATGACACATTCATATCCTTCCCCCCGCCCCCCACCAGCACATTAGCATATTCAGCTATTGCTTCTTCCTGTCCCCTCCCTGGAGCTGGCAGAAGTCTGAGCAGCATTTACCTCTTGCTGCTGCTTCCTCCTCTATCGGCTTGCCTCTGCAGCGATAAGAGCCCAAGGCCAGCATGACCAGCAAGAGAGAGCTAACAGAGAGGAAAGCACAGAAGCAGATAGGTGCTTCTCTCTGACACTCCCCACCCTCTGCTGGCAGGAGAACATTCTGCAGGCAAGAAGGAAAGAAACAAAGACTGCCGGCAGCTCAACTTTTCATATCTGGCTCTTCTCACGGCACACCTGCAGGTCAGCCACGGCACACCAGTTGGGAAACACTGTTCTATAGCTCCAAAGATTCTAGTAAGAACTTTGGAGCATACACAGAGGGTATTCCACACAGTTATCGCCTAAATGTACATGTGTGTTTTCCACTGTATCATTTGGACGTGTTCACAAAGTCTTCTTCAGTTGCCGCGACAACAACCCAGTTGTCTCTTTCTCACCACTTCAGGAGTAGTTTGGAGTTTATTTCCAAAGGTAATCCGCACGCGCATGTGCGGGCGGTGCGCAGGGGGGCTTCATTTTTAAAAAGTACGTGCGGCAATGAGATCAGGCCTCCCAGTCTGCTCCAATTAAGGAGCGGACTCGGAGGGAACTTCCCTAACCCCCTGCCTAATCTTCCTTCCCCTTCCCCTTCCCCTTCCCCTCTCCCTCTCCTTCCCACCCCCTAAACCTAACCTACATTCCCTTTTTTTTTTAATTTTGTAAGTTGCTGCTCCCCTGGAGCAGAAGCAGCTTGCACGCGCTGACCAACTGCCGGCATGCACTTCCAGCCCCACCCCTTCCCGCCCCCCCTTCCCGCCCCTTTCCTTGGGCCTGGCACCTCTGCGCGTAACAGGGGTTACGCACGTGGCTGGGCCTCTCTGAAAATGCTGAGATTCAAGTTGGGGGGAGGACTCAATTTGTCCAGAAAAATTGGGCAAGAACAGCAAGCAATGCATGGGTTATAAAAGAGGGATTATTTCCGAATTTCCTAACACCCCCTCTCCAACATCAATCTCCAATGATTCATTTGAAGTCAGATCATTTCAATCTTTTATCCCCAGAGCAGTGGTTCTCAACCTTTTTTCTGTCGGTACACACCTGATAGATAGTTCCCACATGCTTGACACACTGAACACAAGGCTAACCCCACCCCCACCCCTAACCTTCAGTAATGGGTATAAAGCAGAACTAGAACATTCCCCATACAAAAAAGATGTTCTAGTGTTATCTCAATAACAGCAACATAAATTCCCTTTGCTACCAGTTGCAATAGCCCTACTTATAAAAAGGCAGCAGTTCACCACCAATGCATGTCCTACTGAGAAAACACAACAAATAAGATGAGGTATTTTGCTAGCCTATATGCTAGTTAAATATCTCACCCCGGTCATACACACAAGATTGACCTTCACCAAGTACAGAAAGACCACAATTTACAAATATGGAGACAGAAACTGGAATGAAAACAAAAAAGCCACTCTGCATGCAGTACAAAACTGGAGAAATGGAAACAGAAATATAGCATCTAACATAGCACCAAGATCTGTAATAATGCACACAAACTAATCTGCACAAAGTTACACCTGCATTATGGCATGCACTCAAATGGAACAACCCTATCTATAAAAAGGCAACACTACAATAAACTAAACCAGGCCCTAAACACCAATACATCTCCAATTAGGAAAACAGAAAAAGCCAAGCTGTTATAGATTCCCACACAGAAATAATTGTAAAACTATATGAATACATGTTTCAAAACAGCTGATGAACAGAGCAACATTTAACAGTTAAAATATCGTATAAATTATTAAAAATTCTTCAAACACCAATAAAATATTTCAAAACAGCAGGCACATCACATAATACCCAATAATTAAAATGGCAGTCAATCAAGAAAAATGAACTTAAAAAGCAATCTTTACTTACCCTCTCCAGCAGTTCTCCTACTCCTTTACATTGGAGACCACACCAGAATCATCAGTAGCTGCTGAAGCTGTCCTCCTGGTCCTCTTCCTTAGGGACCACAACCAGCCTCTACTCTCTCACACACACACACACACTCACACACATACATACACCAGTCACAGACACACACACACACACACACACACACACACACACACACACCAGTCACACTCTCAGGACCAGTTTCTATCTCACACCAATTATCTCTTCGACCAGTCTCTCTCTCGCTCTCTCTCTCTCTCTCTCTCTCACACACACACACACACACACACACTCACATACCAGTTATCTCTCTGATCAGTCTTTCTCACACATACACATGTCACCTTTCTGACCAGTCCATCCCAGTCTCTTACTTACACACAGGCTTTCAATCACACATGTTCTCTCTATCTCACTTACAAACAGGCTCAATCACACACACATGCACCCCTCTCTCTCACAGCCACAGCCAATCAGAAGCATGCTCCATCTCTCTCACACACACACAGAAGCAGGCTCCCTCACTCACATTGACACACACATAGTAGCACCCTCCCTGTCTCACATACACACCAAACACACAGCAGCACCCTCCCTATCTCACGTGCACGCCACACACATACAGCAGCACCCTCCCTGTCTCATGTGCACAACACACACAGACAGCAGCACCCTCCCTGTCTCAGGTGCACACCACACACAAACACAGAAGCACCTTCCCTGCCTCACATTCACACCACACACACACAAAAGCACCCTCCCTGTATCACATACACATCACACATACATGCACCCGCCCTGTCTCACATACACACCACACACAAAGAAGCACCCTCCCTGTCTCACATACACACCACATACACAACACAAACACACAGCAGCACCCTCCCTGTCTCACGTACACACCACACAGACAGCAGCACCCTCCCTGTCTCATGTACACACCACACACACACACAGCAGCATCCTCCCTGTCTCACGTGCACACCACACACACATAAGAACATAAGAACATTTTTATTTATTTTTTATTTATTTAAAACCTTTTATATACTGATCTTCAGAAACATATCACATCGGTTTACAAATAACAAGGGGACAAATATATTGAAACTGAGAGGGAAAAATAAAGTTACATGTAACAGGGGTATAAATAACTTGGAAGAGTTGAGGAAAGTGGTCAGGTGACCTAGGCAAGAGGAGTTAAATAGATAGAAACAATAACAAGAAATTGCCATGCTGGGTCAGACCAAGGGTCCATCAAGTCCAGCATCCTGTTTCCAACAGAAGCCAAACCAGGTCACAAGAACCTGGCAAGTACCCAAACACCAAGAAGATCCCATGCTACTGATACAGTGGCTATTAGCTAAGAAAACTTGATTAATAGCAGTTAATGGACTTCTCCTGCAAGAACTTATCCAAACCTTTTTTGAACCCAGCTACACTAACTGCACTAACCACGTCCTCTGGCAACAAATTCCAGAGCTTAATTTTCTCTGATTAGTCTTAAATGTGAGACTTGCTAATTTCATGGAATTCCCCCTGGTCCTTCTATTATCTGAAAGTGTAAATAACTGATTCACATCTATTCGTTCAAGACCTCTCATGATCTTAAAGACCTTTATCATATCCCCCCTCAGCCGTCTCTTCTCCAAGCTGAACAGCCCCAACTTGTTCAGCCTATCCTCATAGGGGAGCTGTTCCCATTCCCTTTATCATTTTGGTTGCCCTTCTCTGTACTTTCTCCATCACAACTCTATCTTTTTTGAGATACGGCGACCAGAATTGTACACAGTATTCAAGGTGTGGCCTCACCATGGAGCGATACAGAGGCATTATGACATTTTCCGTTTTATTAATCATTCCCTTCCTAATAATTCCTAACATTCTGTTTGTTATTTTGACTGCTGCAGCACACACTGACCTGACGATTTCAGAGTATTATCCACTATGATGCCTAGATCTTTTTCCTGGGTGGTAGCTCCTAATATGGAACCTAACATCGTGTAACTACAGCAAAGGTTATTTTTCCCTATATGCAACACCTTGCACTTGTCCACATTAAATTTCATCTGCCATTTGGATGCCCAATCTTCCAGTCTTGCAAGGTCCTCCTGTAATGTATCACAATCCTCTTGTGATTTAACTACTCTGAATAATTTTGTATCATCCGCAAATTTGATAACCTCACTCGTTGTTTTCTTTTCCAGATCATTTATAAATATATTGAAAAGCACCGGTCCAAGTACAGATCCCTGAGGCACTCCACTGTTTACCTTTTTCCACTGAGAAAATTGACCATTTAATCCTACTCTCTGTTTCCTGTCTTTTAACCAGTTTGTAATCCACAAAAGGACATCGCCTCCTATCCCATGACTTTTTTAGTTTTCTTAGAAGCCTCTCATGAGGGACTTTGTCAAACGCCTTCTGAAAATCCAAATACATCTACCAGTTTACCTTTATCCACATGTTTATTAACCCCTTCAAAAAAATGAAGCAGATTTGTTAGGCAAGACTTCCCTTGGGTAAATCCATGTTGACTGTGTTCCATTAAACCATGTCTTTCTATATGCTCTGTGATTTTGATCTTTAGAATAGATTCCACTATTTCTCCCAGCACTGAAGTCAGGTTCACTGGTCTATAGTTTCCCGGATCACTCTGGAACCCTTTCTAAATTATGGGGTTACATTGGCCACCATCCAGTCTTCAGGTATCATGGATGATTTTAATGATAGGTTACAAATTTTAACTAATAGATCAGAAATTTCATTTTTTAGTTCCTTCAGTACCCTAGGATGCATACCATCTGGTCCAGGTGTTTTGTTCCTCTTTAGTTTGTCAGTTTGGCCTACTACATCTTCCAGGTTCACAGTGATTTCGTTCAGTTCGTCTGACTCATCACCTTTGAAAACCATCACCCCAACATCCTCATTAGTAAACACAGAAGCAAATAATTCATTTAGTCTTTCTGCAATGGCCTTATCTTCCCTAAGAGCCCCTTTAACCCCTCCGTCATCTAACGGTCCAACCGCCTCCCTCACAGGTTTCTTGCTTCGGATATATTTTAAAAAGTTTTTATTATGATTTTTTGCCTCTATGGCCAACTTCAGTTCAAATTCTCTCTTCGCCTGTTTTGTCAATGTTTTACACTTAACTTGACAATGGTTATGCTTTATCCTATTTTCTTCAGATGGATCCTTTTTCCAATTTTTGAAGGATGTATTTTTTGGCTAAAATAGCCTCTTTCACCTCACCTTTTAATCATGCCGGTAATTGTTTTGCCTTCCTTCCACCTTTCTTAATGCGTGGAATACACCTGGACTACACGTCTAGGATTGTATTTTTAAACAATGTCCATGCCTGTTCAACACTTTTAACCTTTGCAATTGCACCTTTCAGTTTTTTTCTATTTTCCTCATTTTATCAAAGTTTCCCTTTTGAAAATTTAGTGTTAGAGCTGTAGATTTACATATTTTCCCCTTCCAGTTATTAGTTTAAATTTGATCATGTTATAATCACTATAGCCAAGTGGTCCCACTACAGTTACCTCTCTCACCAAATCCTGCATTCCACTAAGAATTAAATCTAAAATAGCTCCCTCTCTTGTTGGTTCCTGAACCAATTGCTCCATGAAGCAGTCATTTATTACATCTAGGAACTTTATGTCTCTAGCAAGTCCTGATGTTACATTTACCCAGTCAGTATTGGGGTAGTTAAAATCTTCCATTATTATTGCACTGCCAAATTGGTTAGCTTCCCTAATTTCTCTTAGTATTTCATCATCTGTCTGACTATTTTGTCCAGGTGGACGGTAGTATCCTCCTATCACTATTCTCTTACCCAACACACATGGGATTTCTACCCATATAGATTCTACTGAGCATTTAGTCTCTTGATTGATCTTTATCCTGTTGGACTCTATATCCTCTCGAACATAAAGTGCCACACCCCCACCAAATTGATCCTCCCTATCATTGCGATATAATTTGTAGCCTGATATAGCACTGTCCCATTAGTTATCCTCCTTCCACCAGGTCTCTGTGATGCCAATTATGTCAATCTCATCATTTACTGCTCTATACTCTAACTCTCCCATCTTACTTCTTAGACTTCTGGCATTGGCATACAGATATTTCAAAGTGTGTTTTTTGTTTGTTTTAACAACCTGCTTTTCAGTTCTTAGAGATAATTTGGAAATCTTTAGCTCAGGTGATTTTTTACATATAGGCACATGGACTACGTTTGCTTTTATTGGAACCTCTCTGTTGGGATGCCCTAAATCTCCTGTTTTATTAGTATCCTTCAAGGATACATTTCTCCGAACCATGCACTGCTGAGTGATTGTCTGCTTTCCCCCCTTGTTCTTGTTTAAAAGCTGCTCTATCTCCTTTTTGAAAGTTAGTGCCAGCAGCTTGGTTTCTCTCCGGTTAAGGTGGAGCCCATCCTTTCGGAAAAGTCTCCCCTTTCCCCAAAAGTTTCCCCAGTTCCTTACAAAACTGAATCTCTCTTCCCTGCACCATCATCTCATCCAAATATTGAGATGTCTGAGCTCTGCCTGCCTCTGGGGACTTGCACGTGGAAAAGGAAGCATTTCAGAGAATGCCACCCTGGAGGTTCTGGATTTCAGCTTTCTACCTAAAATCCTAAATTTGGCTTCCAGAACCTCTCTCCCACATTTTCCTATGTCATTGGTGCCCACATGTACCACAACAGCCGGCTCCTCCCCAGCACTGTCTATAATCCTATCTAGGTGACACGTGAGGTCTGCCACCTTCGCACCAGGCAGGCAAGTTACCAAGTGGTCCTCACGTCCACCAGCCACCCTACTATCTAACCCTTCCCTCCTGGGCAGTAGCCATGGGAGACTTGTCCTCAGTGCGAGAGGACAGTACATCACCTAGAGAGCAGGTCCTTGCTACAGGATCATTTCCTGCTACACCAGGGTGATACTCTCCTACTGGGAGACCGTTCTGATCCAAGGCAGCTCTGGGGCTGCCAGACTGGATTTGGGACTTGGCTACTATGACCCTGAAGGTCTCATCAATGTACTTCTCTGCCTCAGCTCCTCCAAGTCTGCTACTCTAGCCTCCAGAGATTGAACTCATTCCCTGAGAGCCAGGAGCTCTTTGCACTAAGTGCACACATACAATCTCTCACCGGCGGGTAAAAAATCATAATGCAAAAGACTGGAAAGCCCCCCCTCTTGCTGCTGGTCTGCTGCCTTCATCTTAATTTTATTGAGTTCCTAGTTAAGTTTTGGATACTAAGGGAGTTGGAATTAGAGTTCTTTATATTTACAAGTGAATTTACCAATTAATCAGGTAGTGTCCTACAAGGGGATGATTAAGCTTTCAATAAGGGCTGATCCAATAGTATGACTTAGATATGAGGTTGATAGATTTTTAATGAGAAAGTGTCTCTTGCCTAAAAATCAAGGGTTGAGTGGGTTGGAAAGACAGACACTAGAATTAACTATCACTGGCTTGCTTATTACCTCAGACACACACAAACTCTAAAGAATATATCTCACTAAATCACCTTTCTCCAAACTTTTATAAGTACAAAGATTTCCCAGAGCTATACTTACCAATCCTTTTTAGACCACCATTAAATTGATCTTCACTCAAATTATTGAAGGGTCTGAGATTCATGCACCTAACAGCGTGCTTCCAGTCCTCTTCTACTGCACACACAGAAGCACCTTCCCTGTCTCACATACACACCACACACACACACAGCAGCACCCTCCCTGTCTCACGTACACACCACACACACACAGCAGCACCCTCCCAGCCTCACATACACACCACACACACACACACACACACAGCAACACCCTCCCTGTCTCACGTACACACCACACACACACACAGTGTTCTGGATTTGCTAGGGAGTTAGCAATCTGTTCTGGATTTGCTAGGGAGTTAGTAATCTGTTCTGAATCTGATGCTTGATGGGAGGAGCAATCAGATAGTAGTTAGCAATCCGTTCAGGATTTGTAGTTATATATGAGAATTAAGGGTGGATCCTTGGACCAGTGGCAGATGACCACGCCCCCGGGGAATGATCCTGAGAGGGATCACTGGTCAGGCTCAGAGTTAGGAGACAAACACACACTAGTTCTTTATTAGACAGTATACTGAACCACTAAAGATGGCAGTAGTGAGCTGGTAAGTCCGGCTGGGCTGTAGTCCCTCAGATACTGGAACAGCGATCCCTGGAGGCTGAGCTGAAGAGAGACTGAGATATAGTGAGTAGGCAGGGTATGCAGATGGTAACACTCACACAATGTCCCAATGAAGCCCATGAGCTGGAAAGTATAGGCCCTCAAGGAGCGAGTAACTGGTTCCAGGGAAAGCTCAGAGAGAATGATGGTAACTCACCGATGTAGCTGATATAGTTGGTAGTGAAGACTTCCAGGCAGAGGAGTATACGAAGCAAGTCTGGGATCAGGGCCCTCGAGGAGCGAGTACCAGTTCCAGACTGTCACCTGAAAAAAACAAGGAGAGAGCGAGGCCCCCAAGGAGCGGGTACCTCTGGTAAGTCTGAGGAGGCAGTTCCTTGGCGAGGGAGACCCGTCCCACAATGGTGGTGTAAGGCCCCTATGCAGATGTCCAGTAAGGCATATCCCCCCTCAGACGACTGAGGGGGGATATGATACAGGTGTTTAAAATCATGAGAGGTCTAGAACGGGTAGATGTGAATCGGTTATTTACTCTTTCGGATAGTAGAAAGACTAGGGGACACTCCATGAAGTTAGCATGGGGCACATTTAAAACTAATCAGAGAAAGTTCTTTTTTACTCAGCACACAATTAAACTCTGGAATTGGTTGCCAGAGGATGTGGTTAGTGCAGTTAGTATAGCTGTGTTTAAAAAAGGATTGGATACGTTCTTGGAGGAGAAGTCCATTACCTGCTATTAAGTTCACTTAGAGAATAGCCACTGCCATTAGCAATGGTAACATGGAATAGACTTAGTTTTTGGGTAATTGCCAGGTTCTTATTGCCTGGATTGGCCACTGTTGGAAACAGGATGCTGGGCTTGATGGACCCTTGGTCTGACCCAGTATGGCATTTTCTTATGTTCTTATGTTCTTATGAGGTAGTTGTGGGTGGATCCTTGGGCCAGTGGCAGATGACCACGGCCCCGGGGGAAGATCCCGAGAGGGACCACCGGTCAGGCTCAGAGTATGGAGACAGACACAGACTAGTTCTTTTATTAGACAGTATATGGAACCACCAGAGGTGGCAGGATTGAGCTGGAACGCCCTGGCTGGGCTGTAGTCCCTCAGATACTGGAACAGCGATCCTGGATAACTGAGCTGTAGAGAAACTGAATATAGTGAGTAGGCAGGATATGCAGAGTTCAGGAACAGAAACTTGATGGTAACTCTCACACAATAGTCTCTTAGAAGCAGCCCAGGAGATGGAGAGAAGTAGGCCCTCGAGGAGGGAGTACCTGGTTCCAGGGAATGCTCTGAGAGACAGATGGTAACTCACTTGTGTTGTAGGCAGCGATGACTTCCTGGCAGAAGTGGTATTCAGTAGCAAGTCCAGGTACGGTGGCCCTCGAGGAGCGAGTACCGGTTCCAGACTGCGACCTGAAAGGCAATGAGAAACGAGGCCCCCGAGGAGCGGGTACTCCTGGTAAGTCCGAGGAGGCAGAGTAGCTAGGAGCGTCAGAAAACCATTCCGATCCAACTCCTTGCTAACTCGATTAGTTAGCGATTTCAGAGACTTTAAACATCCGGTGGAGATGACGTCACCTCAGGGGGACACCCCTGAGGTTCGCGCCACTGCTGGTACTTGAGTCGGAGCTGCGCCGTGCGCACGCCCTTAGGCTGCTGAGAAACATGGCAGAGTGCGGCATCTAGCCGGTCCGGGGACGCCAGAGGAGAACGGCACAATGATGCCGCAGCAGCCAAACTTCCAACAGGCAAAGAGGGAGTCGCCAAAGAGGTAAGGTGGGCGTAGTGGAGATGTCGGGCAGCGACGGTCGCAACAACTGTAGGAGAGACAGACTGGCAGATGTTAAACACACTCCTATAGCTGAGTAGAGAGAATCCCAATGAGCAGTAGAGAGGAAATGTGTTAGCAGTCCGTGGTCCTCAGCAGAGGAGGCCCATTCCACAATGGTGGTGTAGGGCCTGATGCTGAGAGGTAGCGAGGAACTGATGAGAGACAGACTGGTTGAAGTTGTACTCACTCTCTGTAGCTGATAGATGGATTTCCAGCAGGTTGAAGAATGGAGCAGGCACCAGGAAAGACACTCAGGCCCTCGAGGAGCGAGTACCTGTAAGAGGATAGGCACCTGTAAATAAGCAGAGGGTCCCAGAGGAGCGGGTACCCAGGTTAGAGAACCCCGAAGGGTGAAGATAGCTTCCAGTGGATAGAAGCGGCAGAGTAGCTTCAGACTTGGGCATACGAATCTTTGCTAACTCGGCGAGAGTCAGCAAATGGGCAACCTTAAATATGCGGAAGCAGTGACATCACTCGAGGGGGATGCCCTCGAGGTTCGCGCCAACACTGCAACAAAGGTAGGGACGCACACGCGCGCACGCCCTAGGAGGCCTCGGGTCAAGATGGCCGAACTCACACCAGAGCCGCTCCGGGGAAGCCGGAGGGTGTGGCAAGGAGACTCCACGGACACCTTTCTCCCAAGGCTGGTAGAGAAAGCTGAAAGAAAGCTGAGGCATGTCGGGCGAAGTCGTCTGAGCCTGATGGACACAACATAATGCTTGGAAAATAATTTAAAAGGTTTATGTTTGCCAGAATATTCCATGGAAATAAGTGAAATAAGGCCTCAAAGAAACCATCTACTTGGAAAGCATATGGTTTTAAATGGTTGCATTTTACAAAATGATGTTCAGAAATTCTTGATTATCTTCTCCTTCTGTCAAAATCCAATTTGAAGGCTTATTCAATAAAAAAAAACAAGTAAGCGCTATTGAGCAAAAATCTATTTCGCTTCATCCTCATATTTCAAAATTCATGAAAAGTCTTTTATTTATTTATCGAGTTTTAATTACTGTCATTCGGATTCATCATCATAAATCCATCATAACGGTTTACAACAAATATGAAGGTTACAATGTTAGGGGGATAAACAGGGTTTCAACAAGATTCAAACTGTTGTTAAACATAGGGATATCAAATGCTAGTTATTTAAACATAGAAACATAGAAACATAGAAACATAGAAATGACGGCAGAAGAAGACCAAACGGCCCATCCAGTCTGCCCAGCAAGCTTCACATTTTTTTTCTCATACTTATCTGTTTCTCTTAGCTCTTTGGTTCTATTTCCCTTCCACCCCCACCATTAATGTAGAGAGCAGTGATGGAGCTGCAACCAAGTGAAATATCAAGCTTGATTAGTTATGGGTAGTAGGGGAAGTAACCGCCGCAATAAGCAAGCTACACCCATGCTTATTTGTTTTACCCAGACTGTGTTATTCAGCCCTTATTGGTTGTTTTTCTTCTCCCCTGCCGTTGAAGCAGGGAGCTATGCTGGATATGCGTGTAGTATCAGTTTTTCTTCTCCCCTGCCGTTGAAGCAGAGAGCTATTCTGGATATGCGTGAAGTATCAGTTTTTCTTCTCCCCTGCCGTTGAAGCAGGATATGCATTGAAAGTGAAGTATCAAGCTTATTTGGTTTGGGGTAGTAACCGCCGTAACAAGCCAGCTACTCCCCACTTTGTGAGTGCGAATCCTTTTTTCTTCTCCCCTGCCGTTGAAGCAGAGAGCTATGCTGGATATGCGTGAAGTATCAGTTTTTCTTCTCCCCTGCCGTTGAAGCAGAGAGCTATGCTGGATATGCGTGAAGTATCAGTTTTTCTTCTCCCCTGCCGTTGAAGCAGAGAGCTATGCTGGATATGCATTGAAAGTGAAGTATCAGGCTTATTTGGTTTGGGGTAGTAACCGCCGTAACAAGCCAGCTACTCCCCACTTTGTGAGTGCGAATCCTTTTTTCCACATTTCCTCTTGCTGTTGTAGCTTAGAGCGATGTTGGAGTCACAGTAACCATGTGTATGTTTATTGAATAAGGGTATTATCTCCAGGCAGTAGCCGTCATTCTGGCGAGCCACCCACTGTTTTACGTTTCACTTCTTAGTTTTCAAACTAAAGCCTCTTTTGAGAAGGCCAATTCATCAATGGGATCTAACTTTGGTCCTAAAATTCCTAAACAAACCTCATTTTGAACCTATCCAAGACTCCTCTACAATTCCTAACCTGGAAAACTTTATTTCTAATTGCTATTACGTCAGCAAGACATAAGCAAATACAAGCACTGGTTACACACCAGCCCAACATGCAGTTTTTTCCAAATAAAGTGGTTTTAAGAACTAATCCTTTTCAGCCAAAAGTTGTATCAGCTTTCCATTTAAACCAAAATTCACAACTCTCAATTTGTTACCAGAAGGCTTATAAATCATTATAAGAGCAGAAGATGCATTCTTTGGATTGTTAAATAGTGTTATTATTCTATTTATCTCATAGTAAGACATTCCAGAAATCTGCTCAGTTGTTCATCTCTTATTCTCCAGCTAAAATGGGAAAAGCTGTTACTAAACAGACATTATCACACTGGATAACTAGATGCATAACGTTCTGTTACCAACAAGTGTTGAAATATCTAAGATCTCCAGTTATGGCTTATGCTGTGAGGGCAACAGCTTTGGCCTTTTTATGTTTAAACTTTTTATTGCAAAAAAGAAATCCCAAAATGAAATAAATAGCCACAAAATACAATTCAAATTTCACTGAAGTCCTGTAAATGCTATCACAAACAATAGAAATGTCAAAAAAATATTAGAATGATCTTCATAATAACACCTCAAGAGTGCATCTAAAAATGAGATGACTGACGTGCAAGCTGGTGTAATTAGCCTAATCATAAGGTCAAGACAGTTCATGAAACTTAGATTGAAAGTATATTTTTTAAATGCACATAAACTCAAGCTGAAACAAAGTCCACACTTACGGGATCTGTATGAAGTCTTCGTGGAACTCTGTTAGCTGCCCGGTCCCCCTGGGAGAATGGAATGGACTAATGTTGCACTCAGAATGCATTCGATGCTGCAACAATTTGAGAGCCCTGCTCTCTGCTTCAGGAAAACTATGATAATATTCAGTAATGTCCTCTGTTGGAAACAGGATGCTGGGCTTGATGGACCCTTGGTCTGACCCAGCATGGCAAATTTCTTGTGTTCCTCCATTCATTGAATAATGAATCTTGTAAAAAGAAATCAATCAAAGCTGGCAGCCTAAAGTTCAGAGTACTCTGTTTTAATAAATAGTGAGACTGCTGAGCGTCCTGGAGAGAATACATCCTTCAGATGAGTGGCTATTTAATAAGTTTTTCAGAATTTCCCGTGATGCAGCTTTTCACGAAACATTGGCTGATGTTAGGGTATTTCACATGCTGTTACGGTTCTGGCCGCGAGCACCGCGACCAGACCCTTACTTCCATGTTCCTGGACTTGTTCCCGCTTCCGCTGGCCTAGTTTGCGGCCTGTTCGGCGGCGTCCCCATGGGGGCCGCGCCGCCGGGAAGCCTCCCATGGACGCCCTGTCTCTAGGCGTGTGCGTGCACCACTTGGGCGCTTTTCTAGGCCGTTTCCCGCCAGTGGTGACTCCGCCCAAATCCTGACGTCAGACGCCGCGGTCTTGATAAGCCGGCCGCGGACATTCACTCATTTCCTTGCAACAGGGTGACCATCCGGTTCCCAGTTGCTCCGTGCCCCAGAGTGGGATGTCTTGGAACTCGCTCCGTTCTTGCCTGCTTGCTACAGTACCTGCCTGGTTCCTGCCTGCTTGCTACAGTACTTACTTGGTTCCTGCCTGCTTGCTACAGTACCTGCCTGGTTCCTGCCTGCTTGCTACAGTACTTGCTTGGGTTCCTGCCTGGTTCCAGTACCCGAGTCTTGCCACAGTTCCTGCCTGGTTCCAGTACCCGAGTTTTGCTACAGTTCCTGCCTGGTTCCAGTACCTGAGTCTTGCCACAGTTCCTGCCTGGTTCCAGTACCCGAGTTTTGCTACAGATCCTGCCTGGTTCCAGTACCTGAGTCTTGCCACAGTTCCTGCCTGGTTCCAGTACCCGAGTTTTGCTACAGTTCCTGCCTGGTTCCAGTTCCTGTCCCTTGCTTCAGCATTGCCCGCTGTTCTTGTCTGGTTCCAGTTCCTGTCCAGCTCACCAGTCTGCCAGTCTCAGTCTCAAGCTTCGCTACTCGCCTAAGTCCCAGCGGCTGGGCCCCTACGGGCTCCTCCCGGGGGGGCTTCAGCTTCCAGGGGTGAAACCTCACCTAAGTCCCAGCGGCTGGGCTCCTACGGGCTCCTCCCGGGGGAGCACAAGCTTCCAGGGTGAAGAGCACCATCCACGTCCTGCCTGACATCTGCCTCCCGACCTGCGGTTTCCTAGAGACAGTGAACACCTTCTCCCAGTCTCTGACAGGTCAGCCCAAGGGTCCACTAAACTGAGACTCCACAACACATGCATTAAAAAATGGATATATTTTATTTTATTTATTTATTTAACTTTTTTAATATACCGGCATTCATGAACAAGTCACATCATGCCGGTTTACATAGAACAAGGGGTGCAATGAACAGTAGAACTAAACTCGTGCAAGGGAGGAACAGTTACAAAAAACAGGGGTAGAGTAACTTGGAAGAGCGGAAAGGGGGAGTGGGGAGAGATAGGAACTGTAAGGCAAAATATAAATAAGTTAATAATTAGTTACATTACTATAAAGAGACATTGTTGTATGAACTGGAGGTGGTTAAGAACTGTCCGGGAAGGCTTGTTTAAAAAGCCAGGTCTTTAGTCTCTTGCGAAAAGTTGGAAGGCAAGGTTCTAGGCAGAGATCTGAGGGGATTGAGTTCCAAAGTGCAGGTCCAGCTGTCGAGAATGCCCGGTCTCTTGCTGTAGTGTGACGGGTTGATTTTGTGTTCGGAACCTGGAGGGATCCTCGATGGACTTCTCTGATTGGTCTTTGAGAGGTGTGAAGGCTTAGCGGGTATTGAAGATCCAGGGATGTGAGGTGATGGATTGATTTGTATATGATTGTAATAGATTTGTAGAGGATTCTAGCCTGGATGGGGAGCCAATGTAGATTTTTTAAGATGGGTGAGATGTGGTCTCTTCTTTTGGAGTTTGTGAGGATTCTAGCCGCTGTGTTCTGTACCATCTGTAGCGGTTTCGTGTATGAAGATGGAAGGCCCAGAAGTATGGCGTTGCAATAATCTAATTTGGCAAAGATTATTGCTTGAAGTATGGTTCTAAAATCTTGGAAGTGGAAGAGAGGTTTAATTCTTTTTAATACTTGTATTTTATAAAAGCAGTCCTTAGTGGTGCGGTTTATATAAGCTTTTAGGTTCAAATTGTTGTCAATAATGGCTCCTAGGTTCCTGACTTGAGAAGATAAGGGGATGTTTGGTATGAAGGTATGTTGAATGTTGTTTTCAGGAGTAATGAGAATAAGTTCTGTTTTGGAGGTGTTTAGTATGAGGTTCAAGCTAGAGAGAAGGTCATTGATTTTTGATTGGCACGAATTCCAGTATTCAAGTGTTTTGACTAATGATTCTTTAATGGGAATTACTATCTGCACATCATCTGCGTAGATAAAGTGTTTGAGATTTAGATCCGTTAGAAGTAGGCACAATGGGCGTAAGTAAATATTGAATAAGGTAGGTGATAATGAGGATCCCTGTGGTACTCCTATGTGGGCATGAAAACGGGAGGATTCCTTATTGTGTATTTTCACTTTGTAACCTCTGTTGTTGAGGAAACTTTTGAACCAGGCTAGGGCGGACCCTGCTATTCCAATGGATGCTAGTTGTTTTATGAGGCTGGTGTGGTTGACTGTGTCGAATTCGGCTGAAAGGTCCAACAGGATCAGAAGGAATGAATGGCTTTTGTCAAGACCCAGAATCAGGTGGTCCATTAGGGATACCAAGAGGGATTCTGTGCTGGCAGCTTTGCGGAACCCATATTGAGAGGGGAAGAGGAGTTTGTTGTCTTCGAGGTAGTCTGAAATTTGTGAGTTCACTAGTTTTTCCATTATTTTGGCTATAAATGGTAGATTGGCGATTGGTCTGAAGCTGTTCGGGTCATTAGGATCTGCGTTAGGCGTTATGTGGAGGGTGTGTGATCTTTTCTCCAAAATTTGGTAGACACCTGACCTGTTATTCCACAACCTGTTTTCTCAGCTAACCTAATGGCAGGATTTTCAATGCAATAATATCATTTCATTCTTTCTGGTGAATGCTCACATTTTATGTTGGTGACATATTTCATGTTCTGAGTCTTAAAGGTGGTATCAGTTTATCACTGCAGACCAGAACTATTGCGCTTCCCGGCCAAGTCCGCTCCGCGGCCGGGCCTGCTCACCTGGCCCGACCGTCCACCAGCTCCGCCCTGAGTCCCTGCGCTGCTCGGCCGCGGTTTCCACTGGCGTCCCCGGCTCCTTCACGGCCTTCCTCATCGCAGCTGTCCTCGTGCCGGGGCTCGGCGTCCTTCTCGGTGTCAGCCCTGCCCCCTAGCGCACTTCCCAAATTAAAGGGCCAAGCGTGGGAAAACCTCGGGCGACGCCTGAGTCTGACATCACTTGAGCAGGGTATTTAAACTACAGCTCAACCCCTAGCTCATTGCCTTGGCAATCGGGTTGTACATTCCTGTGTATCTAGTTTGCCTTCCAGCATTTCCTGTTCCTGTGTCTCCTGTTCCAGCTTCTCCTGTTCCAGCGTCTCCTGTGTCTCCTGTTCCAGCATCTCCTGTTCCTTCGTCTCTCCATCCATGGTAGTACCCTCTGGACTGATCTCACGGTACAGACCATTGCTTGCTCCTGACTATTCTTGATTGCTGCCTGGACCTGACCTCTGCCTATTCACTGACTATTCTTGACCGCTGCCTGGAAACAACTTCCGGATTGAATACAGGTACTGACCCCTGCTTCAGCTGACCATTCTGGTGGCAGGTGCTCTCCGGGCCCGACCGGAGGGCCATACCAATCCTGCACCAGGCCAAGGGTCCACCTCCAGCGCAACAAGAATAATTGTATTCAATGATCTTTCTGTTTGGTGGTGGGGAGGGAGAGTTCCTTTGAGATTGGGACCTAGTGGTGACCTGATGTCTTTCTCGTTGTGTATGGGATTGAGGGAAAGACATCTCTTTGGGGAAAGTTTAGGAAGGGGTGGGGTTTTGATAGTTACAGTTGTACACCATAAGTTCCATTGTCTCTTTTCAACTAGAGGAATTTCTGGAGGGATATCTACGTTGAGGGACATGAGCTCCTTCTTTGTTTTTTATTTGACTCAACATGTTAGAATATTAACCTGGAATGTTTGTGGTATAGGCTCCGTCATTAAGAGATACAAACATTTGTGGGTAATCAAACATTTTAGGATGGACATTGCCTTAAGAACATAAGAACATAAGAAAATGCCATACTGGGTCAGACCAAGGGTCCATCAAGCCCAGCATCCTGTTTCCAACAGTGGCCAATCCAGGCCATAAGAACCTGGCAAGTACCCAAAAACTAAGTCTATTTCATGTTACCATTGCTAATGGCAGTGGCTATTCTCTAAGTGAACTTAATAGCAGGTAATGGACTTCTCCTCCAAGAACTTATCCAATCCTTTTTTAATCACAGCTATACTAACTGCACTAACCACATCCTCTGGCAACAAATTCCAGAGTTTAATTGTGTGCTGAGTAAAAAAGAACTTTCTCTGATTAGTTTTAAATGTGTTCCATGCTAACTTCATGGAGTGCCCCCTAGTCTTTCTACTATCTGAAAGAGTAAATAACCGATTCACATCTACCTGTTCTAGACCTCTCATGATTTTAAACATCTCTATCATATCCCCCCTCAGTCGTTTCTTCTCCAAGCTGAAAAGTCCTAACCTCTTTAGTCTTTCCTCATAGGGGAGCTGTTCCATTCCCCTTATCATTTTGGTAGCCCTTCTCTGTACCTTCTCCATCGCAATTATATCTTTTTTGAGATGCGGCGACCAGAATTGTACACAGTATTCAAGGTGCGGTCTCACCATGGAGCAATACAGAGGCATTATGACATTTTCCGTTTTATTCACCATTCCCTTTCTAATAATTCCCAACATTCTGTTTGCTTTTTTGACTGCCGCAGCACACTGAACCGACGATTTCAATGTGTTATCCACTATGACACCTAAATCTCTTTCTTGGGTTGTAGCACCTAATATGGAACCTAACATTGTGTAACTATAGCATGGGTTATTTTTCCCTATATGCATCACCTTGCACTTATCCACATTAAATTTCATCTGCCTTGTGCTTTCTTGCAAGAAACAACATTCAGGCCGATTCAGTATGGTGCGCTCAGGCCCTCGTTTGGACACGTTATTATTACCCCTTATACACTAAGGGGTAACAGCGCATGGAAAATGCACGGCCAACGACCCCCCGAAACTAATAGCGTGCTCGACATGCAAAAGCAGGTTGATGAGCCTATCAGTTAGTCACGCTCAAATTAACTCCTGCCGGCACCGGGCAAGTGTACAGAAAACCAGAATAAAATGCTTTTCTGTACACCCTCTGAGTTAATATCATAGCGATATTAAGTCGGAGGCCCCCCCCCCCAAAAAAAATCTGCTCACGGTCCGCAGGTTGGAAAACGGACGCTCAGTTTTGCTGGTGTCCGTGTTTCAAACCCATGGCTGTCAGTGGGTTCAACACCCGACGCCGGTAAAATTAAGCATCACCTGTCAAACCTGCTGACAGCCACCGCTTCCGCCAATAAGGAGGCGCTAGGGATGCGCTAGTGTCCCTAGCGCCTCCTTATTAGCGTGGGCCCTCATTTACATAGCGAATCGCGTGCCCAGGAGAATGGCCTGGCCGCGCGTTGGGAGAGCGGGTGCTCGCCTCGGAGTGCCGGCTCTCCCGCGCAGTTTACTGAATCGGCCTGATTGTCAGATATTGAACATGCTAAGTTACTACAGAATTGGGTGGGAGAAGTCTTGTATGTCTCATCTGGACAATGTAGAGCTGGGGTGGCGATTCTAATACATAGATCGATCCCTTTTCAGGTGCAAAAATTACACCAGGACTCTGAAGTTTGTGTCTTAATAGTGGAAGGTAAACTTTATGGGAAATCTATTGTTCTCGGGATTATACAGTATATGCATCTGTTTATACACAAGGAGGCCAATATTCATTAGGCCATTTAGTGGACAAGTTATCCAGCTCGAGTTAGCTAGATCACTTGTCCTGTATATTCAGCAGGATAAATGTTCCGCTGAATATACTTGCTTAAAGTTATCCGGCTTCATGTAGCATGATGACTTCAAAATCTAATCAGCTATGTTTGAATATAGCTGGTTAGATTTTGAAGTTATCCGGCCTTGTGTGGCTGGATAAGTAGCTACTTAACCGGATATCTTCAAAGATATACAGTTAAGTAGAGATCTGTAAAAGGAAAAAATAATATATATGTAAAGGCCCCCCCCAAATGTCCCTTTTTTATCTGTCTAAATTGTAGCCGGATAACTACTTATCTGGCTATAATTTAGATGGATAAGGGGCTGAATATACTATTTTTTCCATTTAGACGCATAACTTGTGAGTTATGTATCTAAATGGCTTTTGAATATTGACCTCATGTTTTTTTCTTGTGAGACTAATTCATCTTTTGCACAATATTCTCATATACTGATCATATTGGGAAGGGATTTTAATATAACATCTGATTCTGTAATGGACAGATTTCCCATAAAATCTTTAGGGTATGACTATCATAATAAGGGATTCCATATTTGTGTAATACTTTAAATATGGTTGATGTCTAGGGAAGTTTACACCCATCCTATAAAGAGTATGCTCACATCTCGAGGGCACATGAGTCCCATTCGAGATTAGATTATCTATTTTTATCTGACTACTGCTTCTCTCCTATTTTGGGATCGGAAATTGGTTCATTGGAAATTTCAAACCATGCCTCAGTGTGGTTGGATATGGAAGGGTTCATTTCTTTGACTCAAATGAGGACTTGGCGATTCCCAACCATTTATATAGAGATAAGTATTTTTACGATGCTTTACTGGCTAAATGGAAGGAATTTGAAGAACTTAATAAGTCTCATCAGACAAATCCTTTACTATACTGGGAGACAGCTAAAACAGTATTAAGGGGGAAAATACTAGCTTCTTCTGCTCATACTAAGAAGCTTTTGGTGAGAGAGCTATTGCAGATGGAACACCAGTTGCAGTGTGATAAATGCGCCTATATTAAGATTCCATCACTTCTCAATAGGTTGCAGGTTATAGTCACTCAAGTGAGGCTGATGTTAAGTTCGGCAGTCCTTGGGCTAACCCTATGAATTGCCGCCCTTACCGCCAGATCTGGACCAGCCGCCAATGCCTTGAACCCTCACCGTCTCTCAGCATGGCAGGACGCTGCTCTCAGCTGCAGCAGGGAGCAGCTGAACCTTCCTGCGGCCAGACACCGCCAACTCCTGCATGCCGTGCTGTCCCCTAGGCATATGCACTTGCCATTCTGCCACATTTAACGGGACTACGGTGGGAAAGTCCCTGCGGCCCCTAGAAATGACGTTATGGATACTGCCCTATCAAAGGGCAATTCCCCAACAGCAAGATGCCTCAGCAACAGGTCCCACTACCAGGTGTAGAGTGTGTTGCCACAGTGTCCTCAGCATTTTGTCTTCAGCATCTGTCCTCATCCCAGCCTGGTCTTCAATGTCTCATTGAGGTTCAGCATTGTCTTTAGTGTTCCTTGCCTTCTGTGTTTCTCCTCGCCTGACCTCCCTGCCTATCCATCTCTTCTTCCCTTCGGACAAATATCTGGATTGATCTCGGCCTGACTTCAAATTATGTTTGACTGCTGCTTGCCACCGATCACTGCCTGCTTCTAGTCATGCTTGACTGCTGCCTGCCACCAACCACTGCCTGCTTCTTGTCACACTTGACTTCTGCCTGCCACCGGCCACTGTCTGCTTCTCAACACACCTGATTGCTATCTACCTATGACCCTGCTTTCTAAGGACCTCCTCTCCAGCCCACAGCAGAGATCCCACCTAAGACCTGCCGGCCCTGGCACCCAAAGGCTCAACCCGAGCAGAATGAGGGCTGGTACAGGTGAAGCTCCACCTGGGTCTCTGCTTTGTCTGGGCCGCTTGCTGACAGTGGAAACCTGCAGGGCCCCTCCCTGCAGGTTGCACCAATCCCACCTCAGCCTAAGGGTCCATGAACACAACAGCTGAATACCCTTATTCATCAAAAAATTAAGAAAGGGCTTTTGTTTTATAAGCATTAATTTTTCTTACATGGCAATAAATTTAGATGCATGATGGCAAATTTAAACAAAGGAAAGTTAAAAGCTATATCACAACCAAGAGAAATAATTCGGCCAACTTGGTGTATTCTACTAAGGAGATAAGCGATATCGTCTATAATTTTTATAAAGATGTATACACTGCTGAACCTGATAATTTGCCCATTTTTAAGGAATATTTGCACTCTCTCTTTTTCTTGCTATCTAAATTGACACAAGAACATTTACAGGCTTTAAATTTCCCCTTGCAATTTCAAGAGGATGGGACTGCTTTTAAACAGTTCAAATTGTTTGTCACCTGGCCTGGATGGTCTTCTGGGAGAGTTTTGTAAAATATTAATAAGATTTGCCTTCCTCTGGGAGAGTGAGTTTCTTTTAGATGTAGATGAAATGCCATATCAGATGAATAGGTTCATTATTAATAGAGATGTGAATCGGTACCGGACTCATTTCCGGTATCGAGTTCGTAGTAAAACTGCGGGAAATCTTTGTTTGCGGTTTCGAATGCTTTTTTTTTTTCGGCTGTCCGGAGCCGAAAAAAAAACAAACACCCCGACCCTTTAAATCTCATTATTTAGAATCCCCCACCCTCCTGCCCCCCCCCCCCAAAACTTTTCTAAAATACCTGGTGGTCCATCTTTAAAAATGGCGCAGGCCATCCATTGCTCCTACCATGTGACAGGGGCCGGCTAATGGCACCGATAGCCCCTGTCCAATGGTATGACAAAAGGCCATCGGTGCCATTTTGATTAGTGGCAGCCAACGGCCCGAGAGCGGGAGATCGCTCCTGGGACCCCCGTTGGACCACCAGGTACTATAGAAAAGTTTTGGGGGGGGGGGGTCGTGAGGGTGGGGGATTCTAAATAATGAGATTTACAGGGTCGGGGTGGGTTTGGGGGGTTGTTTTTGTGTGCCCTTTCTTCCCACCACCCCCCAAAACGATAAGATAACCTCACAAAAAATTTTGTGGGGTTTTCCTATCGCTTTCGGGGACCCCCCGATTCCTGACAGATGTGAAAATGCTGTATGATATTTTCATCCGTCAGAAAAACGATTCACATCCCTAATTATTATAGTACTTCCTAAATCAGGGAGAGATCTCACTGCTCCTGGTTCTTACAGACCTATCTCATCACTGAACTATGATGTGAAGCTTTTGCTAAATAAGGGCATATCACTTAGCCCTCTTATTAGAATCTTTGTTAACAACCAAACAGCTGGATTTGTTAAAGAGAGACTCCCAGTAATAAATGGGAGGAAAATACTGGCTTCTATTGACCAGGTTTTGAGAAATAAGTTACAGTCTTTCTTATAAATTTCAATGCTGAAAAAGCATTTGACAGAGTGGCCTGGACCTTTTTGTTCAAATTCTTAAAAATGTATGGTTTTGAGGGCAGTTTATGAAATTTCTTAGCACTCTTTATAAGGACGCTAGAGCAATGATTTTGGTGAATGGGGAGCTGTCCACTAACTTTATCTTACAAAAGGGCACCTGACAAGTGTGCCCTTTGCCCCTGCTATTATGTATTCTTTCCTTAGGTCCCTTATTAAGAGCAGTTGTTCATAACTTAGAAGATACAAGGCAGCCATGTTGGTTCCCATCAATTTAAAATATCTGATTTTGTGGATGATTTACTGCTTCATGTGGTTGAACCTATTGTTTCATTGATGGAAAATCTATATGAATTCAGCCGTTATGGTGAACTAGCGGGATTTAAGTTAAATCTAGATAAATCTAAGGCCCTTCCTAGAGGCAGGGTATGTGGGTAGGCGATTTTTCTCTTAAATGGGACACTACTAATATTAAATATTTAGGCATCCTCTTGCCTAGAGATTGACCACTCTCCAGGTAATACATTTTCAATGCTTACTGGATTCTACTGACGCTACCTTAAAGTTTTGGACATATATTATCATCTCTTAATAGTAAGAATACACTTATTTAAAATGATAATTCTATCCAAATGGCTCTATGTTTTTAGGATACTTCCCCTTTATATTAGTATATATTCTTTATTCTTTTTTTCTAAGGAGTTGAGACATAATCTTTGGAGGGGTAAAAAAACCCCCAAATTTCTTTATCTCAATTTATGAAGCCCTGGGGTAAGGGAGATTTGAGTTTGCCCAATTTTAAATTCTATAACATGGTAGCAAACCTACGATACAGAGATGGTAATTTTCAAAAAGAGTTACGTGCATAAATGTAACTACTATTGTAGCAATTTTCAAAACTAAAGTGTACTTAAGTAAATCCTATGGACAATTCAATGGCATATATTGTAGCAATTTTTGAAAGCCCACTTACTCAAGTAAAATGCATTTACTTCAGTAAAACTCAGTTTTACTGGAGTAAATGCTTTTTAAAATCAGGCCCATAAATTGGATTCAGGAAACTAGCCACTATACACCTTTTGCTTTGGAAGCAGCATTGGTTTCTCCTCTTTCTTTAAAATTTGTACTGCATGCTACTGGAACCCAATTGGTGTTATTGTTTGTAAGGTTTTGGGTGGACCCTTGGACACTGTGGCAGGTGACCATGCCCACGGGGGGAAGTCCCGTGAGGGGACACAGGTCAGGCTCAGCTTTAGGACACACAACACAGAATTATCTTTTATTAAATAGAGTTGAGAAACCACCAGAGGTGGTAGTAGTGAGTAGAGATGAAGCCCGGCTGGGCTTGTAGTTGCTCAGGACACTGGAACAGTGATCCCTCAATAGCTGTGCTGTAGTGGAGAGAAACTGAGATAGTGAGTACAGTGGAGCATACACAGGGTTCTAGTATAGAGCCTCATTGGTTGATTAGTCACACAGCAGTTTCTCCCAGAAGGTAACACAGAAGCTGGAATAGAGGCAGGCTCTCGAGGAGCGAGTACCTGGTTCCAGGGAACAGCTCTGAGAGAGTATAGATGGTAAACTCTCTGATGGTGTAGGCAGCAGTTTCCTTCCAAGCAGAAGTGAGCTCAGGCAGCGAGTCCGGGAACATGGGCCCTCAAGGAGCGAGTACCGGTTCCTGACAGCGACCTGAAAGAAAAGAGAGGTTCCCGAGGAGCGGGTTCCCCAATAGAGTAAGTCCAATTAAGGAGAGGCAGAGTAGCTAGGTACAGAGAGCGAATCCCATCCGTAAGGAGTCCCATCACCCCCTTGCTAACTTGATTAGCTAGCAAACAGAGTAGGCTTTGTATCCGGGGGTGCGTGACATCATCACAGGGGGGACGTCCCTGAGGTTTGCGCCAAAGAAGGAATAAGAAGCAGGGCCACGCGATGCGCGCGCCCTATGGTAGCTGAACAACATGGCGGGATGCAGCGCCCAAGCCAGACCGGGGACGCCTGAGAGGACGGCAGGCAGACGCCGGGGCAGCCAGACGTCCATCAACCGTGGGAGGAGTCGCCAAAGAGGTAAGGAGGGCGGAGTGGAGACATTGGGCAGCGACAGTCGTAACAATTGGTTATGCATTTGAAATATCATTGTTTACTCAACCCCTTACAAAAGACATGACATTAGTTGACTCAGAAATTCTGATTGAATTTTAAGACCTCTTCCTTTTTTACCTGTAGGAGGTAATAGCACCTTTCAACCTGATATGTGTCCAGAGATTTTCTCCTCTTAGAGGAGAAGGGATAGGTGTAGGTGGGACATTTTTAAAAATATAATGAGGACATACTTTTTCTAGATATGCAGAGGTCGTTTGCTCTAACTGGGAGGGATTATTTCAGTTATGTTCAAATGTGTCATATGTTGTCTTTGAAATGTGTGGACCTAACTGTGGGTAAATGGGCTATTTCGAAAGGATGCATTGATTTTGATGACACTGGTAGACCCAACTTATCTTTATTGTATAAATCTTTGATTGTCTTGGATGATATGTGGTCTTTCACAGAATTGTGGAATAAATGGACACAAAAATTACAGACACAAATACCCATTAAAATTTGTATTGATTGCTTTGTTCAATTACATAAACTTTCTAATATTTTTCAGATTTAAGAAACACAATTCACATTTTTTAATATAGCTTGCAACATCATGCTTTTCTGGTGCACATAGTGAATTTGGATACATGTATTAAATGTTCTGCAGAAGTTGGAAATATTGGACATTCCCTTTGGACTTGTACCAAGATACAAATTTTCTGGAAGAGAGTTTGTACATATGTTGAATAGCTTCTCTCCAAGACATTTGTTTTTGATGTGTCTTCTGCATTGTTTGGAGATATTCTTCCCTCGAACTTCTGCTCAACATCTCAGAAAGTTTGGATTACGATAGTTTTCTCCTGGTGAGACTCACTATATTACATTATTGGAGACAACCAGTACTCCTTCTGTTACCCACTGGAGAAATAAAATACACAATTTGTTATTTATGGACAGATATCTTATAAATCATTGACCCTGCTAAAGAAGAAAATGGTCTTAGACTTGTGATTACTTACATTTCAAAACTGTTGCGCTGGAGGTGGACCCTTGGGATGAGGTGGGGTTGATGCAACCCGTAGGCAAGGGCCTACGGGTCCCCACCGTCAGCAGGTGGCTTGGGCTAAAGCTATAGGCCACTGGAGCTTCACCTATACCAGCCCACATTCCCCTCAGGTTCAGCCTTTGGGTGCCAGGGCCAGCAGGACTTAGGTGGGCCTCGGGATAGCTGGAGAGGAAGTAGTTCAGCCCAGAGACAGCAGCCGGTAGATGGCATAGTTCTAT
Source organism: Rhinatrema bivittatum (assembly GCF_901001135.1). Lineage (NCBI taxonomy): Eukaryota > Metazoa > Chordata > Amphibia > Gymnophiona > Rhinatrematidae > Rhinatrema > Rhinatrema bivittatum. The sequence continues at coordinate 240,705,800 of NC_042615.1, forward strand.
CCTGGATGGGATTTGATTCAGGAACTCAGACCCCAGGAAACCAAGGAAGACTAAAGGGGTCCAAGCAATGGAAGGCCAAAGCCTTAGCAATCCATGTCCAGAGGATAGGGACAGAGGCATCATTTGTCAGGCAGGAATCAAGACTGACATCAAGCTGAAGTTGTAGCAAGCAGCGTAGAACTCTGGACTTGAAAAGTCTATATCATAGTCATATGTAGCGATGGTCAGGGCACGGAGATAGCAGGCAAGGTCAGGTGAAGCAATGGTCAGGGCATAGAGATAGCAGGCTTGGTCAGGCAAAGCAATGGTCAGGGCACGGAGATGTCAGGCATGGTCAGGCGAAGCGATGGTCAGGCTTGGAGAAGGCAGGCATAGTCAGGCGAAGCAATGGTCAGGCTTGGAGAAGGCAGGCGTAGTCAGGCGTAGCGGAGATCAAAACCAGGTAGTCAATCCAACACTTAGGCAAGACAAAGAAGAGGAACAGGAACCAGGAACCACGAATGAAACAAGGAGCAGGAACAAGGCAATGGAAGGTAGTAATGAGTACTCGGAGTACTCGGAGACCTGTTGCAAAGGCAATGTAGGAAGTGGAGACTGAGTCTTTATAAGCTGAGAGTTCTGACATCAGCATCCGGGTCCGTGGCCAGGTTCCTGCCGCGGGCCCTTTAAAAGAATCACAGTGCGTGCAACGCGCGCCTAGGGAGGGGCACGGTGCCGCCGGCGACATCACTCCACAGGCCACGCGGAGAGGCCCGGTGAGTGGAGGAACCCTGGCTGGAGGTCCCAGGCAATGCGGCAGGGCTGGAGGCGCCGGTGGGTAGGGATGTGAATCGTTTTTTGACGATTTAAAATATCGTCCGATATATTTTAAATCATCAAAAATCGTTAGGGCCACGATACAATACCAATTCCCCCGATTTATCGTCCAAAAATCGTAAATCGGGGGAAGGGGGAGGGCAGGAAAACCGGCACACTAAAACCCCCTAAAACCCACCCCCGACCCTTTAAATTAAATCCCCCACCCTCCCGAACCCCCCCCCCCAAATGCTTTAAATTACCTGGGGATCCAGCGGTGGTCCGGAACTGCGGCGGTCCGGAACGGCCCCCTCAATTGAATCGTGTTGTCTTCAGCCGGCGCCATTTTGCAAAATGGCCGCCGCAAAATGGCGGTGGCCATAGACCAAAACGATTCGACTGCAGGAGGTCCTTCCAGACCCCCGCTGGACTTTTGGCTAGTCTTGTGGGGGTCAGGAGGCCCCCCCAAGCTGGCCAAAAGTTCCTGGGGGTCCAGCGGGGTTCCGGGAGCGATTTCCTGCCGCGAATCGTTTTCCGTACGGAAAATGGCGCCGGCAGGAGATCGACTGCAGGAGGTCATTCAACGGCGGTCTGGAACCCCCGCTGAACGACCTCCTGCAGTCGATCTCCTGCCGGCGCCATTTTCCGTACGGAAAACGATTCGCGGTAGGAAATCGCTCCCGGAACCCCGCTGGACCTCCAGGAACTTTTGGCCAGCTTGGGGGGGCCTCCTGACCCCCACAAGACTTGCCAAAAGTCCAGCGGGGGTCCGGAAGGACCTCCTGCAGTCAAATCGTTTTGGTCTATGGCCGCCGCCATTTTGCGGCGGCCATTTTGCAAAATGGCGCCGGCTGAAGACAACACGATTCAATTGAGGGGGCCGTTCCGGACCGCCGCCGTTCGGACCACCGCTGGATCCCAGGTAATTTAAAGCATTTGGGGGGGGGGGGGGTTCGGGAGGGTGGGGGATTTAATTTAAAGGGTTGGGGGTGGGTTTTAGGGGGTTTTAGTGTGCCGGCTCACGATTTTAACGATTTTCACGATAGTTTACACACCCAAACGGCAACAATACGATTCCCTCCCCCTCCCAGCCGAAATCGATCGTTAAGACGATCGAGGACACGATTCACATCTCTACCGGTGGGTGCCTGAGGTCGGGGCTGGAGGCCCACTGTCACCAGCGATGGAGAGCCGGAGACTGAGTCGCGCCGCGGGGCTGCCACGGGCGGCGCGCATAACAAAACCTTCCACATAAGGCTAGGAGCCAGATACTGAATGACTTTTAGTTTTCTGTTGTGCACTGGATATGTTTCATTTGTTTGGGAAAGAGTGGGTTATGGGTTGGGGGATGGGTATGTACTATGGTTCATACTATATGTTATGTGAATGATGTGCAACAGAAAGAATTGTGTACTATGCGTGCATTAGTTTTATTGTCTTATATCCAATAAAACAGAGTTCCCATAAAAAATAGATATGTTGAACTTGTAAGGTAAATGATAGAGAATTCCAGGTGGTATCTGAAAAGACATACACCATCTGGCTTACTGACACCTTAGTAAGATGCTATTGATGTAGAATCATTACTTTATGCTATAGATTGTGTTTATTAGCACTTTTGTATATGTTCATACTGTCTTTTGTTTTGAGTTGGTATTATTTTGAGATTGAGTTGTTGGCTTCTTTTTGATGTATATTGACAGAGATTTCTCCAGACTCATAGCTTCTCAAATCCCCTCCAAACTGATCACTTTAGGTGTTATGAATCCAATAGTCTTCAAGGCCAAGGAATTCACGGAGATAATCTCAGTTCCCTTCTTCTGTTGTACCTTCAGAGGGTCTTTCTCCAAAGACCTTTTCTGTCCAGACTTCTCTCCTTCAACCACCTGCTGTTGCAAAAGTTCCAGACCCAACATTCCTTATTATTTCTTAGCCCTGCTCAGAGCAGTATATGATATCATTCATCAGTACTGCTGCAGACAAACCACTGCTAGATCCTTCCTGGGCTGGAGCTAAAGGAGGGAGTCATAACTCCATACTATAGGATGCTTCAAATTCCGGAGAAGCTGCAGCTGTTCTTTCAATCAACTCCGATGAGGACAAGTCTCCAGAGTTTGCTAAAGGAGCTCTCATGACAAGTGCATCCATTGGGCCCAGGGAGATCCCCCAATCCAGGAGGCACAGGGAAGACCCGGGGGGGGAAGGGTACAGAACAAGTAGTAAGTCCAGCAGCACACATGGAACTTACAGCATCGTGTCCACCATCTTGGTCAAACCCTCTAAAACTATTGTCTACTATGATGTTTTAGCAAACTGGTTCAAGTATTTGTGATGAAAATATAAACCAATGAGGATGGGAAAAGATTTTCACCATAGAATTTAATAGAAATTGTGAACTTTCAACTTCTTTTAGCTCTTTTCTTAAAAATAAAAAAACACTGTAGAACTGGTAAATCTCAGCATTTTGTGCCATTCATTTACAAAATAAAATTCACTTTACAGTTTGTGATGAATATTTGTGCAAATATGCAAATTTTGTGGAATATTTATTAAAATGTTTCATATGAAAATGTGGTTATGTGCAAGCTAAAATGTGAATAATAAAAATAAATCTGCATTCTTTGTTAGAAAGTAAGATTAGAGGACAGTTAGGCATTTTAGGTGTATTGCAGAATAGAGACTTACATTATTTGTATAGCTTGTCCCTGCTCTTGACCATAGAGCACATGTTGCTCATTTCACTGGCTCTTCTTCCGTCACTGCTTTTGGTCATAGAATGCACTGTGTAGCTCATTTCATTGTCTTATTTCCACCCCTTCTTTTGACCATGGAACACATAAGACCCAATGTTCAGCACTATTTAGCCAGATAAGTAGGGACTTATCCAGCTAAATGGCTACATCCATTCAGCAACTACCACTTAGCCAGATAATCTGGCTAAGTAGTTAGTCGGTTAAGTATTGGGTGGGATGGGGTGTAATAGGGAGGAACTACTTATCCAGCTAACATAGGGCCCAATTTACTAAGGCTTTTCTTCCATTCTGTGTCTATAGGGAAAAATGCTCAGTGAATGAGACCCTTAGCCGGATAAGTAAGCTGGATAAATTAGACCCGCTATTGAGGTCTAAAGTTAGCTGTATATACTTATCTGCCTAACTTTAAAGTTATTTGGGTATATTCAGCTAAGTTTATCCAGCTAACTTAAGCCTAGATTCATCATTTTGCTATAAATACAGCAAAAATAGTTGCCGCAATAAAAAAGGGGCATAGTTAAGATAATTTTCCTGGTACAGCATAGGTATTTTACCACAACTGGCGTTTTGAGAGAGAGAGAGAGAGAGAGAGAGAGAGGGCCTCACCAAAAAGTTAACTATTTATACTACGGTAAGAGGGTGCACTTGTTGCATCCGTCGGTTGCAGATGGCTGCGACCGCTCTGCCTTACCTCTTTTCTCCCCTTTTCCTCCTTCTTGGGCAAGATGGCAGCCTCCAGTGCTGAGTGCCGAGGGCTTCGGCGTCTCCAGTTCAGCATGGGCCTTCCAGTCCGCCATGCTCAGTCCCACGGCCTCCTAGGGCGCTCACGCGCACGTTGCCTATGCTCAAATACATGTCATGGCGGGAACCTTGGGGGCGTCCCCACTGCATGACGTCAATACCTCCTGGTATTTAAAGCCTCCGCTTTGCTACCACCTTTGAGTTAGCAAGGACTTTGGTTTAGCTACTCTGACCGGTGAAGCTGCACACTTAGATGCCTCTCTACCTCCGGGCCTCGATCCTCACGAAGCTCTAGACACCCGCTCCTCGGGGGTCTCTTCTCGCCTCCACCTCCCTTCTGGGGCTTCTACTAACTAGACAACTGGTCCTCGGGGGTCTCTCTCTCTGTCTCTCTTCTATTTCAGGATCTTCTGGACTTCCAGGTACTCGCTCCTCGAGGGCCTATCAGTCTGTGTATCCTACACCTCAGACTTCGGTTCCCATCATCATCATTACCAGAAAGATGCTACAACTACGCTCCTGTGAGTACCTCTACGATCCGGTGCTCAGGAATCACTAAAAAATCCTCAAAAAACCTCTCCGAACACTGACCCCCCTCTCCTCTCACTGCAATGCCAAACATACCCTCAAAGAAGGAGGTGCAGGAAGTGTGCTTTTATACTGGATACATTATCGTGGTCCGCAATATTTTGTTTCGCAAAATACGATGACGTTTCGCAAACTGCACAGACTTTTTGCACACCGCAAAGAGTTTTTGTGGCGTGCTGTACTTTACCTTTGCGAAGCGGTAACACATTAATTTAAATAGAACCACCCATTTTCTTAACGCATGCGTTATTCATGTGTTATTTACTGCAGTTTGATAAATCCAGCTGTTAGATTGGATACCTAACGTTAACAAGCTGAAAATCAGTGCTAGCTGGCTAAGGGAGGGCCATTTACTAAGCATTTTTCCCATAGACACAAAATAGGAGAAAACCTTTAGTAAATGATCCCCTAAGTTCTTTAAAAAAAATAGTCCAAAACCCAAACCAGTGATCCCCTCCCTACCTCCTGAAAGCCAATATGTCGCTCTCTATCCCTAATCCAAAAAGGTTCCCCCATGAGCTCTGATCTCCAGCATCTTCCTCCTGACAATCACAAATGAAATTTCCTATACTGGATCCCAATGCTTTGTGAATTGCAAATTCTGATTTGAGGGTAAACTGCAGGTGAAGTCTCATTGAGTTCTGGAGCTCCTTCCCTTCCACCTCCACCTGCTTCCCTCTCCAAGGACCAGGAGTACATTGTCTCAGGTGATGCTAAAACATTGAATTTCAGTATGGGTCCCTTGGACAATTTTGTTGGTGTTAGTCAATCTGGACAGTGGAAAGTGGTTTTTACATCTTTCCACTCCTATTACATGTACTTTGGAGACTTCTGCCAGTGCTGTATGCCAGTGGCCACTGATACTGTTGGGGCTCCTGGCCTCGGCAACCCGCAGCCGTTCCCCCTATCTGGCCCGACGCTCCGCGACCCTCCTGCCTGCCGGCGTGGCGCGCTCCAACTCAGAGTCGGCCACTGGCATGGCCTCCACGTGGCCCTGGATGCCACCGATCCTCCTGCCGTGGGCGCTTCTCTAGGTACGTGTGTGCGACTCAGCCAGCTTCTTAAAGGGGCAGCGGTGGGAAACCTCGGCCTGGACCCTAATGATGAAGTCAGGAATGAGGGGTATTTAAACCCTGATTCAGTCCCCAGTTCTTTGCCTTGGCAACAGATCTATCTCTTCGGAGTGCTAGTTGCTGTTCCTGTGGTTCCTGTGTCTCCAGTTCCTGATCCTGATTCCTGTTTCGGTGGTTCCAGTTCCTGTGTTCCTGACTGTTCCTGTTCCTAACTCCATGCCTCTCCTCATCCTTGGTTCCTGCATCCTCTTCCTTGGCTTGATCTCCTGGTTCTGACTTCGGTTTGCTTCCTCGCCTCTGCTCGTCTGCTGCCCGTCTTGCTTCCTCCTCTCTGCTCGTCTGCTGCCCGTCTTGACCCTCTGGATCAAATCCTTCCCAGGATATCAGATATTCCCAATGCCTGTGATTGCGTCTAACATCCAGAATCTCTCTAACTTGATAGACTGGATCTTTTTCAGAGGGGACATCCAGGGTCTAAGGAGGTGTAGAGTGGAACGTTCCAGAGTATGGGCTCATCTCTGCTCGTCTGCTGCCTGCCTCTGACCTTCAGCTTGGATTATTGTTTCACACCTTTGCCGTCAGCCACGACCCAGACTCCTGACTTCACCTCTGCCTGCTGCTGGATCCGTCTTCATTGAAGAGACCCGCAACTAAGCCCTGCCGGCCCCGATACCCAATGGCGCAACCTGAGGGGAATGAGGGCTGGTATAGGTGAAGCTCCAGCCGGGTCATCCTCACCTGCACCACCTTCCGGTGATGAGGACCATTGGGGGCCGTCCCTCAGTGGTAGCACAGCTCTTGTCCCGATCGAAGGGTCCACAGTTCCAACAGATACAGCAATGGTTGTGGTAAATCTGTTGCTTGGTTTAGAAGGCATGGTGGCCAGTGGAAGTCTTATTAAACAAGAATAGATCACATTGAAAGACACATGGAAGGTGATTACTTGGACAGAGTCCAGTTAGGTAATTCTGTTGCACAACTCTGTTCCTTTGCCACAGGGCAGCTTCCAAATTATCTGATGTGGATAATAGATTTAATAATTTTGAGAAACAGTCTGTCTCGCTCTCCAACTCTATGAGTAATGTACAGTCATCATTAGCTGCTAATATAAAAGATTGTCTATATTTACATTCTAAGATGGAATCTTTTGAAAATATATTGAGAGCTAAAGACCTTTGCATACTACATTTTCCTAAGAGTAGGTTGATGTCTTCCTTAGAACTATTTAAGAAATATACAAAAGAGATTTTGCAAATTGCACCAGATAAGAGTATTGCTCTCTCAATATGTTTTTATATTTCTGAACTGAAGAGTCAAACTAAAGAGAAAGTTAGTGTGGATGTATTAACTTCATACTTAGCTCAAATGTTTGGCTTTTCTGCAGGATTCGTAGGATACTATTAGCCACTAGAGCTACTTTAATTTTCACCTTTGTTGCAGACATAGATTGACAACTAGTTCTTTCACTGTATTTTAAATATGAGTGAGATTTTCTGTGGTGACAGAGTTACAGATCTTTCTAGATCTTTTCTCAAGACACACAGCTTACATTGGAGATCTTTTCTAACTTTAAAATCAAATGTTCATTCCCACTTTTTTCTTAACGTTTCCCTGAAAATACTTAGTAACCTTTCAAGGAAACAAGTATACTTTCACTGACGTAACCCATCTGGAAACATTTATTGTTGATACAGTTCTTGTTATTTAGTTAGCCATTCTTGGGAGGTAATGGTTGATTGATGGGATTTAAACATGTAAATAAGCTGGTTCTGGCTGATATTTTTTTTTTCCTTTTGTTCTTTTTCCTATTTAGGCAGAGAGGAGTGGTCAAAAAATATAAAGTCCATAAGCTTTTGCAAATTAGAATGAGAGTTTATTAAGCTTCAAAAATGTGTCAAGTAATTGCTTTAATGGTTTCCGTGACATGGACCATGTTTTGATTGACTGAGTAGGGAGGGATCTCAATCTATAATTCAGAAACAGAGTATAAATATTTAGAGTATAAATAGACAAAAAGGCACAACAAAGAACATAACCAGAATAACAAGATCATACATAGAATCGCCAAATACCAATATTTTCTGTGATACACTATACGCAATTGAATGGCACATCAAACAGAAATTCCGGTGAGACAAGGTTAAAAAGGTTGTGAGTGAAGGAAGCACGCCAAAAGTAAGGTTATGTGATGCAATCTTGTTTACTAAAGCATCTCGGGTCACTGACAATTTTATCACTTGTGTTTTCCCTTTCTCCCCTGTGAGCACTTCATATGCTCCATTATTTGCTGCCATTGGTTGTTACACCTGTCGGTCGCAGACGGTTACGACCTCTCATGCTCACCTCTTTTCTTGCTGCATTGTCAATCCTAGGAAGAATGGCGGCCTTCGCCAACAACCACCAACCTCCCTGACATCCCCAGGACGACGTGGGCGCTGCCAACCACCAGCTTGTTCCAGGAATTACCTAAGCGCATGCTTGCGCATAGGCCACCTTTTGTACAGGTCATGGCGGGAACCTTGGGGGTGTCCCCTCCGCATGACGTCACTGCCTTGTTGTACTTAAGCTGCCTGGCCCGAAGCTACGACGAGTTAGCAAGGAGTTCCCTCATTGCTGAATACGCTCCATCCTTGGACTTCCGGTTCCAGACTTCCTCCTTGGCGAGACGCTCTGAGCACTCGCTCCTTGGGGGCTATTCTGCATTCCTGGCTATCCACTCCTCGGAGAGCCTTCCTGCCTTGGACTGCTGCCGTCCCACTTCTCGGGATACTTTCCTGGAGCTATCTCTGTGAGTAAATGACTTCATCAAAACTTCTTCCTATTGTGGGATTCTCTGCAGCGTACCCCGTACCTCGGGCCACTACCGTATCGTCTCCAGTAGGAGTGGCTCTAATACAACCTGCGCTGCAGGTTACGACTACACCATCCAGTGGGCCCTCCTCCGAGTTCCTGCACCTCAGCCTATCTACTCATTAATTCTACAGCACAGACATCTTCGGCGTACCCTGAGCTGCGGGCCGCTACCACATCTAGACATTGGGGGTTCATCCTTCAGTCCAGAACTATATTTTGTTATCTCCTGCTCCGTGGGTTTATCTTTTCTTTCCCATTAATAAAGTCTCTACCTTCAGCTGTATCCGAGACTACTGAGACCACGCATCCCAACGGTGAGGCTCACGGGTCTCCTCCCTGTGGGCAGAGACAACGCTCACCTCGGCCCAGGGGTTCACACTCATACAAAAACATAACAGATTGCTAACTCCATGGACCCAGCTCAGGTCTCAGCCATCCAGGCCATCCCTGGCCTGGCCCAACAACTCTCCGAGCAGCAAAGGACATTAGAGACCTTGGCTAATGCTATCAATCAGCTAAACTCTCGGCGGACTCTGCCTCGACACCTGTTAAGTCCACTTCCACACCACAGGCGTTGCCTCTATGAATCTCCATGCCCTTGCCAGCACCTGCTCATTTTACAGGTGATCCCCTGTTATATAGGGGCTTTCTGAATCAGTGCTGCATGCACTTTGCTCTGCAACCCACCTACTTTCCAGATGTAGTGTCCAAAACTATGTATATATTGACTCTCTTAGATGGGAAAGCCCTGACCTGGGCATCACCTCTCTGGGAGCGTAATGATCCAGTTCTCAATGATTTGTCTGGCTTCCTGACTCTATTTCGTTGTGTATTTGATGACCCCGCTCGCAAGACTGTCACTGGTTCCGCTCTTCTGCATCTACAACAAGCTACCAGACCCTTGACTGAGTATGTTATTCAGTTTAAAACCTTGTCTTCAGAATTACACTGGGACCTGGGTTGTCTGCAGGCTATTTTCCTAGAGGGCCTTAACTCTCGCATTAAAGATGAATTATCAGCACGTGAGCTCCCTGAAACTATGGACTCCCTCATTGACCTAGCTGGGTGTGTCGATTGCCGCCTACGTGAGCGGTCCCAGGAGATTTAGGGTCCTAAGAAGATGCCATCAAGGGTATCGCGCTCTTGTCCAGTGCCTGTTATCCAGACTACTCCCGCACCCACTATAGAGGAGGAAGAACCCATGCAACTAGGCCGCAGCCACTTATCAGCTAAGGAGAGGCATCACCGAAAATGATTAGGCCTCTGTATGTACTGCGGACAACCTGGTCACGCTGTGCCCTCCTGTCCTATCTGTCCGGGAAACTCTCAGATCTAGGATCTGCCAGAGGACTCCTCCCAGGTCTCACCACACCATCTCCTCCACTGACACTCCCTGTCTCTATCAACTCAGATGCCATTGAATTCCACACTTTAGCCCTAGTGGACTCCGGTGCCGGTGAGAACTTTATACTCAGACAACTCATGGAGCACCTGCAAATCCCCATTGTCCGGACACGTACACCACTGCTATTGTCATATATTCATGGTGAGCCATTACCTGGTGAGTTTATCTATTTCACTCAGCCTATCCAACTTCGCACTGGATCTCTGCACACGGAGACCATTTCATTTCTGGTCCTAGAAAAGGCAATACACCCGGTGGTACTCGGAATGCCATGGCTACAGATGCACACACCCCAATTTGATTAGAGTACACTGCAACTGTCCCAATGGGGTAAGTCTAGCACCGGAAAATGCCTAGAGGTGGTGACTCCTATGCCTTGCCTGACCACGACCACCTCTCTTCCAGATCTACCTCTGCAGTACTCCTCCTATCAAGACATATTCTCAAAGAAGGTGGCAGACACTCTACCACCTCACCAACCTTTTGTCTGCCCACAAACTTATTACCCAATACCAAACCTCCCAAAGGAAGCGTGTATCCACTTTCTTTGTCGGAAATTAAAGCTATGTCCACCTACATTCAAGAGAACTTGGCAAAGGGCTTTATTCGAGCTTCTAAATCTCCTGACAGAGCCAGGTTCTTTTTTGTGGGTAAGAAGGACAGCTCCCTTCGCCCATGGATAGACTACCATGGCGTAAATGAGATCACAATGAAGGACCACTACCCATTGCCATTGATCTCCGAACTCTTTGACAGGCTCCAAGGAGCCAAGATATTCACTAAGCTGGACCTCAGAGGGTCATACAATTTGGTCCGAATACGCCAGGGAGATGAATGGAAGACAGCATTTAATACCCGCGACGGCCATTTTGAATATTTAGTCATGCCCTTTGGTCTTTGCAACACCCCAGCCGTATTTGAAAACATGATGAATGACATCTTCAGGGACATGCTTTACAGCTGTGTAATAGTATATCTTGATAACATACTGGTCTTTTCTCAAGATCTCCGGACCCATCAAGTGGATGTCGCTAAAGTATTGCAGAGACTAAGAGAGAATCACTTGTATGCTAAATTGGAAAATGCTCCTTCCACCAGGAATCTGTCCCCTTTTTAGGCTATGTAGTATCCAGCCAGGGGTTTCATATGGATCTGCAAAGTATTCGGGAGTGGCCCCAACCTACTGGTCTCAAAGCTCTGCGAAGATTCCTCGGGTTCACTAACTACTACAGATCCTTCATTCATCACTACTCTACCTTGACAGCGCCTCTTACATCTATGACACCAAAGGGAGCCAACCCCTCTCAATGGTCTCCAGAAGCAGTGTCTGCCTTCCAGGAACTCAAGAAGGCGTTTCTTCAAGAGCCATGCCTGCGTCATCCAGATCCATGATGATCCTTCATTGTCGAGGTGGATGCCTTGGACATTGGGGTTTGTGCTGTCCTTAGTCAACTCTCAGCCAATCATACTTTACATCCCTGCTCATTTTTCTGTCAATGCTTCTCTCCAGCCGTGTGAAAATACGGGATCGGAGATAAGGAGCTACTAGTGATTAAATTGGCATTTGAGGAATGGCATCCCTGGCTCGAAGGTGCACAACATCAAATTACGGTTTACACCGACCATAAGAACCTTGAATACTTACGCCATGCACAACGCCTGAACCGCAGACAAGCCTGCTGGTCCTTATTTTTCAATCATTTTGATTTTCTCTTGAGGTACCGCCCAGTGGATAAGAACACCCGCGCTGACGCACTCTCCCATTCCTTTTCAATGGAAGATGTCCTTGACACTCCGCGGCATATTATTGACCCGGCTAGGGTACTTCTCACAGCTACACACACGGTTCCAACCGGGAAGATGGTCGTTCCCCAGATGCTCAGGAAGAAGATTCTCAGATGGGCACATGATTCTTTGCTCGCAAGCCATCCTGGTCAATCCCAAACACTTGCCACCCTGCAAAGATACTACTGGTGGCCTTCTATGAAAAAATATGTTCAGACCTATGTAGAATTGGGCACTATGTGTACGCAGCAGAAACCACTGGCCAGTGGTCCCTGGGGAGTTGTCCAGCCACTCCCAGCTCCCAGAGACCAATGGACCCATATAGCCACGGATTTTGTTGACTTACCACTGTCCAACGGCAACAATGCCATCTGGGTTACAGTCAATTGCTTTTAAAAAATGTCCCACTTCGTGGCTTTACCTGGATTACCTTCAGCTCCAGAATTAGTGAAGTTATTCATCCGTCATGTCTTCCAGCTCCAAGGTCTGCCAAGACACATCCTATCTGACCGAGGAGTCCAATTTATGGTGAAGTTCTGGAGATGTTTATGCAAGAAATTTGACATCTCATTGATCTCACTTCGCTTACCATCTGCAGGCTAACAGACAGACCGAGAGGACGAATCGCACGCTAAAACAGTTTCTCCGGGCTTACGTCAACTCCAGACAAAGTGACTGGTACGAGTTGCTTCCCTGGGTCAAGTTCGCACTGAATTCCCACCAATCGGCTTCAACAGGTTTGTCACCATTTCAGATCGTCTATGGATGTCAGCCTCTACCTAATCTACCAGTACCATTGACGGTATCATCACCCACAGCACAGGCTTCAGCGGAAGAACTGCACCAACCCTGGGAGCACACCAAGCAACTTCTCCAGAAGACTGGGCAGAAAGCCAAGACGTTTTATGATGCTCATCATAGAGCAGCTCCTGAGTTGAAACCCGGAGTTAAGGTATGGCTCAGTACCCGCTTCATCTGCCTAAAGCTGCCGTCCGCACGATTTGTGCTCAGATACATAGGGCCTTTCGCTGTGCTCCGTCTGGGTCCAGTCACTTACAGCCTGCAACTACCATCTTCTCTCCGTATCCATAATACCTTCCACATCTCGCTTCTAAAACTGCTCATCTTGTCCAAGTTTTCTAAGAAAACACTTGAACCTCAACCTCTTTCAGCAGAAGAGGACATCACTTATCAGGTCGAGGACATACTTGATGTTAGAAAGCGTGGAAGGCACTGGGAGTATCTCATCTCTTGGGATGGATTTGGTTCCGGGTAGAATAGTTGGGAACCTGCAAGCAACATCCTTGACAAGGACTTAATCAAACAATTTCACATCTCCCATCCTAGGAAACCAAAACCTCCTGGGAGAGGCCCTAAGAAGGGGGGTACTGTTACACTTGTCAGTCGCAGACGGCTACGACCTCTCATGCTCACCTCTTTTCTTGCTGCTTCGTCAATTCTGGGAAGAATGGCGGCCTCCGCCAACAATCGCCGACCTCACTGGTATCCCCAGGATGGCGTGGGCGCTGCAACCGTCATCTTGTTCCAGGAGTTACCTAAGCGTGTGCGCATGGGCCACCTTTTATACAGTCATGGCGGGAACCTCGGGGTCGTCCCCTCCGCATGATGTCACTGCCTTTTTGTACTTAAGCTGCCTGGCCCGAAGCTATGACGAGTTAGCAAGGAGTTCCCTTGTTGCTGAATCCGCTCCATCCTTAGACTTCCGGTTCCAGACTTCCTCCTTGGTGAGACGCTCTGAGCACTCGCTCCTCAGGGACTCTTCTGCGTTCCTAGCTATCCGCTCCTCGGAGGGTCTTCCTGCCTTGGACTGCTGCTGTCCCGCTTCTCAGGATATTTTCCTGGAATTATCTCTGTGAGAAAACGACTTAATTGAAACTACTTCTTATTGTGGGACTCTCTGCAGTGTACCCTGTACCTCGGGCCACTACCGTATCATCTGCAGTAGGAGTCGCTCTGATACAACCTGCGCTGCAGGTTATGACTACACCATCCACTGGACCCTCTTTCGAGTTCCTGCACCTCAGCCTATCTACTCATCAATTCCACAGCACAGACATCTTTGGCGTACCCCGTGCTGCGTGCCACTACCGGATCTACACATCGGGGGTTCATCCCTCAGTCCAGAACTGTATTTTGTTATCTCCCGCTCCATGGGTTTATCTTTTCCTTCCCATTAATAAAGTCTCTACCTTCAGCTGTGTCCGAGATTACGCCTCCCGACGGTGAGGCTCACAGGGCTCCTCCCTGTGGGCGGAGACTTCGCTTACCTCAGCCCAGGGGTTCACACTCATACAAAAACATAATACTGGCCCTGTTTGATTCCCCACTCAGCCTTTGGTAAACATCTACAATTTACCTTTTAATGTGGCCACAATATGCGTGATTTATTAGTCTCATCTGAATTCCATCCCGCCTGCACTACCCCCTGCAGATACTGGAAAGCCTATGATTTTCCTTAACTCTCTCAATCTTTACTAATCCTATTAATGGTAGAACGTTTTCCCTCTGCTTTTCCTCTGACTGTTCTACAAAAGGGGTTGTTTATGTCATTCTTTGTCCCTGCCTCCTTGTCTATGAGCACAGCTCTTGTATTCGGACAGCCAAAACAATGCACCCATAGTAGAACATTGGCAAGATAAGCATCATTATCTTACACAATTATAGTTTCTGCCTTCTTCGCTCAGTGGTGACTGTGCTCGCATTTTAATACAACATGAACAAAAGCGGATACACATTCTCAATATTATGATTCCTGATGGGCTCAATATTAATATTGAATGGTTCGTGTTCTTCTAAATTATTGCCTTCACTGTTCCCTTTCTTGGATTGCATTGATTTATTAATACCAATACTAATGTATTATTCTGCTAATGTATTTCATATTTGTATGTTTTACTGTATCTCACATCATGATGTCTGAATAATATGCTAGTCTTGCTTTCTTGATTGACAGATTGTATCATATGACCTTACTTTTGGTATGCTTCTTTCACTCACAACCTTTTTAAGCTTATCTCACTGGAAGTTCTGTTTGATGTGCCATTCAATTGTGTATTGTGTATCACAGAGAATAATGGTGTTTGGCTATCTCTACATACAATCTGTTATGCCAGTTGTGTTATTTGTTATACCTTTTTGTCCATTTATTCTCTAAATATTTATTCTCTGTTTCTGAATTATAGATTGAAATCCATCCCTATGCAGTCAATCGAAATACGGTCCATGTTGAGGGACTGTGAAAGTGATTACAAATGTATTATTACTTGACATATCTTTGAAGCTTAATAAACTCTCATTCTAATTTGCAATAGCTTATGGACTTTTGACTTTTTGATCTCCTCTCTGCTTATTGCATTGCTATTGATGGTCCATCTCCTAAGGTATACCATCCTCTAATATAATGTGGACATAAAGAGAAGTGTGATTGTGTAATTTTTCCTTTGTTTGATTTTCTTATTGCATTTTACTATGTTCTGTCGCTTTCTTATCTTGGTTTTATGCATTGTTTTGTTTTAATTGTTATGCTCAGGTTTGTGAACCCTTGGGCCGACGGGAGGATGGTATACCTTAGGAGATGGATCCATAGGTTCTCCCGTCGGGTGGTGAGGTGGAACAGAAGATGTGACCGGTTGACCCTCGGCACTGGAGACAGAGGTGACCGTGGAGGCAGACGAAGAATCTTGACGTCGAAGAAGCCAAAGTAGTCTTCGCCACTGGAAGCCCGCGGTCCCCCCGGGAGGAGCCCATAGGGATCCAGACCGCTGGGACTTAGGTGGACCTTTGAGAGGTCAAGGAGTCATGAGGTCGGTGTTTGGGCCAACTGGAGTTTTACCCCTGGAAGCCCGCGGTCCCCCCAGGAGGAGCCCACAGGGACCCGGGCCGCTGGGACTTAAGTGGGCCCTTGGTGACGATGGTCCAGAAGAAGTCCAAGGTCAAATGCCAGAGGGTCTTCGCTTACCAGTCCGAGGTCACACACCGACGGATCACAGCTTGCCAGTCCAAAGTCACACACCAGGAATCACCGCTTGCCAGTCCGAAGTCACACACCAGAAATCACCACTTGCCAATCCGAAGTCAGGAACCAGGAATCAGTAGACGAGACAGGAACCAGGAAGCAAGGATCCAAATCACACGAAGACTCAGCGAAGCAAGCAGACTCGAATAACCCGAAGTGTTGCCAAGTCAAGGAATGAGCAGAGGAAGTCTCCTTATATACTTCCTCTGCTCTGGCTCATTGGAAACAGGTGCAGGCACTTAAAGGGACAAAGTCCCTTTAAATTCAGAAAGGAGGCACGGCCTCGTGCCTAAGGATGGCGACGGCCGTCTTGGATTCCTGGCCCACGGGGGAAGCTGCCTGACACTGTGAGGAGGGAGCAGGGACGGCTCCCAAGCCCGGTGACCATCGCAGACACCCGCGCCAGTGTGCGGGATCAACAGGCCCCAGCTTCTCGCGACTTACCCGACGCTGCCGTGGCGGCCCACCGGTCTGGGTCAGGTAGGGGGCCGCGGCCGCGGCCGTCTGCGGCCGCAGAACACAACAGTACCCCCCTCTTTAGGGCGCCTCCCTGGAGGCCTGGGTTTAGACGGATGGTCTTTATGGAACTGCTCAAGCAAGCCCCGGTTTAGTACGTTGGCCAATGGCTCCCAGGTGTTTTCTTCAGGGCCGAACCCTTCCAAGCTAGCAGATACTCCCATTTCTTTCTATGCTTACGCACGTTCAACACTCTCGGACCTGATAGGTGAGGTTGTCTTCGGAGGCGATGGTTTGGGGAGTCGGAGGCATACTGGAAGGCCAAGATAACACCAGGGGCTTCAAAAGGGAGGCGTGGAATGTGTTGTGTATCTTGAATGAAGGCAGTAGTCGAAGTTGATACGATATTGCACCAATCCGTTGAAGGATGGGAAATGGCCCAATAAATCGAGGAGCCAGTCGCACTGATGGCAGCTTCAGGCGAATAAACTGGTTGCTCAGACATACCTTTTGACAAGGTCTCAGAGGCGGGTACGGTCTTTGTCGCTGATCGGCATACCTTTTTGCCATCTGACTAGCTTTAATCAGTGTACGCCGTGTGGAGATCCACAAGCGGTGCAGTTCGTCCGCTGAGAGTTGGGCTACCGGGGACGTGACAGAAATGGGAACCGGCAGTGGCGGGCATAGCTGCTTCCCATAGACTATCTGGAATGGAGAGGATCCGGTAGCCATGAAAAGGTGTGAATTAATTGCAAATTCTGCCCATGGCAGTAGACTTGCCCAGTGATCCTGTTTCTCATTTACGTAGATGCGGAGGAACTGCTTTAGGGTTTGGTTCATTCTCTCCGCTAGACCGTTGGTCTGCGGGTGGTAAGCAGAAGTATAGTCCAGGGTGACGTCGAACTTCTGGCAGAGGGCCCTCCAGAATCTTGCAGTAAATTGGGGGCCTCGGTCCGAGAGGATACTTCTTGGTAGACCATGTAGTCTAAAAATGTGCTGGACGAACAGCTGGGCCATCTGTGGTACGGATGGCAACCCTGGGAGTGGCACGAAGTGTGCCATTTTACTAAATCGGTTGATGACCACCCATATGACAGTGTTCTCACTGGATGACAGCAGATCGACCACGAAGTCTGTCGCAAGATGAGTCCATGGTTCTGAGGGAGCTGGTAGTGGCTGAAGCAAGCCTGGGGTCGAAACTGGGATCCTTTTATGACGGGCACATGACTGGCAGGACTCTACATAGGACCGGACATCCTTGTTGACCTTAGGCCACCAATAATATCGGCGAAGGGTCTGTAAGGTCCGATATTGTCCCGGATGAGCCCATGCCAGGTGCGGCAGAACCAGAGTTTTCCCAGGAGGGATGGCCGTGGTGGCAGACAGCAGGACACGTGATGGCTCGATGATAAACCGGGGATCCTCTGACATTTCTGTGGTCTCGAAGACACGGGACAAGGCGTCGGCCTTAAGATTCTTCCCGGCCGGTCTATAGCGTAAGACAAAGTTGAAGCGGGTGAAGAATAACACCCAACGTGCCTGTTGAGGATTGAGCCGCTGTGCCCGATGCAGGTATTCAAGGTTTTTATGGTCCGTGTAGACCGTAAACTGATGTTGTGCCCCCTCTAACCAAGGACGTCATTCTTCTAGGGCCACTTTAATGGCTAGGAGCTCTTTATCTCCAATGGCGTAGTTCCGCTCTGCCGGGGAGAACTGGCAAGAGAGGAAGGCACATGGGTGTAGCTTGTGGTGTTTCGAAGTCTGGCTCAGAACAGCCCCCATGCCTAACTTGAGGATACACAGTGTGCCGGAGACACCAGAATATAATGACTGGTTCACAGTTTTGGCTGTGATCTGTAAATTCTTACTTGCATCGGCCACTCCGTTGACGACAGCTGAGCATGGGGCTCCAGAGGTAATAAAAATAGAGAAAGTTCACAGATATCTGGGGCCTAGGATTGCAGGCAAAGCATGAGATACAGTGATATGCTTGCATAACTGCAGCAGCCAGGAAACAACATGAATGCTTTGGGAAGGCCAGAAGATAACTATTTTTAATGACCTTGCACCCACCATGTTGTGCAAATGTTATGATTTGAAAGTGGTGACCACTGCGCTCCATGAGGGTAACATATGCTACTGTTGGACATTTCCATTCGGCCTTTCTTTCACCATGAATGGAGTGACTCATAAGGTTAAAACTTTACTCGAGGCTGAAAAAGCCTTTAAGTAAGCTAATCTGCCAGTGAACTTTCAGGTTCAAAGGGCAGATGAGGACAAGATTAAGGTCAACATGCTCCTGAGATGGCAAAGAGCTGGCAACCATAGGCTGCTGGAGCATCAAACCTCAGCAAGTGCCCACTCTGCCTCATCCGAGAAGGGCTGAACGGCCTGATCAGGATTTCATGGCTCACAGTGACTGATAGATCCTGTACTTTCTATTCTGCGCCTCATGGGACATACTCCAGAACTATTTTTTAATAGATAAATTATTACAGAACAGGGCTCTGGAGGATGGAATTTGTGACATCATGTGGTCTGAGCATGCCCCAATCTGGGTTTCAATTCAACTTTCAGACTTAGACTCTGGCCTAAGATTCTACAACAAGATGAGGGATTTTGTAAGACTCTTAGGGCCTGATTTTCAAAAAGGTTACGTGCGCCAGGCCTATTTTCAAAAGGCCCGGCGATGCGCGTAAAGTCCCGGGACGCATGTAAGTCCCGGGGCTTGCAAAAAGGGGTGGGGAGGGGGTAGGGTGTGGCAGTCTGGGGGCGGAGCGGGGTCAGAGGCTCCCGGCACAGCGGCCATTTGCCGCTGTGCCGGGGATTGCGTGCCGGCAGTTGTCTGGCGTGTGCAACTTACTTCAGCCCCAGGGCTGAAGTAAGTTTTTACAACAAAGTAAAAACAAGAAAAAGGTAGGGGGAAAGGGCGGGGAGGTAACGGAAGACAAGATGGGGTGGGGGTAGGGAATGATGGGAAGACAGCGCGGCTCGGTGCGCGCAAGGTGCACAATTGGGGCACTCCCTTGCACGCGCCAACCCCCGATTTTATAACATGCATGTGCCTGCGTGCGCATGTTATAAAATTGGGCGTACATGTGTGTGCACCGGGTAGTGCGCGCACATGTACGCCCACGCACAAGTCTTAAAATCTACCCCTTAGTGTCAAGCTCAAAGATTATTTTACTTGAACATGTCCCCTACTGTGTCTGCTGGCAATGTATGGGAATGTTCTAAAGCTGTCATGAGGAATCATTTTATAGCTCAGCCTTCTTTCATCAACCAAGAGAAGGAAAAGCATAGACTTGCTTTAATTGATAGACTGGCAACTCTCTCGTGTCTTCACATGTGTGTCACTAAACTGCTCAGTATTAAAGCAACTGAATGCTGTTCAGAGTGAATTAAATCCCTTGGATTCCGCTCAAAAAGCATTCATGCTTGAACGCACTAAACAGACCTTTTTTGAGGGGGGTAACAAAGCGGGGAGATTTTTGGCACAGAAAATGAAAGTTTTATCTGCCCAGAATAACATTGCCAAAATAAAGAATGCTAATGGTAAAATAATAACCTCCACTCCTGCTATAAGGAAATGTTTTCTGGTTTCTATTATTCTTTGCATAGGCAGGGATGGGACCATTGATAATTCCGCTATTCCAGGTTACTTGGAATCGGTGTCACTCCCTTTATTATCAGAAGAACAAATACAATATCTGGATGAGCCTATTAGTTCACTAGAGGTTTTATAGGCAATCAAATCACTTAAACCTGGGAAGTCCCCGGGGTTAGATGGGTTATCAGGAAGCTACTATAACAGTTTTCCTCCATGTTAGTAGGCCCTTTAAGAAAATTCTTCAATAGTGTTAGGGATAGAGCTTTTCTTCCACAGCACTCAAATATTGCAGGATCACGATTATTGTTAAGCCGGAAAGGGATCCAACTTTGTGTGGGTCTTACTGCCCAATTTCTTTAATTAATGTAGACCTTAAAATTCTTGCTAGAGTGTTGGTGGGATGTTTGAATACAGTTCTCTCAGGTTTAGTGCACATGGACCAGGTGGATTTTATTCCCAAAGTATGGCGGCAGACAGCATCTGTAAAGTTACGGATATTTTATGGTGGGTTAAAAGGGAGAATATCCCTTTTTTACTCCTTCCATGGATGCTGAAAAAACGATTGGCATGGTCCATTGGCCATTTCTTTTTCTAACCCTAGAGAAAATGCATTCGGCCCTTTTTAAAATAATTGGATTAAACAATTCAATCATGATCCACGAGCATGTGTTAAAGTCAATGGAGGGTATATTAGTAGCTTTTCTGTGGAGAGAGGAATGCACCAGGGGTGTCCTTTATCCCTGCTCTTGTTCGCTTTGGGGCGGATTTTAAAACCCCCTGCGCGCCGGCGCACCTATTTTGCATAGGCCACCGGTGCGCGCAGAGCCCCGGGACGCGCGTAAGTCCCGGGGCTTCCTGTCGGGGGGCGTGGCCGGGGCGTGGCGGGATGACGCGGCGTTTAGGGGGCGGGGTGCGGGCGTTTTGGGGCGGCGACGTGGGCGTTGGTTTCGGCCCGGGGCGTTCCGGGGGCATGGCCGCGGCCCTCCGGAAACAGCCCCCGGGACCGGACCATGAAGTGGGGCAGCTGGCCAACGCGCGCAAAGTTACGCCTGCTTTCAGCAGGCGTAACTTTGCCGACAAAAGTAAGGGGGGGGGTTTAGATAGGGCCGGGGGGGGTGGGTTAGGTAGGGGAAGGGAGGGGAAGGTGGGGGGGAGGGCGAAGGAAAAGTTCCCTTGCGTGTGCCGACCCCGAATTTTATAAGATACGCGCGGGCTACTGGGCTCCGGTCAGGAGTCGTGAACACCACCCTGAAGGGTGTTACGACTGGGCTCGGTTCAGGAGTCGTGAACAACCACCCTGAAGGGTGGCCTCCAGGTTGAGAGAGACAAGAATGGCTAGTACAGGGTCTGGGTCCAGGCTGGGTCAGGGCAGGCGGGCAGATAGCAGTGTCGGGTCCAGGCTGGGTCAGGGCAGGCGGCAGATAGCAGTGTCTAGGTTTCAGGCTGGGTCAGGGGCAGGCGGCAGATAGCAGTGTCTAGGTCCAGGCTGGGTCAGGGCAGGCGGGTAAGTAGCAGGTCTGGGTCCAGGCTGGGTCAGGGCAGGTGGCAAGTAGCAGTGTCTAGGTTCAGGCTGGGTCAGGGCACAGTAAACAGGACAAGGCAGGTCAGAAGGCCCGTAGGCCACACACACACAGAGGGCCCGTAGGCCACACACCGTAAGCAGAGCAAGGCAGGTCAGAAGGCCCGTAGGCCACACATACACGGAAGGCCCGTAGGCCACACACCGTAAGCGGGGCAGGCAGGTCAGAAGGCCCGTAGGCCACACATACACAGAAGGCCCGTAGGCCACACACCGTAAGCGGGGCAAGGCAGGTCAGAAGGCCCGTAGGCCACACATACACAGAAGGCCCGTAGGCCACACACCGTAAGCGGGGCAAGGCAGGTCAGAAGGCCCGTAGGCCACACACACACCGCAGGCCCGTAGGCCACACACCGTAAGCGGGGCAAGGCAGGTCAGAAGGCCCGTAGGCCACACATACACAGAAGGCCCGTAGGCCACACACCGTAAGCGGGGCAAGGCAGGTCAGAAGGCCCGTAGGCCACACACACACAGAAGGCCCGTAGGCCACACACCGTAAGCAGAGCAAGGCAGGTCAGAAGGCCCGTAGGCACACATACACAGAAGGCCCGTAGGCCACACACCGTAAGCAGAGCAAGGCAGGTCAGATGGCCCGTAGGCCACACATACACAGAAGGCCCGTAGGCCACACACCGTAAGCAGAGCAAGGCAGGTCAGAAGGCCCGTAGGCCACACACACACAGAAGGCCCATAGGCCACACACTGTAAAGCAGGTCAAGGCAGGTCAGAAGGCCCGTAGGCCACACATACACAGAAGGCCCATAGGCCACACACCGTAAGCGGGGCAAGGCAGGTCAGAAGGCCCGTAGGCCAGGTATGAAAAGCAAGGAAGAAGGCCCGAAGGCCGCGCAAGGCAAGGCAAGGAAAGGAAAGGCCCGAAGGCTGCGCAGGGCAAGGAAAGGCCCGAAGGCCGCGCAAGGCTAGAGCAGGGAGCCCAGGTGAGCTCGATGCCGAAGCACCGAGGCAACTGTCAGGCAGGGTTATAAGGACACACCCAGAACATAGAGTGGACAGAGGAGATGGACTGGGTCTGTCAGGAAAGCCAGCACTAGAGGGACCCCTGGTGGTGAGGTGGTTGCACTTGCAGCCAAACTGTAACAAAATGTGGGATCAGGTGTTTACAACAGTATGGAAATGCTCCATCTCTGCAGCTTTACAAAAGAATTGTTAGAAACTTCTTGTGAGGTGGTATCTTACACCACACAGACTGCATCAATGATACCTTTCCCTCAGTGATCTTTGCTGGAGGGAATGTGGTGAAGTGGGTACTTTTTTCCATATTTGTTGGGGCTGTGAGAAGTTTTCATTAATTTTGACAGCCGTGACAGCTTGGCTAGGGGGAATTTTAGGGGTCAGTGATCTGTGTGATGTGGGTTTTATCCTACTGAATGTGCTGTTGCAGTCTTTAGGGAAATATCATCAACAATTTTGTCAACAAGTTTTTATTGCAGCTAAATGTGAGCTTTCATTGTACTGGAAATGCCCTGAGATGCCTTCCTTTCAAAGGTGCAACAAAAAGTGCGTTTTATTGTCAAATGGCATCTATCTCAGCTGCCTTGCACAGGCATAAATTGTTCCAGAAAATTTGGGGACCCTTTTTGAAGTGGGAGGGATCTCATTCTTATCCCTATTTGGCTCACTTCTCTTATTTATATTTATTATTTTTATATACTGACATTCAATCTGAGATATCACATTGGTTTACATTCAGGTACTGTAGGTATTTCTCTGTCCCCAGAGGGCTTACAATCTAAGGGCTAGATTTATCAAAATGTGGTAAGTACCACATGTGATAGGAAAAGGGGTGTGGTTTATTGTGATAATTACCTATGTGAAGAGATAAGTTAGTGGAGAGAGAGAGAGAGAGAGAGAGAGAGAGAGAGAGAGAGAGAGAGAGAGAGAGAGAGAGAGAGAGAGAGAGAGAGAGAGAGAGAGAGAGAGAGAGAGAGAGACTGGCCATAATAGCATGTCCCATGCATAGGTATTTGTATCCCTAGGATAGGCCCACCTAGTAACTCGAGGTGGGGAGTAGGTAAGAGTGTAGGGGGTTAGGGGCCGCTTTCACATTGTACATGAGACGTACGAACAGAACAGTGGTCTCTTGTGAGGATTGGCTGGCCTTCGGAGTGAGGAAACTCACTCCAAGATGAGATTTGGGCAAGGGTCTCTCAACCTAGCTTGATGGACTCTCTACCTGGGTAACATCAAGCTAGGTTGAGAGACCCTTGCCCAAATCTCATCTTGGAGTGAGTTTCCTCACTCCGAAGGCCCAGCCAATCCTCACAAGAGGACCACTGTTCTGTCGTACGTTCATGTACAATGTGAAAGCGGCCCCTAACCCCCCTACACTCTTACCTACTCCCCCACCTCGAGTTACTAGGTGGGCCTATCCTAGGGATACAAATACCTACCTATGGGCCATGCTATTATGGCCAGGCGCTCTCTCTCTCTCTCTCTCTCTCTCTCTCTCTCTCTCTCTCTCTCTCTCTCTCTCTCTCCCTCTCCCTCTCCCTCTCCCTCCCAGGGCTTTGGAGCCTTCACATCTGATGAAATACACCATACAGGACACATCACAAATGGAGATAACCCCTTTCCGCATAGTCACGGCCACTATCGCAACACATTTCAAAAAGGTGTAGCTAAAATTCTGCGTTATGGCTGTGCGATACTCTTCACACGGAGGCTAGCCCACCCTACTCCTCCCATTTTTGGAATTTGCATCGCACCATACGATATGGTGCGATCGCATGCGGTAAACACGTTTTCACATGCGTTAAAGGCCTATCACATGCGAAAACGCCTTACCGCATTTTGAAAATGAGGCCCCAAGTTTTGTACCTATTTTAGTTTCTTCTATGTTTTGCATCTTACTATTTCTTTTGGTCTTCTTCTGGGCTTATGGTACTGTTGCTTTTGAAGTGTAGGTAGAGAAGTATATTTGGTAGCATGCATTAGAATTTTATCTAACCATCCCCTCTGTCAAATCAGCATGTCTCACGCAAGTACGGGAAAGAGCACTGTCACTGGCTGGTCCCGTACTATGGAACACCATGCCACTGTAAATAAGACTGCAGAGTAACTTGAAAATTTTCAAAACCAATCTGAAAACCTGGCTATTTAAACAAGCGTTTTATAAAGACAAAGAGAATGTGAAAAACAGTTGAGGAATAAAGTCACCAAAGCCAGAAGCTGTTATTTTAACCTAACAATGCATTGTAATGGTAAAACCAAACCACCTAAATGTTCCCAACAGTCAAGCTTAACATACACACTTAGTTTATAATTATGAATTGTTACCGAACAATGATGGCACATAACCAAGTTGTAATCTATACCACCCATATGTTCATTGTTGTGCCCTTATGTAAACCGTTGTGATGGTTAGCCAACTTAACGACGGTACAGAAAAGTTTTTAAATAAATAAATAAATAAAACTCATTCATTGGGTTGATATTATTTGTTTTGCCTGATCTTGAGGAGCTATTTCGAGACTATACTCCTTTATTTATTCATAAAATGGGTAATTATGTATGTCAATAATGGATAATGCTCTTTTTGTTTGGATAAATATCTCTCTTTCAAGCTAATTGCGCTATTTATTGGATTATAGTAATATGGCACACGGCTAGCTCAGCAATTTTTTGTTGGTACTGATTGCAAGTGGGGGTGAGGGGTGGGGTTTTGCTGGTTTCTGTGAAAATGAGAGTCAATCATTGTATCATGTTTTTTTCGTTATATTTATTGTTTGTATTGCTTACTGACCCTCAATAAAAACTTTTAATTATTTAAAAAAAATTAGGGTAAAAATGGGTTTAAACTGATTTTCACTTTTGGAAAAGTCCAGGTATTTATTGGTGAAAATCAGTTTAAACCAAAATTAAAAGTCCTTACTCTTTCAATAGATTATCAGTTAAAATTGATTTTCACTTAAATCGTTTTTCACCTTTGGACAAATCCAGGAATTTATGGGTGAAAATTGGTTTAAACTGACATTGAAGGTTTGATACCTATACAGATGACTTTTTTTTTATTACCATTGTGTTTTTGAGCCACTTTGAGCATCTTAACCACCGAGTGCATGTTTTCATGCACGTGAGCTTGTACTATACCATT